>NW_027529583.1:429804-437021 GCF_008692635.1 Crocuta crocuta | reverse complement strand
CATGTGGGTAGATGAGATACAGCGTGGGGGCATCAGCAATGACTGCCACAGCAGTGCTTCTCAGACTTTAGCCTATGTACACATCACTTGAGGGTCTTGTTAAAATGCAGATTCTGAGGGGCGCCTGGGTGGCTCAGTTGGTTAAGCGTCCAACTTCAGCTCAGGTCACGATCTCACGGTTTGTGGTTTCGGGCCCCGCATCGGGCTCTGTGCTGACAGCTAGCTCAGAGCCTGGAGCCTGCTTCAGATTCTGTGTCTCCCTCTCTCTCTGACCCTCCCCTGCTCATGCTCTCTCTCTCTCTCATTCAGAAATAAATAAAGCATTTAAAAAAAAATGCAGATTCTGATCCTGCAGGTCTTGGGTGGTGCCTGAGATTCTGCATTTTTAACAAGCTTTCCTAGATGATGTTGACGCTGCTGGTCCACAAATCACATTTTGAGAAGCAAAGACTATACTGTCTTTTAAACCAGTCCTGCTGTTTCTTTCATCATCCCACATCATCATTAACCCCAAGCCCCTAGTGGAGGCGCCAGGGTCCGTGAGCTTTGATCTTCCCCTCTATGGATTTCAGTGTCTTCATCTTCAAAATAAGGGAGGGCATGGGGGTTGGATTGCATGANTGAGCTGAAATCAAGAGTCAGATGTTCAACTGACTGAGCCACCCAGGCACCCCCTCACAGAATTTTAATATTTATATAAAACACTGAGTTTTTAAAAAATAAAACTACAAAAAAGGAAAGTAGGAAGAAATCTGGGCTGGCCAAGATCCACAGAAGACAACTCTATGTTCCTAAAAGATTCCCATCTTCTGAGAGTGAAAGGTAATATAGTTTCCTGAGGGATGGCCTGGAGATTTTTCTTTTTATATAAACAGGGATATTGGGGCATATTGCTTCTAATAGGCTAAGAAAAGACTGCATTTGATGATCTGTGTGACCTCATTCCAGTCTATTATCTTTCCACTGAATTTTCTATAAATCTATCATAATACCATATTGCTGATTTATGTCTGTCTTCCCTACTGGTCTGGAGGCTTCTCTAGCCAGGGATTCATCTCTATCACCTGCTCTAGTGCCCGGCACACAGTAGATGCTTAGTAATCCTTGAATGAATGAGTGAATAAATGAATGAATGAATCTATGGCTTTCTTCCACTTCTAAAACAAACTGTATCATCATGAAATTGAACCACATACTGGCTTTTTGGAAAGGATCTTTTAAGATATATATATATATATATCTTACCTATGTGGTAACCACTCCTTTGAAGTTCTATTGTAACAGAATTCTAGCCACACACAACCCCATGTCCAGTATTTAATAACCCTATGAGTTAATGCGAGCTGCTTCAGAGCAAATACCATTTAGTGACATGCCAATGACAATTTTTTTGGCTGGAGAATTGTTTGAAAATGGTGTTTTGGAGCAAGAAACATCTGCCTTGGTTTGCTGTGGAAGGGGAGTCTATGGAGTACATTTGGATGGGCTCTGCCTGATTGAGGTTACAAGGAGAGGCAGAGGCACCACTAATTACAGGTCTTGCATTATGGGTTGGAAATAGATACACAGAGCAAATGCTGTGGCCCACAAAGCCTCAAAAAGCAATGAAAGCAACACAGACTTCAAGTTCATTTTCAAAATTCTCAGCATTGCAGAGCAGAGCCAGCCATACAATTTACCCTCTTTTTCACGCGGCACTTAGAATGAACCAACAGAGGATGTGGAAATCTACTTGAAATTTCAGGGGAAAAAAGAACAACAAACCTACAGTGGCAAAAAGGATATCGCAAGTGACAGTGTTAACATGCGATTTTCACTGGAGGTATGAATTAGTAACTCCCTGGAGCCCGTGATATCCTTGAAACAAGTCAGCACCATTACTTGACTTACACAAACTTGACTGCACTCAGTTAAAAATTATTCTTCTCCAGGTAGGTTTTAGTTGTAAAGTACCCAAAGATAACTTCCTAAAAATGAGGAAAGTGCTAGAAATAGCAAGCAGAATGAGAGGCCCAGATGGGCAGTGAGTGGGAGCCATGAGGAGCCCTACCCCTGTATTCAAAAGATGAAGTCTGTGATTATAGGACAGTGAGACTATCTTAGCAGTAACTCATTAAGATGAAATCTGGTGGAGTTTGGGCAACAGCAAGCTCAGCAAGAACCATCAGTGGGAGGCGGGCTCTCGATGGCTAAATATTTGCGGCAGAAATAGTTGGATTACACTTTCTAGCTTCCCTTGGTAGGTGTGACCATGTGACTGAGTCCTAGTCAACAGAATGTGCGATGCTGTTTCCCGCTTGGCCCGCACATGATCTTTCATATTCTTTCCCCTTCTAGCTTGACAGACAGAGGCAGCAAGGGTGACTTTGGAAGCTGTGTGTTGACTATAGCAGAGAACTGCAGGATGGAGGAGGCGTGGGTCACCACTGCCTGCAGGAGAGCCACCTGTCAACTGGGACTATGTGTGAGTGAGAAATAAACCTTTATTGTGCAAAGGCAATATGACACTTGGGTTTATCTGTTCTAATAGCTTCCATTACCTTAATTAAATATTTAGTCATTGGCTACAATAATAGAGGGACTATAGGAAGAACAAAGGAGGGTACAGTTTTGCTGTTCTTTCCTGAACATTACCCTGTATATAAAGGAAAGGCAAGAGTGATGAGGATGTGGGAAATGATATATTGAGGCGGATAAAAGCAAGGGGTTCAGTCTAAATAAAACTTTGGTATGGAGTAAGAATATACAATATCTGTCTTTAAAGTTTTGAAAGTTAAGGTTTAGACTTCTGCTGTGGAGTTCCGGAGAGCAAAGCTAGGAGCAGGGTTTGCGCTCAATATAAAGAACTTTCTAATAACTAACCCTGCCTCACAGTGGAATGGCCTCTCTTCTCAGGTTAAAGCCTTTTCTCCATCTTTAGTGGATGCTATTCACTGACCACTCATATCAATTCTTCTTCCTCTCCTCCCCTGCTTTTGACTACAGAACCCCGATTTTCTTGAAGTATTATCTTCATGTGATTATGGGAGAGGGACCCCAGCCCCAGGGATGGATCTTCATTAGCCGAAGCCATTTAGCACATGGCATTCTCTTGGTAGCTCTTTGTCGTCCAGAGGTTGGTACATAGCCTGAGCTGACCCGATCAGAATTAAAGGAAGCTCTTGTGTTACATGGTTGGGGAAGAGATTTTCCCTCTCTCCTGCTGGACATGCATCAGGACTTATTAGTCTCGATGCTCACTGGCACTCATCTTATGGCCATGAGGGAAACCTACCTTACGGTGAGATCGCCACTGAAGATTGCAGAGCAAAAGGAAAGAAGTTGTCCATTAAACTGATCACCCTATGCCTGATGACTCCTTTACCTCCGGATTTCACTTTGAGTTAGGGTTTTTATTATGTTTAGCTTAAAACATCCTAGTCGATACACTACTCCTAAGGAGATTTGGGAATACAGGTTGAATGCCACCTTGTCATCAGGGACGCCAGAGGGCAATTCTAGACCGGGCAGCAGGTGGACCTTTCAGGGCAACGTTTGGCCTTGAGAGTTATAAACTCTGGTGAAGGAGGTATAGCCAACTTCATTAAAATTAAAATGGAGGTTTCCTTACAAGTGTCTGGAAATACATTTTGTAACAGACTTAGGTTGGCTTTTGGCTATCACGTATCTTACCCACTTACCTCTGTTGGTACCCATCTCTCTACGTAGGAGGAAATGTGGACTCCCTCTTGCAGAGTGTAGAATCATTGATTGGAAGCATCTGCCTACCAGGAACTTCATTTCCCATGGCTCCTTGAATGTAGTTGGGACCTCAGGACTGGTTCTTGCTAATGGAACAGGAGCATTTGTCATGTACATCATGCCTGGGTCAGGAAGCTTAAGCAGTGGGTGTACCTTTACTTCTTTATCCATCCTTTAGCTGAATGGAAAGGACTCCGAGGCCCAAGAGGAGGGTGGAGTCACAGTATGGAAGGAGCCTGAGATGTGAATGACCAGTGGAAGGCTGACTGCCAACTGCGAATATCTGTGTTGGTCAGTTACACGCCTGAGGAATACATTTCTTTAGTGTTAGGACATTAAACCTTGGGGTTGTTACTGCAATTAACGTTGCCTTAATTAATACATCCCCATTGTACATGCTCTTAGTAGAAGAGCAACAGCCATGGCAGCCTCCTGCTGATGTTCCCACTGTGGAAGGCAGAAGGGTCCAGTTGCCCCTTCTTTCTGCCCCTGGAATAGCCAAGGGTTAGATAGTCAATTACACTCTTGCTCCTAGGAGACTGGATCTTAAATAAGGGGCACGAAAATGAAGGGAAAGTTCACAATCCAGTATATAGCAGGGTAGCAGAAACTTGTTAAGCCCTTGTTAGCTCGCTAGTTAATTTCCCCCATTTGCTTAAGATAATCAGTTTTTTTCTCTTGCTCAGATTCATATGGTGTTGGGTTTCATTTTTTTCTTAGAAGAGGCTCATTTCAAAATCATGTATTTTGTTTTGCCTTGCCTTTTATAAGTGAAGTCATTCCCTTACCAAATTCTGTACTTATTCAGTATTTGACTCTGCTTTACCGTCTTAGATTCATGGTCTAACAGGAGCTGAGATGGGGGACCCATTCAGTGTTTTCCTTTTGTGGACTGCCTTTCCAGAAAATCAAGTCATTTTTAATTTTTTCCTTTCGTCGATGGTTTAATCTCTCTCCTAGCTTTTGAAAATTATTCCCCTCACTTGTCTTACAGACTGCCCTCACCTGTGCATTTTTGTGGCATTTCTACTTGTTAACCATTTCTAGTGTTACGTTGTACCATCCCATTAACAATGTGTAACATTCTGCTGACAGGGCCAGGGTCTGGTTGGTGAAGAAAGCAGTGGACTCATTGTCCCAGAGACCTGATTCTGTTAACTTCCAAGATAATGTAACCTTGGGCAAATCACTGAACTTGTCTCTCCCTGGGACTTATTTTGCTAAGTGATTAGAATAAGAGAATACATGAAACTCTCAGGGTCAGTTGCAATGACAGCAGTTAATTGAAGGCCACCTAGCCAGACAAATACAGCTGGAGGGAAGGTAAGGAAGCGTGAAGGTAGGGGGCGCCTGGGTGGCTTAGTCAGTTGGGCGTCTGACTTTGGCTCAGGTCGCGATCTCACAGTTCGTGGGCTCGAGCTCCGCATCGGGCTCTGTGCTGACAGCCGGCTCAGAGCCTGGAGTCTGCTTCAGATTCTGTGTCTCCCTCTCTCTCTGCCCCTCCCCTGCTCACGCTGTCTCTTTCTCTCTCTCTCAAAAATAAATCAAACATTAAAAAAGAAAAAAAAAAAGAAAGAAAGAAAGAAAGAAAGAAAGAAAGAAAGAAAGAAAGAAAGAAAGAAAGAAAGAAAGAAAGAAAGCCTGAAGGTAGGAAGTCCACAGCCTCCCCTGGAAGCCAGGCTGGGAGAGCTAAGAGTCAGGAAAGAACTACCATCAGCTGATAGGCACCACCCGATTACTGGTTGCTTTTCAGCTAGCTTTATACTTTTGGTTCATCCTCAGATACAGTCCTTGAAGGGAATCCAACTAGAGCAGTGGCCCTGCTTTTGTATTTAATCCAGTCCTCACACACTGTGAGCACAAGACCAGTTTGACACCGCACAGCAGCCTTTTACAGTAGTTTAACTTCTCAATGAGCAGTTTTGCTACATTTGATACATTTCTGATCAGCCATTTATGTTTGCAACAGAATTGCATTAGAAAGTCCACATCCACCTTCGAAAGGCAGTACTGTGGATCAGATCTGGCAACCTCCAACACTGAGCCTCAGTTTCCTCATCTGTAAAATGGGCTGGCTAACTAAAATCACATGGGCTCCCAGAGTCCCCCCTCCAGGCCCCTTCCATCTGTGATGCTGACTGGTGATCTTGTGACCCTTACACCAAGGGTCTGCTTAGATTCTAGATGGAGTTAGCTTTCCTTTTCAAAAGGTAACAAACGCTTCTACCTCGCATTACTTTCTTGTTAAAAACCTCCTCCCTCTCCCATCACTGGGGTGGAGCTTGTGGTCATGGTAACCTGAAGCCCAAAGTTCTGATGGCAACACCAAGTCCAGCCAAGTGGACCTACATACACGGCCACAGACGATCAGGACAGAGTATTTCTCTAAACCTGATTATTTGTTTTAAAAGGAAACAAAGTATTTTAGCAACTCCTATTTTTTCACTAACTCCCCCCTTTTTACTTAGAGATCGCTTGACAAAATAAGAGAGTACTGGGGCCAGTTTAGTTCAATTTGCTCATCTTTTTTACTATTCTTACAGATAGATGCATTTATCTTAGGCTATCTATTGATTGGGGGAAAAAATGATCTTCTCTCCAAAAACATACTCTGTGCCTACTTAAACTTGAACCAGGGGAAAAACAGTCAGGGGACAAAGGTTTAAATAACTAATAATATTCAGATAAAAATAATCAAATATAACACTCAAATAAATATTCTGAGCCGTATCCCCTCCTAGCACACTTATATACACACAGCTGCACACACACATACGTTTAGCTACCTTCCCATATAATCAGATTAACTTGAAGAAAAGAGTAATGTCCCCCTCAGAGTTGGAAAAATGCTGGGCTAAGTCTGCCTTTTTGATGACTCCACAGAGGTCCAGGCCAAATAGAGAAGCGGTTGGTTAAGGACAATGTGGTACCACAGGGGAGGCGGCGAGTTATTAGAGTGCCTGAGCCAGGCAGAGTCATTTCCAACAGGGCCTACGAGAGCAAGGGACTTTAGGATGTAGGCACTCTAGCCTGTTAGGTGCCAACATGAAACATTAAGAGCAGCCAGGGCCCCCAGGATGCAGACAAGCTCTTCGTCTGAGACTTGGAATAACAGCCGTGTTGGTAACTGAGACAAAGTGGAAGACCCACACACACAAGAGACTGTGGCTGGGCTGTCAGGCTGCATTTGTGTCTGCCTGAGCTGTTCTGAAAAGCTCTTCCTTTCCTGAATTGCTGAGACCCCCCCAGACAATAGAGGGATGGAGTGGCGACGCTTGCTGTGCTGAGCAACTGATTGGAGACGGAGGAGTGGGAGCTTTCATGTTGGCTCTTTTACTGGTAACGACCACTGACGCCAACCCCAGTGGCCTCAGTTTCCGTAGCTACTGGGATGGGATGATAAAGAGTCTGGGCCATCCCATGGAGATGGTCTGAGAAAGGAAGTCCCTCCCCCCCCCACCCCACCCCAACCCACA
>NW_027529583.1:412950-429746 GCF_008692635.1 Crocuta crocuta | reverse complement strand
CCCCCCCCCCCCCCCCCCCATCCAAGCCACCATCATCTCTCTCTGGGGTTTTAGCAGTTGTTTTCTTTCGCTTTTGCTCTTACCCCCTATAGCTTACTGTTCACCCACACTGAAACCACAGTGATTGTCACAAAATACAAGTTAAATTGTGTCACTCTTTTTGTTCAAAACCCTCTGATAGCTTCCTAATATTCCTAGTACTGCCCCACACTCCAATTACTTCAATAATTTCATCTCCTATTACTCTTCCTATCTCTTACTCTGTTGCAGGAGTATTGGCCTCCTTGCTTGAACATGTCATTTCTGTTCTGCCTCAGAGCTTTTATACTTGCTGTTCCCTCTGCCTGGAATGATTTTTCATGAGTTACCTGCATTATGACGTGTTGCTGCACCTCCTTCAGTTCTTCTCTCAGATGCTGTCTTCCCAATGAGACCTTCCATACTTTGTTTAAAATTGTACCTACTCTGTGTTAGTTGGCTACTGCCAGAATTACGCTGCATAATGAACCACCCCCAGACTCAGTGGGGGTGTTTCCATACTCATGGGTGTGGCCGAGACCGTATTGCTCTAGGATAGGCTTAACTTGTCGGCTTTGCTTTAGGGTGTAGGCTGGGTTCAGGTCTGCTCTTTGTGTGCTTGTGTTGAGGCCCAGAATGAAGGGTCAGTGGCTACCCAGGGCATGCTTTTCTCATGACATATCATCAGAGCACAAGAGCCGAGCCAAACAACATAAGCAATTTAAGGTCTCTGCTTGCATTATATTCCATGAACATTCTATTGGTCAAAGGAAATCACGTGACCAAACTCAACCTTAATGAGTCAGTGACGTATACTCTGCTCACAGTGGGTGAGGGGAGGAGGAAGAGGGAGAATATTTGCTGAACAGTCATCCAAACTATCACACACACACACACACACACACACACACACACACACACCTGCTTACACCCCCTTATTTCATCTCCTGTGCCTTTTCTCTTTAGGGTTTATCTTTACCCTACATAATGACATATTTTACTTATCTACTTTGTCTCATTGGATAAAATGGCTGCTCTTTGAGAGCACTGAATTTTGTTTTCTTTACTGCTATATCATCAGTTCCTTGAACAGTGACCGGAACATAGTGGATGCTAAGTAAATACTTTTTGAGTGACAGAATAAATAAGTTCACCTATTGTTATGTAGACTCATTTAAGGAAGTTCAGAAATGAATCGTAGTTGGTGCTCCTGGGTGGCTCAGTCGGTTAAGTGGTTAAGTGTCTCGCTTTCTTTCGGGTCATGATCTTGTGGTTTGTAAGTTCACAGCCGAGTCAGGCTCTGTGCTGACAGCTTAGAACTCAGAGCCCACTTTGGATTCTGTGTCTCCCTCTCTGTCTGCCCCTCCCCTGCTCACGCCTTGTCTTTCTGTGTGTCTCAAAACATGAGTAAATGTTAAAAATAATTAATTCTGGTAAAAAAACCAGAAATGAATTGTAGTAGAATTTTACAGCCTATCTTTCTCTCTCTCTTTTTTTTTCAAGTCGGCTTCACGCCTCATGTAGAGCCCAATGCAGGGCCTGCACTTACAACCCTGAGATCAAGACTTGAGCCAAGATCAAGAGTCAGATACTTAACTGACTGAGCCACCCAGGGGCCCCTGCAGCCTCTCAATAGGAACATAATCTCTGCAACAGACTGGCTTTATCACTATATTGATTGTATCATTATGACAACTAGTATCATCAGCACTGTTACCAACACTACCCCATCCTCATGTTACCATTGCCATCATAATCTTGGTCACCATCATGACCACCACCACCATCATTGTCACCACTACCATCATCATATTCCCATTACTGTCACCACCTCTACCACATCAGCATCAGCATCATCTCCACCACATCATCACTGTCACCATCACTCTTATACCACCATCACCTCTGCCACATCACCATGATCACTACTGGCACCATCACTTCCTGTATCATGTACCACACAGCACCACCAACACCATGACCACTGTCACCACCTCCATTATCACGCCATGTCTACTACAACGTTCCCTTCATCACCCTCCTCCCCATCATTATCATCACTATCACTATCACAGTTATCTCCATTCGATGGTGATGATTGACAGTAATACTGTTTGCACACAGCTCTCAATAAACTAATCACAGTATGGGAAGCAGAAGAAATTACCGTTTTCTCCTAGCTGCAATGGAAAAACCTCAATCTGAGGAAATTATTTCTCTTAAGAGCCCCAGAGAAAATCTATAGAAATTATACAATCAATATTTACTACAACTTTCGAAATGCTACCCAGTCTTTTGGAGGTCTGCAGAAACGATCAAACCTCGAATTTTTACCTCCTGAGTAGCACTGAAATCGTCTCTAGTGCTTTTTCCTCTTATCCTCTTGGAGGGAAAGAAGGTTGTTTCCTAAGTCATTTCTTTCACCAATTCCTTACAAGTCCATTACTCCTTGTTGCATAATAATAGACCACGTGACCTCATGATTAATCTTTTCCATCCTGAAACAAAATCTTTTTCTGAATTGCTGCTGCTTCTCTAGTTCTTTGTAAACACTGCTTGACAAAAATGTGTGGGTGCTGGAAGGCCCCCAAATACCAGGGGTAAGATTAAAGTCCATCAAATCTCCACTTCAGATCAATTCTCTCTGCTTACAGAGCAAGGCAGTGTAGTCTTTCTTCTACCTCTACTTTTTTNTCCTTCCTCTTTAAAGCCCTATTTCACCTTCATTTTTTCTGGCCTGTGACTCTGAAATGATTTGCTAAAGCCTAAGCTTTATTTATTTATGTTTGTCAAAGGCATCAAAATGTATTGAATCGAAACACAGAAATATTCAAGAGACTTTGCAAAAAAGGTCTTCCTCATAAAATATTGTATCATGGGTACCAACAGGAGGATCTGTTGAGGATGGTGTGAAGAAAGAGAATTTTATTTAACTCTTAAAAGCAATTTTTCTCTGAAGGGAAGAAATTGCCACTGTTTGGCTTTAGTCCCAACCCTACTATTATGATGAAACACCGAGTACAGTTTATCATATCCTGATGGCAACGCATCTGATTTTGATTCTATCAAATACAAAGAAAAAACTGTATTGCTGGGGAGGGGGATGGTTGAATGAGGAATGTTAGAGCCTCCTGAGATGCCTTTCTTTTTTGTGGGCATGAGAGAATGTTTCACAGGCAGAGGAAAAGTAGATGAAAAGGCCCCTATTGCCAATAAAGAGACATTTGCACAGCAATGTCCAGATAATTGTGTGACTGGGGTCCAGCATCTGCTGCGGGTATGTGATGCAACAAGATGGCAGCTAGCTCCAGGGCGGAAATGAAGGGACTTATTTGACTAGCTGTCAGCTTGAAACGAGTCAGGTCAAATCTGTGTTTGATTGTTCCCATCATTTTCTTATTCCTCTAAATGAGTCTCATCTCTGGTTGGCTTGGGACTCGTCTAGCCTGGGAAAACTCCAGGCTGAGCTATGCTAAGGGGCAGTGGGAGCCTCTCCTTCATAGGAATCCAAAAGCATCCCCAGCTACGGGGAGTTCCAGGTGGGGAAAACCCGAGCTGCGGCATCGGCATCACTGCACTTGAAGCTAGGAGAGCAGCTGGTCTGTGCCAGGGGTGCCTCTGCTGAGCTGAGGGTTGTGCCGTGTGAGGCAGGACAGCCTCCCAGCAGGGAGGCTAGGGTCTGAACTTGGGATGTGCTCAGTTGTTAAAAGATATTGGAAGCAGACACTTCATGTAAAGGGATTCGGTTTCAACTAAACAGTGTTCAGTTTACAGTTACTGTGGACCCAAAGAGGGAATTTTTGTCTGTTTGCATCATAACAGGATCTCTGAGTAGGGATGGATAGGCATTTGTAGAGGAGTGGGAAGGAAGGGGGTAGGGGAGCAGAGTGGTGTCTTGTGAGTGAGACGGTGGTCCTGTCTCCTTATCCTCCTGGCCTCTTCAGTGAAAACTCAGCTCAGAAGTCGATGTGGGCTCCAGCAGGCAGTCAGTGTATTAAAGATAGGTGTGAGAAGGGCACGCGTGCAACAGAGGTTAGAGAGTGCTGGCTGCCGTGCTCCCTGGGAAGCAGACCGACAGTCATTTCCAGAGTTTATTAGGGGTGCTCTTAGTATCAACACCTGTGAAAGAAGAGGGAGTAGCAAGATTAAGCAGGGCATAATTTGAGCTACAGCGTGCTCCCAACGAAGGCCTCCGTTGACCTGTGGGGAGCTCTGGAGCTGGGATTGCTTTGCAGAGTTGTCTGGGTCAAGATGTGGGCTCAGGTCTTCATCTCTCTGCACCAATAAGTCATTAGACTTGGGTGCCCCCAATAAGGAGGCACACCTTTGCCGAGGCAGCTCTTTCCCATCGGGTGGAGAGCACTTGGCTGCCGACACTTCAGTTGGCCGGGAGAATGAATTTTGGGGTTTCCCAGGACATAGAAAAGTCACACTTACACTATACTTAGGCTATTAAGTATGCAATAGCATTATGTCTAAAAAAAACTATGTACCTTAATTTAAAAATACTCTATTGCTAAGAAACACTAACCACCATCTAAGCTTTCGGTGAGTTGTAATCACTGATTGTAGATCACCAAAACGAACACAATAATAGTGAAAAGCTTTGAAATATTGAGTGTTTTACCAAAATGTGACACAGATGTGAAGTGAGCAAATGCTGTTGGAAAAATGGTGTCAGTAGACTTNGCTATCTGTGAAATGCAATAAAATGAGGAATGTCTGTATAGACAATTTTCCTGTGGGTTATAATCCATTACTATCCATTATTTGATTGATAAAATTTACCCTGATTTGACCATGGTGAGCTCCTTTGTGCTGGTTCTGCATCCTTTCAACATGCCCATCATTTTTTTTTATTGCTTCCTTACTTTCTGTCTCCACAAGATGTGCCAGGCTTATCTTATATTTTCCTTTACCAGTCCTGAGCTGGAAGTCACCATGTCTCTAAGGAGCCCTGGTCCCTCTTATTGGAGAAAAGTATTTAGAAATCAAGATGTGCGTGCTGGGTATGCTCATTGCTACCAGAGTGGCATTACTTTCTGGCCCTCTCAGTAAACAGAGTGAGAGAATATATGTATGTATGCTCACTCATGGATAGCACACACCTGTATTTGTAGCTGTACCTCTCCATGTGCACATATGTTTAAAAACCATGAATTNGAGGTCCCAACAGTTTATTTTTGCTCTTGATTCCCTTGCTTTTGGGGATGTGTCAAGTAAGAAGTTGCTGCGGTGGAGGTCAAGGAGGTTGTTTCCTGCTTTCTTAAGGAGGGCACTTTGATGAGCACTGGGTGTTATATGTAAGTGATGCATCCCTGAATTCTACTCCTGAAACCAATCCTGCACTGTATGTTAACTAAATAGAATTTGAGTAAAAATTTAAAAATAAAAACCATAAATTCATATTGATACTTCCTACAGCCCAACACTACAGGGTTCATTTTAGCCTCCCTCTTTTCCTTATTTGCAATCCTTTTCCCCAACAGTGAAAAACCTGGTTCTCATTATCCATGATAAATTTATGTATTTGCTCAGTCCTAGTACACACATAAAGTAGTTTCAGAATTGCTAAACTAAACGCCTGTGAAAAACAATTTACTAACTAGAGAACAATATATAGTTCTTTATGTCTCCAACTTTATGGTGTACAATCAAGCTCTTGTTCATAAATTTACTGAGGTTAGTTATTTTCCCTTCAGTGTGGTTATACTGTCCACTTGTAATACAGTGAGACTCATTTGTTACGATTATTTATTATCCTGAGCTCTCTTCGTATCCTGGTTTGGATCAGTATTATTTTTTTTTTAAGAGTAATTGGAGCATTCACACAATTCTAAAATCCAGAACTAGACAAACATGTATACTTATAAAAAGTGTCACTTCCCTCTCATCCCCTATAGTTACCCATTCTCCTCAGTTTCTAGTTTATCCTTTCTAGATTTCTTTTGCGTAATTGAGCAGATACACGTATATTTTCTTATATCCCCTTCTTTCTCACATGAAGAGGAGCATATATGGGTAATCTTTTACATTGTTTTTTTTTTTTTTTCCCACTTGGCATGATGTCTTAGAATTCACTCCCTGTCAGTTCATGGATATCTTCCTCATTGTTTCTTTACACTTGCATATGCTACTCCATTGTATCAATGCTCCATTTGTTTACTGAACCACTCTTCCATTTTCAGCATTTAGGTTGTTTCCAGTATTTTACAATTATAAATGATGCCACAATAAATAATCTTGTGCATATGTATAATTATATTGTTGTATATATTTCCTAGAAGAGATATTGGTGGTTCAAAACCATGAGAGACTCTTGAATGTTGAGAACAAACTGAGGACTGATGGGTGTGGGGGGGAGGGGGGGGGATGGGCATGGAGGAGGGCACTTGTGGGGATGAGCACCGGGTGTTATATGGAAACCGACTTGACAATAAACTATTTTTAAAAAAGATAACTTGCATATATCATTCTCTACGTGTTGTTAAACTTCCCTCCAGAAGGGTTGTACTAGTTTGCATTCCTACCAGTAATGTATGAAAGTGCCTGTTTCTTCACAGCCTTGCCAACACAGTTTGCTGTCATACTTTTACAGTTTTACCAGCATGGTAGGCGAGAGATGATATCTTAATGTTGCTTTATTTTGTATTTCTCTAATTATGAATGATATTTCTTATGTTTAAGGGCCATTTAAAAAGTTTTAATGTTTATTTATTTTTGAGAAAGAGAGCATGAGCGGGAGAGGCGCAGAGAGAGGGAGACACAGAACCCCAAGCAGGCTCCAGACTCTGAGCTGTCAGCACAGAGCCCAACACGGGGCTGGAACCCATGAACCTTGAGATCATGACCTGAGCCGAAGTAAGACGCTTAACCAGTTGAGCCACCCAGGAACCCGTAAGGGCCATTTGTATAACTTCTTTGTAAATTTTTTGTTCATGTATTTTTCTGATTTTTTCATCAGGTTTTTGATCCCTTGTCCTTAAGATTTTTTTTCCACAGATTTAAAAAAGTTTATGATGGTAAAAGAATTATATATATATATGTATATGTATACACACACACACACATATATATATAAAACATTTGTTGTTTTATCAGTTTTTAAGTGTACAATTCAGTGGCATTATGTACATCCACAGTATTGTATGATCATCACCACTATTTCCAGAACTTTTCCATCACCCCGAATAGAAAGTCGGTAACTGTAAAGCAATTACTCTCTCTCTCTCTTCCCCCCAGCCCCTTGTCCTTGAAGAGTTATTTATATATTAGGAGTATTAGTGTCTTTTCTGTGGTATATTTGAGAATTGTTCTATTTGTCAGCTGTCTTTTGACTTTGTTTATAGTGTTTTTGATTGTGCAAAGTTTATTTTTAAGTAATCAAGTTTGTCAAACTTTTCTTTCATTGCCTCTGGATTTTAAAGCATAGTTAAAAAGCCTCTCCCACACCCGCATTATAGAGAAATTTGCTTGTGTTTTCTCCGAGCACTTGTATGGTTTCATCTTTTTTTTCTTTTACATTTAGATCCCTGATCCATTTGTAGTTTATGCTTGTGGATGATGGATGGATGGATGGATCTAAATTGATCTTTTGCCTTATGGCTAGCCAGTTGTCCCAACACTATTTATTAATAGTGTCTTCTTTCTCTACTGATTTAAAATACCACATCATTCACATACCAAGATCCTATAAATGTTTGATTGTGACTAAAACTGCATTGATTTTATATATACTACCAATTTATAAAGTAATTTTAAAAGAAACAGTTGTCTAGACTCAAAGAAGTTTTTATTGAAAAGAGCTTCAGAAGTCATGTGTGTCAGGATGTCTGGGTGGCTCAGTCTCTTAAGCATTGGACTTTGGCTCAGGTCATGATCTCGTGGTTTTCGAGTTCGAGCCCTGTGTCATTCCAGCCCTACATCGGGCTCTGTGCTGACAGCTCGGAGCCGGGAACCTGCTTCAGATTGTGTGTCTCCCTCTCTCTCTGCTCCTCCCCCACTCACACTCTGTCTCTCTCTGTCTCTCTCTCTCAAAAGCAAATAAACATTAAAACATTTTTTTAATTAAAAAGAAGAAGTCATGTGTGTCAACCTCCAAGGGCTTCTTACCATTTTCAAGATAACCTCTCATCTCAGCCCAAGAAATTCCTCATGATCTGATCTGTGCCTGCCTCTCTAGCTTTTTGCCCTACCTCCTTCCTCCAGCACCCTGCACGGTATCCTATTGAACTTTGGTCTTTTCTCCTTGCTTTAATGGTGTTTCCTGCCTCTGTGCCCTAACATATGCTGTTCCATCTGCCCAGAATGCCATTCTTTCTTCTTCTTTGAGTGGCTTAGTATTCACATCTCATGTCCCTTCATCCATGACACCTTCCCTGACCTTCCCATCTGAGCCATGACCTCCTCCCTTAGGCTTTTGCAGTACTCAGGTAGAGTACTCATGCTAGAGTCATGCTGTCATTGGACCATATTACAATTGTGGGCTTATTTGTCTGCCTCCCCCACTAGAGTATGAGTTCAGAGAGGCCAAGGACTGTGTGTCTTAATCTTGGGCTTTGTATCACCAGATACAGAGAGAGCTTGGTAAATACACAGCAGCACATCTGGGCTTGGCTTGAATTCTTCAAATAACACAGTTTACAGCTTTAAAAGGCAGCCTATTCCATTTTTAAGTTATTCAGAAGTTCTTCCTCACAGCAAGCTGAACTCGGCCTTCCGGTAATTTCTACCCACGTGTCTTTGTTGTGTCCTCAGGAACCGAATCTCTTAGTAGAGGGCAGTTGATCTGCTTCCCTAGCTGGGCCTTGGCTAGGGACACAGCTATAACTGGCGCCTTTTCTTAAAACAATTCAGTGCTGCTTATTTTGGGTATGAATTCTTCCCTTCAATGAATATTTGATTTAAGGTAAGAAAAATCCACGTTTCCCATAAAGTACTTCAGTCTCTTGTGCTATTTTAATGCGTTCCCACAAGCTGCTTCCCTGAAAGCCTTCTGCTAACTTAATTCAGGCAAAGTACTCACATTCAGCATGTTATTTGTCACTTTAGTGATGACAGTTGCCCTTTCTTTCTGTCTTTTCATGAGGACTCAGTGGATTTAATTGGATTCTTTGTTCTCTGTTCTTCTGGGCATTCTGTGGTGCTGACTTGCTAGCAGTTCGATGCACCGTCATATTGCTCCCCAGTGCCCCCAGACTTTGGCTTCAGAGGCCTTGCATAGATCTGCCCACGAGTTCTGGTACCACATATATGAAGTTCTATGGGAATGCCACACCTTACCATTGACTAGAGTTTCTCAAAGGACCATTTAGGGGCACCTGGGTGGCTCAGTTGTTTAAGCGTCCAACTCTTGATTTCAGCTTGGGTCATGATCTCCAGGTTCATGAGTTCGAGCCTGCTTGGGATTCTCTGTCTCACTCTCACTCTGCTGCTCCCTTGCTCACAATCTCTCTCTCTCTCAAAAAAAAATTAAAACAATTTTTTAAAAAGGACCATCTGAATTAGAATCTCCCAGTGGGTTTGTTAAAAATGCAGATTCCTGGGGCAGCTCAGTCAGTTGAGTGTCCAACTTCNGCTTTGGATTCTCTCTCTCTCTCTCTCTCTCTCTCTCTCTGCCCCTCCACCGCTTGTACTCTGTCTCTCTGTCTCTGTCTGTCTCTCTCTCTTTGTCTCTCTCTCAGAAATAAATAAACATTTAAAAAAATTAAGTGCAGATTCCTGAATCCATACTCCTGATCCTCTAGATCAAAATCTCTGAGGACAAGGCCCTATAGTGTGCTTTTTAAGATAAAGCGCCTCTGGATGATTCTCATACAAGCTAAATTGAAGAACTGCCACCCTAGATGTTGGCAAAATAATCGCCATATACACCATCACTCATCGGTTCTGGATATTCATTTACATCTAAGCAGACTCACACCTCTGTCAACATGCTAACTACTCCTTTTCCTTTTTTGCTCAGATAGAAGCTTGGTGAAGGCAGAGAGTCTATCAGTTTTCCCTATCATTGTATTCCCAGTGCTCAGCACAGTACATGGCACATAATAGATGTTCAGTAGTTGTTGGATGAACACACAAGGAGCAGACATCTTTGTCTCTTCCACTGCACTGACCCTCGTGAAACTGAGGAGAGGCTGTGGTGTAAACAAGGTGAGAGGCATGGGGAACCAAGGGAGAAAGCTAAAATGCAGTGGAGTGTGTAGCTTGTGGTGGACCCACAACTCTGTGGTGGACCCACAACTCTGCAGAAAGCACTAGAGGAAGGCAGCTTCCTCATTAGTGAGAAGTCTTAGAGGTGCAAACACGTCCGGCCATTCTCTGTGACAGACAGGCTGGGCGGCTAGAGTCTGAAGAGATGGGGACAACCTCAAAGTCTATGCAGTTCAGGGAGTGAGGGAAGAGCAAGAAATGGCAAAGGCTTGTACTGTTGTGTCTCTGCGCGCTAACTCATCATCCAGATAGATTAAAACCTTCAGGAATATTAATAATAGTGACTATTACAACTACCTTAGGAAGATAAGATGTGGAGTTGCTATGAATCAGAGAGCCTGGGTTCATATGCCAATCCTTACTAACTTAATTTCTTTCTGCCTCAGTTTAGTCATCAGAAAATGGAAAGAATTTAATTATATAATCCCTGTATGCTAGTTAAGGTAATGCTAACTACCATAGAGACACATTCATACTTCAGTGGCTTAACACAATTGAAGTTTATTACTCGATCATGTAAAGTCCAAATGGATGTTCTTCTTTCGTGTGTGACTGTCCTCCATGGGGTGGTGATTCAGGGACCCAGGTTCTTTCCATATTCTGGCTTAACATCCCCTAAGGCCTTGAAGCCCTCTGCTAGAAACCCCGCATCCAGTCAACAGAGGAAGAAAAAGCACAAGGGCACACTGGCTCCTAAACCACTTTGAGGTGATAGTGACACAGACCACTTTTCACTCACACTTAATTTGGAAGAACTGGTCACATGACCAATCTAGGAGCAAGGGGGTATGGGAAATATAGTCTCTAGGTGTATGCTCAAGAAGAAAAGTATCTCACTTACTGCTATATTGCAAGCCATCACAAAATTTGGTGGTTTAAAACAACAATCCTTTATTTAGTTCACAGTTCTGTGGGGCTGCAACTTGGGATGGGATCAGCGAGGCAGTTGCTGATCTAGGGCTCCCCTGATCAGCTGACTGGGCTCACTCATTCAAATATGGCCAGCTGCTGTGTTGGCTGGGGACTGGTTGGTCTAGGATGGCTTTAGCTGGGAAAGCATGTCTTTGCTCCATTTGTCTCTCACCCTCCAGTAGAACAAGAGCAAAAGTCTGCAAAGTCTGTTGAGGCCCAGTCTCAGGCTGTAACTTCTATTACATTCTGTTGGCCTATACCCAGAATCAAAGAGTGGAGATATAGAAGCTGCAAAGAATTGTGGCCATTTTTGCAACCTGTAACAAAAAGGAAATACATTTGGCTAGATGAGTTGTCTGTAATATGCCTAGTAGAGTACCTGACATTATAGTAAGCATCCAATAAGCTTATCCATTATCATTATTATCATTTATTGAACACTTATGGGCCAGGCTCTTTGCTAGGCAGTTTGTGTACGTCATCTTATTTAATCACCAAAACTATCTCACTTTACAGATGAAGGAAGTGAGACTTAACGAGATTAAGAAAACTACTGAAGGTCATTTAACTAGTAGGTGATGGTGCCCACGCTTGTACTCCATACTGCCTTGGGTCTTAGCTTTCTACCCTAAAATGCTGAAGAAGAAAATAAACTTGAATCTGAGATGATATTAAACATTTAGGAAAGTCTGGGAAATGATATGGAAAGGACAACCCTGGCCTTATGGCCTGAAATAAAAGGGTGAAGTCCAGAACCATTTTGGGCAGATGACCCTCAAGGTGGTCACAGCCCTTCTCAAGGACAAAGCAATGATGATTATTGTGACTCCTCTGCTAACCTCTACTGCCTGGTTCTTTCCCTTATCTGAGAGGATTGGAAAATTCCTTCCTGACCAGAGTTCATGCTGGCATTAGAAATCCTTGGGTAGGCGGAAGGAAGTAGAGGGGAAGTGGGTATAAGATAGAAAGAAGATCAGCCTCAGAATAGAAAATACCAGAGCAGAAGAAGAGTTTGGAAAGACCATGGCCAGATAGTCCCAGTCTCTTTTGGGAATGAATACACTGATAAGATAGCACTTTACTAAAACTACAGATTTGGCTTGGTAAACATGTGACTTAACAGACACTTTTCAGTAATCTCACAGCCTCCCAGGAGTCTGTAGCCCACAGGTTGGGAACCAGTGGGCTAGTTCAGAAAAGTAGATAGGTTTAACTTTGAGAGCCAGTGCTGTTAATTTGGTAGTGGTTCTTGGAAGCATTGTGTTGAGTGGATTTGGGGAACATCTTTAGATATTATTGGAAAGATTGCTCTGACTGATTATCTCTCTCACTGGCCAGGACAGAGATGGTAGTATCATACATGCTAAGTTTTTGCCATCTGTGATCCAGTCATGTCTTCCTAAGAGGAAACTGTAGCACAGAGGGATGATGTGATTTTTCTCCATGTTACACAGTTAATAGCAGTATCAAGGTCTATGTCCTTGGTCTCCTGATCAGTACATTAAACACAGTGTATTTTTTAATTTTCTTTCAACATTTACCCTTTTTTTGGTTAGAAGTCTGCTTCCATGCCAGATATGGTATAGTCTCCTTCCTTCATTGAAGAAAACAAAACTAAACAACGCTTATTTGGGAATTTGCCTGGTGAATTTAATTGATTGTTGAGACAAGGCTTTCAATTCTGGTCTATTTCCACATCCATTCTCCTGTTACAACAGATTCGTGCCCAAGCATTAGACTTTGAAATTAGAGGACTAGTTTATTGTTGAACTAAAATCTGGTGCAATTCAAGACGACCCAGTGAATGCCTTCACCCCACCCCCGCTTCTCTTTCCTTCTTCAGCCTCAAAGGTCCCTCACTCCCTTTCTATTTAATACTTTTCAGGCATCTGAGATTAATTAATTACTACTTACTCATATGCACACCCACACACGACCCCATGGAACTCGGTCCCATAAAACCTCATTACACCAGAGCTGGAAGGGACTTAGGCTTCATCCAGTCTATTTTCTGAGAAGACTAAAGCACAAAGAGAGAGGAGCTGGAAGTTTTCAGAGTTGCAAAGCTGGAAGCCAATTTTCAGGAATCCAGTTTGCCAAATGGCCAATTTGCTGAGTGGCCAACTCACACCACTGTCTTGCTTTTGTGAACCCTTTGTTTAGACAGTGGGTTTTCATTTTGTCTTCATGTTAAGGACTATTCCATTTGCCTCTGCCACAGCTCTCTCCTCCTGTAGCTGAGCCTAGGGAGAAGAGAAAGGGGAGAGTGAAAAGCAGGAGAAGACTGTATAAAGAATATGAATAAATTGTATTAGCATATTCTCTATGAATAATATACATAATAAAAATGCTGCATATTCAGAATATATTTTTGAGTAAGATTCTATTAATGAAGATACCAATAAAGAATGTATTCTTTTGACTCCTTTCCTTTTATGAGTCAGAAGATGCATAGATTTTCCCTGTGCCCTTCAATCTTCCTCCATCTCTCTCCTCCCCTCCCTCTCCTCTCTCTCTTTCTCTCTCTCTCTCTCTCGCTCTGTCTCTCATTTTCAGTCCTAGCTGCGTTTCTTCATCTTCTTTCAATTCCCTCAAAATGCCAATCTGTTTCCTGTCATGACCTTTGCATTTACTTTCCCCTGTGCCTTGAATGCCCTGCCCCCTAGCCCTTAGCATCATCATCTTCCTGACATCTTTTAAGTCTCAGCTTAAATGTCCCTTTCTCAGTGAGGCTTTAACTGATAAACTAATCTAACTTCACTCCTTTACCCCACTTATGAGTTAGCTTTCACCATGTAATCATCCCAAAATTTAGTGGCTTAAAACAACGATTCGTTTAACTCATGTCTATAGGTAAGTGAGAAAACTGAGCAGAGATCAGCTGAGCTGTCCCAAATCAGAAGAATTATCTGGTCAACCCACAGATCTGTGGGCTAAATAAAATATCTATTGTCTTTAGCCACTATGGTGTGGGGTAGTTTGTTACACAGCAAAAGCCAGCCAGTCCAAGGGGTCTGAATTGAGACACCAGACTCAATCATGGAATAATACTTGGTCCTGTATGTTTAGGTGTTGTAGCAGGCAGTTATAAGGCCCCTTAACCCTTCAGGCCTTACAATTTCTATACATATCTATCTGACGTCCAGCTGCCAACTTACCCATTTCTTTGCCTGAGGGCTTTCTGTAGCTGCCAGATTCCAGCCTGCCTGTGCACACAGTAGACCAGAAGTTCTGTCAAGTTTACACCTTCAACCGGTGACTGACAGGAGTTGGTGTGTAAATTTCCCAGCCTCCTCATCACTTGGGTGGGATCATTGCATACCATCTCCCAGAGTCCCCCAGTGAGATTGAGCTCTAGGACGTGGTAAAGAGCTTACATCACCTCCCTGCCCTTGTGATTTTCATTCACAGCCTGACATGAAAGCACAGAACCCAAGGGGGAGCCTAGGGTGGTCATTTAGGCTTGGTCCCAGGCTGAAGCTGTATGTTTGCATCCCACACATTTGGCCTGATGGTTTTGATGGATATGGGGAGAGCTTTTGATATGGTTATCAAGGATGCAGTGAGGGTCAAGAATAGACGAAGCCAAGAGATAAGAGTGAGGAATGGTACTGGGGAGAGATTTGCATCATACGGCAAAAAACAAAAGCTACAAGTTTAATGTATCCATTTCTCCTATGAGTCTTTTTTCTCCCAATAATGTGTGTGTGTGTGTGTGTGTGTGTGTGTGTGTGTATGTGTGTGTGCTGGTACAATTTATATAGAATTAAATACACAGTTCTTCAATGTACTATTCAATGAGCTTGCCAAATGTATACATCCAACCCTAACCTTATAAATCGAGATATAGAGCATTTCAATCACCCCAGAATGTTCCGTTCCCTTGTGCCCCTTTGCAGTCAATTCCCATCCCCCCACCAGATACAATCATTGCTATGATTTCTATCATCATATGTCAGTCAAACTTGTTCTAGAACTTCACAAAAATAAAGTTATTCGATATGTACTCTTTTATGTCTTCTTCTTTCACTCAATATAATGCTTTTCAGATTATCCATGTTGTTGCGTATCTCAGCAGCTCATTCCTTTTTAATTGCTGGATCACATTTCATGGTATGACTATACTATAACTTATTCATCAGTTCTCATCATGTTGGATATTTGCGTTATTTCCTTTTTTTATCTATTATAGATCAAGCTTCCACGAGCATTTAAGCACAGGTACTCTTATGCGCACGTATTTTCATTTCTCTTGAGTAAATATGTAGGAGTGAAATTGGTAGATCGCCAGGGTAGGTGTGAAGCTTTTGCTCTGGTTGCCTCTATAACTGGCTCCCCAGCTCTCTGACTGGCCTGCCCTCCTCCCCCTCTCATGGGTCTAGTTTACAGAAGTTCCAAAAAGCATCCTGTGGAGAAACCTAAGATACTTTTCCTCTAAGTTTCAGAGCAAGGAGTGAGGGTAGCATCAGGAAAGAGCATGGGACTGGAAGTTGAGCATGAATGGCTAAGAGACCAGACTCTAGTCTTAGTTCTTCCACTAGTAATTTCCAAGCAAGTAATTTTCTGAACTTCGGTTTTTCTCATTGGTTGCCCTTTAGGATTCCTTCCAGATGGTTCTATGTCTGTCTTGTGAGTTCATAGTAGATGCTCAATTAGAATTAGAATATTTACTATTTCACTGATTTTCCTGGCTCCTAATAAGAATGATAAGGATTATCTTTTGTTTTTTATGAACTGGATGGCTGTTAGGGCTACAAAGTGGGAAACCAAGAGAGCCAAGACTAGAACAAAGAGGAGGCTACAGAGGTAGAGCAAAGAGCTGAAGTGGGAGAGAGGCCCAAGAGGAGGAGTGCGTGCGTGTGTGCGTGTGAGTGTGTGTGTGTGTGTGTGTAGAGCATAAAAGCAAGAGAAAGAATGAGAAACATACACATGAAGGATGATAACTGCCATAGGGAATAAACTCTGTGGAGAAAAAAGATGTTCTGAAGCAGTTTTACTGAGGCATGTGCAACATCAACACCTCCTCTGCACCTTCTCCCAAAGAAAATTTCAGGGAAAGCATCCATCATTATACAGTCTTTTGAGAGTTGGACATATATTTGGATTTTTTAAAAATTTATTGGTGTTTAAGTCTGGCTTCATGGTGACCTCAAAGCACAGGAGACCCTCCAAAGGGGACCTATAACATTTAGGTTGAATGAATGAAAGTATTAGGGTAAAAGGCTAAGTTGCTGTAACAAAGAGACTTAACACAGTAGCCTACAGAACCAAGAGGTTTCTTTGTCTTTCAGGTAACAATTCGGAGGTACAGGGGTCAGACTGGTAAGGTAGTTCTGCTCACAGTCTATCAGAAACCCAGGTTCTTTTTATTGCATAGCTGTGCCATTCCCTGGGCATGGTTGTTATCTGTATGGTTGAAACTAGATTGTGATGGGTTCCCGGTGGTGGGAAAGAGAAGGATACCATGGAAGAGGCATGTCTACTATGTTAAATCCTGGTTATGGAAGTGACACTTCCTCTTACATCCTACAGGCCAACATTCAATCACATAACCAAGCCTCATTACAAGAGAGTCTGGGAAATATAGTCAAGCCGTGTGACCACTAAGAAGGGAGAAGTGGATTATAATGTGCAGCTGGCAGCCTTCGCCCCCA
>NW_027529583.1:405031-412880 GCF_008692635.1 Crocuta crocuta | reverse complement strand
CCATGCTTTGAGGGAAAAGCAATATTCTTCAGGCCTCAATGACAGTGTTTCCTACTCTGGCCTATCCTGCATCTACCCTGTGTGTGTGAACGCTTGTACTGTGGTATTGTGGGCTTTGGGCAGGAGGGCTGTGTACTAGTTTTTAATCCCTTGCCTGATTCCACGTTATGCTAGAGCTGATTGTGTCTGTTTCAGGAGCTGAGTAAAGCAGGAGGGAAGTGAGTTGAAGGGCCCCGTTCTTGTCCCTGCATGTTTATCTCACAGGGGGGAGCTGAACCTGAAGTCCCAAATCTCTTCTCCTGGAAAGTCCTCCCAATCCAGATGTATCCTTCCTCCATTACCCAGCAATCTTTTCTCTCCCTTCGTCCTTCATAGACCCTGACAGTGTTGACTTGCTATGACAGTATGTAATTGAACGCAGAGCATTTTTCCTCCACTGTGATTAGTCAAACTTTACCCCACACGCCCTTGAATTCCCCTTAAAAAGATACAGCTAGGTCTGCAGGCTACAAATTCCTCCTGAGGTGTTGAGTTTTGAGTTGTATGTGCCTGGGTGTTCCTCCACAGTGGCACCAAGGCCAGTTCTATTAACTGAGCATTTTTCTCTCCTCTCACTTTCTTACTCCCTCTCCCCCCTCCTTCTTCATGACTTTGACACTGCCATTTTTCTTTACTTCAGGCCCACCGTGACTTGTGAGCCAAATCCACACTGTCAACTGGTTCCCTAGGATGGCATCCTATATTTAGCTTGTAACCAGACTCTGGGGGTATCTACATGGCAGTCAATAGCTGATTAGAGCAACAGAGAATTTTCTCTTCGAGAGAAAGAGCTAGAGTTTAATTAATCTCAGAGCAAAATAGTTCATCTCAAAATAAATTATATTTTCTAGCTGCTAGAACAGCTGTTGAACAAAACACATTCTCCAGCAAGTGAGAAGAATGACAACCTGCAGATCTTAAATGAGAAGAGAATTTTTAAAAACAAAATGAACAGGTGTGGTAGATTATATGAATGATGGTCCCAAATACTTCCCCTGCCTGTGGCATCACAGATCTTCCCATCAAGAGGTGGAATCTGTTTCTCCACCCCTTGAGTCTAGTCTGGCCCTGTGACCTGCTTTGTCCAAATGGGACATTAGCAAACATGAAGCAAGCAGAGACTTGAAACATGCTTGTGTACTGGGGTTCGATCTTTTGTGGATCCTGGGACCCTGAGGCCCACGATTGCCTGCTGGATGATGAGAGACATGTAGTTGTCCCCATAGCCCCAGCCAATAGCTTGCTAATAATAGACACACGAGTGTGGCCATCCTAACATCCAGCCTCTAGATAGCTCACTGGCTGACTGTAGGCAAATGAGAAATCTGAGCTCAGACCAAAACAACTACCTGGACAAACCTCAGAATCATGATCTAAATAAAGGATGTTTGTTTTGAGCCACTAAGGTTTGGGGTGGTTTGCTATATAGCAAACGTTGACTGATACAACCAGGTAGCTGGTATGCATATGTGTGTGTAGGTATGTATGTATATGTGTATTACTGCCTGTGTGTGTCTATGTGTCCCCCATGTCAATTATAGATGTTCCCAATATACTCTGAAATCATTATAGTCCAGGTAAGTCCTTTCCTTGGATGCTCTGTAGAAACTCAAAGCTCCATAAGTAAACATGTAGAGGCATTCTTCCTTTCCCTCTCACCCCTCTCCTGTGCCAGACTCCTGAACTTGGATCTTGGCCAGGTAGAAACCTGACCAATCTGAAGGAAGGAGCTACCTAGAATGGACCATACCACTCATTTTCCTGGGAATATTGCTTCTTTCTGGCAGCCCCAGCAAGAAGGATGAAGGAAGACGTGTGTGCACCTAAGTTCTTCTCATTGTAAAGAAATGGATAACCTTTGGCACTTTCCTACTTCTTATCATGGTGTGGAGATGCCAGAATCTTCCAACCTCCCCCACCATACCTCACATCCCACAAGGGTTGGTTGTTGCTGACAATTTCCCTAGGAGTGGTCCTTATATATCACACATGGGTATCGGTTCCTAAAATTACAGCTGTGGCATTTCTAGGGGAATCTACTTTGGTTAGACAAAGCTTGCAGGAGATTCTGTATTTAATATTAGTTTTCCATATTTGAGTAGGCATAGTTGCCTAATTATTACTTGTTCTGTATCAAATATATTGGTTTTATTTTGGAAGAGACTGTAGCAAATCTAGCTCTTAGGGATCTAATGTGACGGTCAGTAGGTACCCTTTCCTTCACATTTTCCTCTGTCCCACTTCTTTATTTTTCTCTTATTTCCACACATCATAGCTATGAAAAAACAGTTTTCTTTTCAAACAAACAGTTTTATTGGAGCATAATTTATACACTATAAAAGTTACCTGCTTAAAGCAAATAATTCAACGATTTTCACTAAGTATATAGAATTATGCAGCTATCATTATGACCCAGTTTCAAGAAATTTTCATCACCCCCAAAAGGTCCCTCGTGTCCATTTGTAGTCAGTACGCACTCCCACCCTCAGTCCAAAGTAACCACTAATCTACATTCTGTCTCTATAGATTGGCCCACCCTGGACATTTCAAGTCAATGGAATCATACAATATATGGTAGCTATTTTTGGGAAAGACTTAGGATGGGAGTTTTCTAAAGACATAAAAATGTTTACAAAAGCTAGTCTTCCTTTGAAAAGTTGATCCGTGCATACTAACAAGATGCCCTATCTTGGTCTGTGTTTCCCTCAAAGCAGATGCCAAGGCAAGGGCTTGGGGGAAGATAGTTTATTTGGGAGATGATCACAGGAAGCAGAAGTGAGGGATTGGGGAGAATGAGACACAAAGGGAGAAAAATACAAAATAAAAGAAAAAGCACACAGTGAGAAGATTGAGTGGGCTCAATCCCACTGGAAATTGCCTGAGGAACCATGCAGAATATGCTTCTGGGGAAGCTGGTGCATTTATCTACCATATTAGTATCTAATACTGTATAACAATAGACGGTTAACATTTATTACCTCTCACAGTTTTAAGGATTAGGAATTTGAGATTGGTTTAGCTGGGTGGTCAGCTTGGGGTGTCTCATAAGGTTGCAGTAAAAAGATATTGGCTGGGCTGCAGGTATCTGAGGACTTAACTGGGGCTAGAGGGTCCGCTTCTAAGATGACTCCATCACCTGGCTGACAACTCAGGGCTGGTCGTTGGCAAGAGGCCTCAGTTCTCCCCAGATGGCCCCCTCCATAAGGCTACTCGAGTGTCCTCACAACATGGCAGCTGGCTTCTCCCGGAGCAAGAGATCCAAATGAGAGCAAGATGGAAGCAGCGATGCCTTTTATGATCTAGCCTAAAAAGTCATGCCCTATCATTTCCACTATACTATGTTAGTTACAAACGTCAGCCATATTCACTGTGGCAGAGGACTATACAAGGGCATGGATACCAGGAAGCAAGGATCATCGGGGCCATCTTGGAACCTGACCACCCACCCGTTCATTGTCTCCTGTCCCTCTTTGACTGCAGGTTGCCTTGTATGACTCGAGCAAGCTCAAGGAGGGGCTTAGGCAGAGGGTTTGTATTTGTGGTGAGAAGCTACCAGCCTGCCAGAAACTGTGGCTGTAGGTGAACTCAGAGGTGGTCCTAGGGGCTACTGGACAGAGCTTCACTGACATCTGCCACATGCCCCACGCCTATCATTAATGATACCGTTCTGCCAGTCCGTCCTGGATAATGAAAAGAGAACTCTTCAATAGCTCAGACCTAGGGGAGGCACAAGATGATAGCTTGTTGGTAATAGGCCCTCTGGGTGACTGCTGTACCACTGAGCTTTGGGCTTTGGGAAGCTCATCACCCTTATAGACGGAGCTTCCAGAAAAACAAAGCCAGGCTTACTCCCAATATTGCTAAAGAATGTGCAATCACGGGGCAGTCTTGTGATTTTTGCAAAATAACAATCAGAGGCCCAGCTGCATTCTTGAAATATGGGAAGGGGGCTGGAATCGACGGCAGGGGTCAAGATTGAGAGCTTCTGTTTGGTGAAGGCTCCTATCAAGGTAACCCGGAGGAGGAGGAAATGATGGCGGAGCAACGCCTGGCCACACTGCCCGGGGCTAGATTGAAAGCACTACTGCCGATGGGCTCCATCGCTCATGGCATCTAGGCCTGCTACCTCATAAAGGAGCGACAGTGAGAGGAGAGCAGAGGAAGGCGAACAGAGAGAAAAGGGAAAGCTGGGAAGGAAACCTGAATCTGAGGTCCCTTGCTTCGTTGCCAAAGCTAGAGGAGCCATATGGGTCCGCTGGCCCAGGACAATCCTAGCTTGACCTGCTGTTTTGGAATAGTTATTAATGGTACCTTCATTTACTCTCGAAAGCATCCGGGTTTGGATGACACATTCCCTGGTCATCTTACCCACAGCACTGTACCGTCTCCCATGTAACCTTCCTCACAATTCATTGAAAATGTCTGATGTCTGTCTTGTCTAATCGACTATAATTTCTGCGAGGAGAGGGGCCGGGCCTGACTTCTGCCCTGCTTCATCTTGAAGTACTGGCATTTGTGAAACGCTCCATAGATGTGGACTTCCTGAATGAATGAATGAGCAAATGAGGGACTGAGTCAATGGCTCACTACACCAGCTCAGTTTAAAAAGATAGGGAGCGTGGGGAATGGCTTGAGGGGAAGGAAAGGAGAAGTCATTAAGTCTAGAATTCCAAAGGAAGCCGTAGGAGGTGTGTTTCAAAGCCCGGGGTCAAAGCTCTATTCAAATGTATTCCCTTCCTTTAGTTCCAGGGGCTCTGGGGCCAGATGGTGCCTGTGTTCACAGAGCTGCTGCCACTGCCTCAAGTACCAGCTCGTCAAGTGTCAGCAAAACCCCGAGTGTGAATCAACAGGCTTTGCATCTCTGCTCTCCGAGGGTCTACTCTGTCAGCAAGTGGTCTGAAAGCCAGGAAATCGTGTTATCAGCGGCGTGGCGACCGTGCCATACGTTTTCTTTATCATTTCCTTTTTAGGGAGAGGGAGCCCAGCCTTTGCCACCACACAAGGACCATTTATGGACTACTCAGTCACATTTGCAGGGAGCTGCCGCAGCTGCCACGTGATCCGAAGCATAAACCTTAGCCCATCTCGGCCAAGAGCACAGGCTCCGCATTCAGGAGAGCAGAGAAAAATGAGCGCCGGAAGCTGAAGCCCAAGTTCTGCACAGACCGCTATATGGTGGCTAATTTAGAAGGGAAACTTCAACATCTCCAGTGGCGGCGTTAGATTTATCATCCCCAGCTTGTCCAGAGACACTGAAAAGCTCCTTTGTACTTGGATCTTAAACTCCCCAACAGAAATTTCCATTATTTTTCTTTTAGATTTTAGAAAGAGGGTAAAAACACTTCTTAAGGAACGAGACACTGAGTCATAGTACCTTGCTCTGTGTTGCTGGCCATTCGGTCACTTTAGAGCTGCCTCACTTTGGATTTTGTTTTTTGTTTTTTGGTGTGTCTTTTTCTTCTACGGTGGATACCACTAGGCCGAGCACATCATTATAAGGTTCACACCCTGTATACTATTTTTTTTTTTACATAAGTATGCTGTTGTTTTTTTACAACATGTTTATTTATGTTTATTTATTTTTAAATTTAACTTATTTAATTTGATGACAGTAGAGTAACAGAAGGCTCACCTGAGAGATGATGGGTAGTGAAGCTCTACTTGAGAGACAGAGGATGAATAGAATCTAATAGGCAGGCAAGGAAAGAGGGCCTTCAGGGAAGGGGAACAGCACCGGCAAACTGTATGGCCCTTGGGCTAAATCTGGCCTGCCGCATTTTTGTGAATAAGGATTGATTAGAATGCAGCTGTGTTCATCCACTTAGGTATTATCGATGGCTGCTTTATTTATTTATTTTTTTATGTTTTTTATTTATGTCTAGGAGAGAGAGAGAGAGAGACAGCGTGAGCAGGGGAGGGNGCTGCTTTCATATTATAAGAATAGAAATGAGAAATTGTGAACAGAGACTATATGGCCCCCGAAGGCTAACATACTTACTATCTGGGTTTTTATATAAAAAGTTTGCAGAGTCCTGGCATAGACCAAGGTGGAAGTTGGGGGTGAGTTTTCCTTCCTCAGGTGGGCATTCAGAAAATGTGAGTTTGAACAAGAGTAGAACTCCAAAGCCATTTGGCAGGAAATAGGGAGCAGGCTCATGGGGACTGGAAATACCTTTCCTCACTCTGCAGCAAACTCAGCCTCAGACCCAGATACTGAGAATCTAGAGGAATGGAAACTATTTAAATTTATTGAATACATCTATCTTTCCATCTGTCCATCCATCCATCCATCCATGTATTTATCCATATTCTCACTGAACATACATTTATTTTTACTGAATCATTTTGTTACCCAAATAAAACATGACCATTGTATGGAAAAACATTTTAAAAATATAGATGAGCCCTCCCCCCAAAAAAGAAGAAAAACACCTGTAATTTCACCAACCATTGATAACCGCAGTTATGTTTTGCTGTGTATCCTTCATAATCCCTTTTCCTACATGAAAGTAAGTTTTTATTGAGTGCCTCCTGCGTGCCAGTCAGTACGCTAAGCAATGAGGATACAAAATGGTGGAAGGTTGGTCTTGACCTCAAGGATAGAGAGCAATGTCCCAAATCATTGCACTATGGGGAGAGAAGTGCAATCATAGCTGCCTCCTGAAGAGATACAAGGAAGCAGGGCAGAAGGAGTGATCACCTCTTCTTGGTCTATTATGTACAAAGCCTCAGAAGGTGCCCGGGAGTCAGCCCAGTAAGCAAGAACATTACACACAGAGGGAAAAGTAAATGATGTTTCCCATGTGCCCATTACATACCTAGAAGTTTGATTGAGAACATGGCATATAATCGTCAAAACAACTCTAGGAGGTGGATATTATTATTTCCATTTTACAGATGAGGAAATTAAGACTCTGAGACTTGAAGGCGTTTGCCTAAGGCTATTCAGAGAGCTTGAAGTGGAGGCAGGATTTAAACTCAGGTCTATTGCCCATGCTTCTCTCACTTTATCACATAACCTCCCCAAGATAAGCAAAGTTATGTTGACACCTTCACTGATTTAACTTAACAAATATTTATTGAGCATCCACTATGTACCAGATAAAGAATATATTGACTGTATCCTCAAGAAGTCCCAAAGGATCTCTCATTGTGTGTGTGTGTGTGTGTGTGTGTGTGTGTGTGAGAGAGAGAGAGAGAGCGAGAGAGAGCGAGCGAGCGAGAGCGAGCGAGAGCGCGAGAGAGCGAGAGAGAGAGAGAAATGGAGGAGTCTACGTGCAAAGTCAGGCTGTACTTTGGCTTTAGAGAGAACTTGAAACTGATCTAGACCCCAAACATATATATTGAGTTTCTTCCCTCCTTGGTTGTAGGATTCTTGGCCTCTTCTTGGAGGATATGGACCAATCATGTTGCATTGTTTGTCTCCTAAAAAGCCCATACTAATCGNAGGTTGCCAATCATTCATTAGTAAATCAACCAATTACCAGTGCTGCAGTGGGTTTGGGTTGTGTGTATGGAGCAGGGAGGGAGGCAGGAAAGTAACATCTCTTCCCTTGTTGCCACTCTTGAGAGAGATGGCTGTCTAATTGTGGACAGAAGGAGAGGTCTGGCTTGACAATTAGTGCTGTAGGATTGCTAGGGAAGGGGCCTCATGGTGGGCTGAAGGGATTAGAAAAAGCTTCCTGAAGCAACCACATCTCCAACATTTCTTGTCATGGCTGGCTGGATAGCAAACATCTCTGCAAGAATACCAGGAGAGGTTAAAATCTCCCTCTAAAAACCTGGGAAGTGCTTTAACTTCCCATTTCCA
>NW_027529583.1:399520-405000 GCF_008692635.1 Crocuta crocuta | reverse complement strand
ATTCCACTGGGAGGGGTGTGTGAGGATCAGAGGGTGGGGATGCTTCTCACTCTCGCTTTCTCTGGAACACACACAAAGCCACCCACAGAGTTAGTGAGTTGCGCCATAAAATATGGCATGGCCATAAATGAAATTACAAAGGAATCGCTTCCAAAGGCTTCACCTTGAAACCTTAACTTCTACATTGTGAGCACACCATTTATTACCACTGCTGCTGGGAAAGGAAGCTCTTAGTGTAATGCAGAGAAGAGAAGACAGGCAGTCTAAGGAGCAGAAAATGATAAGATTTATTGTGGGAATAAAACCTTGGGCAAATAGCCTCTTGTTAAATGTGTGTTGGGCCCAATGTCAAAGCAGTTCACTCCAGGCAATTACAGTGGTCTTGCTGGAAAATTTTCTCAACTACTCTGTGCCCCTGTTTCTCTTTGTAGAATGGCATGTTAAGCAAGGATTGGTTAAGCGGGAAGATACTTGATTCTCTTTTAGGTTCCTTGCTCCAACTTCCCCTTTACTTGTTTGCTCATGACTTCTTCACCCAGGTAATATCCAAAATGGTAATGGTGCTCGTGGTTACCTCACAGCTGTTCCACAGCCCTCACCTGCTGAGAACTCTATGACCACCACCCTAAAGGTGCCTTTTTTCTGGAGAGAGAGACAGAAAGAGAGCACACACACAAGCGGGGAAGGAGCAGAGGGAGAGGGAGAGAGAGAACCTTAAGCAGGCTCCATGCCCAACATAAAGCACAACAGAGGGCTTGATCTAACGACTATGGGGTCATGTCCTGAGTCAAAACCATGAGTCTGTTGCTTAACTGACTGAGCTACCCAGGTGCTGCCCCCAAAGGATGCTTCTAATCCACATTGAACAGACCTCTCTTGAGGGCATCCTATGGGCCAAATCCTGGGCTAGAGACACAGTAATGAACTAGAGAGACCTGGCCCTTTGCCGCAGGAGGGCTGCCTGAGCAGGGTCTTCTTATATCTAGGAGGTTGAGCAAGCAGCCAAGTTAATCCTGGAACTACATAGCTTGAGGCCTCATAAAAAACTCCTTCCCTACTCCTAGTTTTTGGAAGATTTAAAACTCGGAGTTCCAGCCTACCCAGAGATCCTAGCATTCTCTTCTGGCTTCTTGTCAACTATCTCTCCTACCCACAAGCTGTCTAACTTGGGGCAAATGACACAACCTAATTAGACCAGCACTGTCCACTAGAACTTTCTGTAGTGATAGAAATGCACTGAATTTGTGCTGTCCAATATGGTAGACCCTAGCCACAAGTGGCACATGCTATAAGTGGAAACATTTCAAAGCCATAGTACCAAAAAATGCAAAATATCACAGCAATGATTTGATGTTGATTCCATGTTAAAAATACAATAGTTTGAACAAAGAATAAAAAATACAATAGTTTGAACATACTGGATTAGACAAAATATGCAACTAAAATCAATTTCACCTGTTTCCTTTTACTTTTCTATTGTGCTACTAACACTTTTTAAAATTACATATGTGGCTTGCATTATATTTTTATTAGTGCTATTCTAAACGTTGGTTTTATCTGGAAAATGAGGGAGATAAGCCAAAACTTGGTAAGGTACACTCATTCTCGAAGAAGCTATGATTCCCCCCTCCACACCTGGTGCGTTATGAATTGGCTGCCCAGCAATATGAACCACACGCAAGGTTAATGTAGCAGGCACAGTCAGCATGGAACTCACATCCCCTCAGCACTTACTCTTCCAGTACTGAAGGCGTCTCAGCTCTTCTAAGGCTTCTCTATCAACCTACAGGAAGGGAGGCCAACAATGCCTCCAGGAGCAGCCCTCGGCCAGCCACACAGATGGGAGTTGGAAGGTAAACATCTCAGTTTCCATGCCCATCAGGTGGCATACTCAAGGCCAGATTCTACACAGCTTCCCAGAGGTCCCCAGCAGAATCGAGCCTCAGCACCCACAGTGGTACCCTGCTCAATAATACCCCCTTTATTGGCTTCCTTCCCTTCCCTATCTCACTTCCCCATCCCCCTACAATGCTTTCTGGAATCAGCTCCTAAGTAAACTACTACACTTCTATCCGTTTCTCAGAGTCTGCATCTGGGCAAATACAGCCTAAAATAGTCAGCTCCTAGCTCAATACGGTAACGATGTTTAAGGGCACTCTCCCAGGCGCCCTTCAATAGCTTCTCCTGTTTTATCAGCTCATCAGAATCTCTGGCACATTAACCAGAGTCTGTCCCATGCCACAGGACTGCAGACGTGACTACTGGCACTCTCTCCTTGCCCTCCCAGACACACTCCCTCACATGAATTGGCACTTTGAGCTACGTTTCGTGTGCATTAATGATTTCTATTTTAATGCTAGTTTCCAACCTCCGTTTTCATCAGACTGAGCTCCTGGTTTCATTTTCTCCTAATTGCAATAAGATGCCCCAAGACATCTTAGGCATGATGGGTCCTGGGTGGGTGTAAATTGTTTGCTGCTGTTGAAGACACTCTGGGAGGGAACCTTCTGGGATCTGACAGGAAGTTGTTCCAGATGTCAGAAATCCAATGCCAAAAAATAGAAATAAGCTCCAGTTTCTAAACTGATCAGGGTCTGGCATTTCGGAAATAAGAGAGCCCCTTAGATGAGCAAAATCTGAACTCTGGAAATGGTCCAGAGATACAGCAAATATACGGCTTAGGAATGTTCTGGAAGCTAGAAGATGGGTTGTGGCCATTTAAGGAACCGTTTTCTCATGTCACATCAGGAATTAGAGTCCTAGAAGAACGGGAAAGGATCTTAGGAATTCACTTATCTACCCTACACTCTCTAATTTTATGAATGAGAAACATTGAGGCCCAGAAAGATGAAATGACGGGTCTATAAGGCACATAGATAGTGAGTGAGCTGAATCTAGAAACAAGTTTATTGCCTCTCCCACAACCCCAGAGCACTACCCCCTGGTTTTTGTATAGGAAAGCCAATCATTCCTGACCAACAACCTTTGCTCCCACCCGCATCACCAAGGAGGACTAGACGGTTAGGACAACCAAGGGGAAGACCAGAATCTTCAGAGCTGTCTCCAGACTGCGTGAGATGATAAAAACCACATTGGGTAGCTCCCCAAGAGGGATTACCCAGGGTCTAGCTGGAGGGCTGGTGTGTGAAATGCACTGCATTACAAATTAATCCAACCCGCTGAAGCATCATGAGAACCAGAAGAATATTTTTGGCACACCTCATGCCCTTGGGCTCTGGGCTAGGCCCCCAGGGACCTGAGTCACTTGGGCACTGCTCTGAAGCTGTTTATAATCGAAATAGTGGAGACTAGGCAGACAATGAACCAATTCAAAATATATGAAAGTGATTACCAAGTTTCTTCATAAAATATTGTTTTTTCTTTCATGAAATATTTGGTTGAAATCTGGCATGTGTCCTACACCCCCTCCCATTCCTGGACTTCTCCAATAATTCCGTAACTATGAATGGTATCTTATCACAATGCTCGTTCTTTACAAATAGGGATAATATTTTTATTCATTCATTCATTCATTCATGCATTCATGCATTTATTCGACAAATTTCTTGAGTGCCTTCTAGGAGTCATTAGGGATGGGAGGGAGTGCTAGGTGAAGTAGAAGACAGAATAAAAGATGTGTCAAACCCCTCAGTGGCTTCCCATATTACTCAGAATATAAGCCCAAGTCCTTAGAACCATCTGTTAAATATTCCCTGGTCCCCTAATCCTTTCCTAGACCTTTGGTATCTTGATATTCATAGTCTGGTTGGAGGTAGAGAAAGCTGCTCTGTGAGGTTAGAAGGGGTGACTAGTGTCATTCATTTTATTCATTTAATTTACTCATTCATGCATTCACTCATTCAACACCTCCATGTCAGGGCCTGTGCTGGATACTGGGTTATTGGCGGTAAATGATGTTTCAGTTCTCATGAACCTTATAGTCTATGGAGAGGAACTTTGGTGATAACACAGGTTGGCAAATGTCTAAACATTCACACATGTTGATGAGCTCTCTGAAGAAAAAACAAGACCTAGGGAAAAGAATAATAGGAGAAACCTAATTTATATTGAGGGTCAGATAAAGCATCTCTGGGAGAAGTAATCTTTAGATTGAGGCTCTAAAGAGGAAGATTAGTCAGGCAGGGGTAAAGGGGAGAAAGGAGATTTCTCAGGCAGAGGGAATGGATTACCAGAGAGGTTCTGAAGTTGGCACACTGATAGTGCTCGATTTCACCCTTGAACCTTAGTCCCACTCTATGCGGGGCATGCTTATAGACCACTGTGCCCTTGGGAAGCCAGTGAAGGCTGGTTTGTAGAAGGGGTCGGGGTAGAAGCAGGGTCTCTCAAGGTACAACCAGCTCAACACGCAAGAGTTCTGGGAGAAGTCAGAGAGAGTGATCAGGGGAAGCTGACTTCTCTAAACACACACACACACACACACACACACACACACAAGCCCTCATACTGGGACACGCTTTGTTGTCCAGAATTAATTAGGGTCCACTCCTCTTTCTATCAAGGACAAAATGCGCCAAACAAGAACATTTCTCTTTGCTTTCTTCCTCAGCTTCCCTGGAACTTCATGCCACAAAAGACTGGCCTCTGTTAAATCAGAAGGTTCTTCCACTTGTTAATTGAACTTGAACTACTCAAAGCTTTACTTTTCTTGTCTATGGGGGGTCCCATATTTGCCCTATCTCCTCATAACAACTCATAGAAAGCATTAGAAAATATATATCTTTAATTTGAGACTTGATTTTAAATTTTTTTTTTTTATTTCTAGGAGAGAGAGAGAGAGAGAGAGAGACAGCGTGAGCAGGGGAGGGTCAGAGAGAGAGGGAGTCACAGACTCTGAAACAGACTCCAGGCTCTGAGCTGGCTGTCAGCACAGAGCCCGACGCGGGGCTCGAACCCACGAACCGTGAGATCCTGACCTAAGCGAAAGTCGGACGCTTAACCGACTAAGCCACCCAGGCGCCCCTGAGACTTGATTTTAGAGCACTTGTGAGTTCCCTGCAAAACTGAATAGGAAGTACAGAGATTCCCCATAGAGCCCTTCCCCCACTATCAGCATCGTGCAACGCCCTGACGCTTTGATAACTACTTAGCCTAATTTTACTTTCCTTCTGAGTGTAAAACTCCTTGTGTCAGAGCGAATGAGTTAAATCACAGCACCTCTGTACGAGGCAGGGCGGCAGCTGTACATGGATTGAGGACCTGAGCCAGAAACTGAAATTATTTCGATTTTGTAGTGTTTTTCTTTTGAATGTTTGCTCTTGCTGAATGTGGCCAGCATCCCGGCCAGCCGTCTATACTAGGAGTTCACTTCGGTAGTTGCTTCCTTCAGCAGTCGACCCTCCTCCCCACTGATTACATTTTTCTTCTATTTTTAAAGCTGTGGAAAGTGCTAGTCTCTGAAAGGGATAAAAGTGGGTTAATTTGCATGAGAAAGCCCCTTTATTTAGCGGGTATTTAAAATC
>NW_027529583.1:398615-399430 GCF_008692635.1 Crocuta crocuta | reverse complement strand
TACCATCACCACTATCCACCCCTCCCCCCAGATGGGAAAGCCGGAGAGAAAACTCCAGCTCTAAGAGTTCTGAGATGAAACCTAGCCCAGCCCATTCCTGGTCAGGTTTGGAAATCCGGGCTTCCTATCAGGTTGCACGTGAAATCTTTGTCAAATCTTTTTTTGCACACGTTCATAAATAATACTACCCAGAGTATCACTAATATTCACAAAACACAGTGGGTGAATTTCAAGGACTGAACTGCTGTGGAGAAAATGAATGGACTGTTAATAGGATCGCTCTCGAATAATAGCTAAATTATTAAACTGTAGTGTGGGGGTGTCACTTCCTCAGTGCGGCAAATTAGATTTGGAGGTGCCAGGGCGGACGTCTCAGGAATATTACATTGCGTAGCTCTCTGGAGGGATTTTAAGCTTTTCTATAGCCTTCTCTTTCACCAGAGCTCATGTTGATTTCTATTTTTTGTTGGCTTTTATTAGTAGAGGGTGTAGCAGACAGTATTGGTTTTCTGCCACGTCCCCTGGTATCCACCTCTATGCTGAAGGCTCTTTACTGCAAACACCTGCAAAGCTCCACCAGCCCCAGTGGGAATTTTTCTAGCCTGAGGAGCATCTAGGCCCACCCTCAGGGCAAACCCAAAGTAGGGGAGGGCTAATCCCTTCACAGCTGTGTCCCCATCTAATGACGGGTGTGACTTGGTGGATAAATACCCAGCTGCTTCTCCTCTCTACTGGAGCACCTCTGAGCTGGGGTAACTCTGGGGTGTGTGGTAACACTGGGCTCTGGGGGTTCCCCAGCACAACCGGGCTCCAGT
>NW_027529583.1:388518-398609 GCF_008692635.1 Crocuta crocuta | reverse complement strand
GTGACCCCCCCAACCCCCCCGTGTTCAATAAGGTCCCCTTTATTGGCTGCCTTCCTTTCCGGTCTCACTTCCCCCACTGCTGTTTTCCCCCGTCGCCACCCAAAGAAATGACTGGTACTCAAAAATCCTTCTCTCGGGTTCTGCTTCTAGGGTAACTCACACCAAGACAGAAAGTGAACATAAAGCTTTTCTTCCTACCGATGATCATGAAGCGAAGGCAACACTTTGTTATTCATGTTCACAGAGCAACTTTGCCAAGTGCCTTGCTCTGCCCAGCTGACATCACGTTGCAGTGAGAAAGCCTTGAACTTCAGGGTTACGTTCAATCTTAAGTTCAGTCCCACCTTGGCCATTGACTGGCTGACTGACTTGTGGGACCTTGCTCATGTTTTTTTTGCCTCAGTTTCCCCGCCTATAAAAGAGGGATAATAATTCACCCTCCAGAACTGTTAAGAAAATTAACTATGTCAACAGAACAGCACAGTGCCTGGCATATAGTAGCAGAACAATAAATGTCAGTTCTTTGACCTGCAGTCCGTTGTTCCACAGCCTCGACCAGTAGAATGGAATGTTCTTGTCCTGGTAGCTTTTGTCATGGGAGAATGAAACAGACAGACACCCAGAGCAAGAATGTATTAGGATTTGAGCTTCCTGTGATTGTGAAACAATGGTCAAGACAACTATGAGGAAAATCTTATCTGGCTAATTTTTTTTCCAGTCCACTTTTTAACTATTCTTTTTAAAATTCTGACATTCTAGATTAAACAGAATCATATTAACATTCTACTCTTGTGCTCTACTATGGCAAACAAAAAAAATGTTCATGAGCAAAAAGCCCCAAATAAAACAAAACACAGAAAAGCTTATAAAACTAAATAGGGAACTAAGCTCTAACAGCTGAATGGAGAAAGGAATTAAAATAATTTAAAAATCACAAGTTTATGGTAAAGTGCAAAGAAACTGAAAATGTACAGACTGTTTAAAACCCGAAATTGCTGACTGTTTAGAAACTACCCAGATGGATCAAGAAGGGTGAACAGCCAAAAAAGATTATAGACGAATCTGCATTATTTTAGCTGCTTCCCATGTTACCCGTCTCTGAGGTGTGCCTGGCAGTTAGATACGGAAGCAGGCTACTGCTGGCAGCAGACTCCGTGGGGGTAGCCTGCCCCTTGTAGATCCTTTTACTGGGCTTGCAATTTTGATTTATACCCAAGACATCTGGTGTACCTTGTTGATTCTGGCGCCCTGACACCCCATTATGCAGCCAGTTAAAATTCCTGCAATGGGGAGTTCATGAGTAGTCTTAGTAGATGCCTCCAAACCTGCCCGATAGCCTTTCGCCTCTGGAGTGTGGATTCAATGTCACCGAATCCAGGGTTACCATGCATCATAGGAGAATGAGACTGTTGCATTGACAACAGAGACACCTCGGTCAATGTGGCTGTGGGATGGCATGCTATCCTTGAGTAGTATAGGCCTCTAGAGGGAGGCCCCCCAGGTCAGGGTTGAGGCACATGGATGGGCACAGGTGAGAAAAGCTCACACGATTGCTGCCTGTGTTTTGCCTTTCCTGACTACCTGCAAGGGTGAACAGAGACTTGGATGACCTTCAGGGTTGGGGTGACTCTATTGTGAGCAGACAGGTCTGTCTGACACACTCAGTGAAGATTGCCAAATGCCAGCAGCTGTAATGGCTGAGTTGGGAAGCCTTTCACCTGTCACCCAGACCTGAGCCCCTGCACTCCGTCGTTGTATTTCCTCGATCCTGAAACCACCTTTCCTGATGAGAGGGCCACACTGATAGCAGGGACCATCAGGCTCAGGGCGACCAGCATCTACTGTTGTGTGAGCAGCTGTGCTATTGTGCTGATGTCCTCTTCTCATTTGTCAGTCATCACAGATAAGGATTTAAAGGTAGCGTTAGAGAGTCCAGCCAAAGTGGTAATTCTCAGCATGATTCTCCTCTGAGATGTTGATATATGCACCTCGCTCCCCACAAATCATGACGGATTTGCCTTTCTTTCTGAAAATACTGCCAACTTCCTTTACATGCATGAGAAGCTGGATAGTGAATGTGACCTTGAATCCACTTTCAGTCATAGCCCCTCACCACCTGCTGGGCCCCGGTCACCTTCCTGCCAATTCCTAGTGTTCCTCCCTGGCCTTCTGCCCTTCCTCTTCCCACTCACCCCCCTTTCTTCATTGGGCCTGCAGTTTTGGGCTTTCACCAGGGCCAATGACTAAATAAAAGAATTCAAAGTCCAGGTCCCCAGAACTCTGCTGGACATGAAGACATGTATGATTAAAGGAGACACACCAAGCCCTAAGCATGAAAGGAAAACAAGTGATACATTTGATTACATTTGAATGAAGAAATTTTGTTCAACAAAAGACCCCGTTACGAAAGAGAAAAAACAAACCATAGAGCAAGAGAAGATATTAGCAACTCATATATCCAACAAAGGACTTTTATCTAGAGTAAAGAACTCCTATAAATTAAGAAAGAAATAGAAACCCAGTAAAGGGCGCAAGACTTGAACACGAGCTGCACAAAGGAAGGTATCCAAATGACCGATAAACATAATAAAATGTGCTCAACCTTATTACTAATCAAAGAAATGCAAATTAAAATCACCACTATACATCAGATAGATTGGCCAAAATGAAAACATCTGACATTAACAAGTATAATTTAGGATGTGGAGTGACTGGAACTCTCACGCACTGTTGGTAGGAGGAGTATCAATTGGTGCCCTTGATTTGGGAAAGAGGTCGACATTATCTGTTGAAGTTGAAGACACTTATACCCTATGTCCCGCCAATGCATACTGTATAATTATTCCATTTATGTAGCTTTTAAAAACATACTAAGCAAGTGTATAGTTTTTGGCATCCACACTTAGGTGGCAAAACAATAGAACACTGCAAGGAAGTCATTACCGTAAAGTCAGGAGGAGAAAGTCATGGAAACAGAGAGAGGAATTTGTAATGGGCCAGGAATACACAGGGGTCTAGTGGCGAGGTTGGCAATATTCTATTTCTTGACCTGGGTGGTAGTTACAGGAATGTTTGATCTACAGTAATTTCTTATGCTACATGTTTGTGCTTCATGTACTTTTCCATGTGTTGTATTTCGTTTTAGGAAGGTTTAAGGAAAAAACTTTTCCCGAGTATGCTCTGAGAAACATTGGTTGTTGATATGTTACTATGTTACTCACAAAAACATTCCATGGCTGATTACATTGCAGCACTGGGATAAATAAGGATGAACAGGTCTTTAACATGCCAAGATACATTGTGAAATTCCAAGAGGAATCAATGCAGTGATGTATGCGACCATGGAACCCTTTCCTTTTCTTTCTTTTTAAAATTATTTTAATGTTTTATTATTTTTGAGAGAGAGATAGAGACAGCATGAGCAGGGGAGGGTCAGAGAGAGAGAGAGAGACAGACATGGAATCCGAAGCAGTCTCCAGGCTCTGAGCTAGCTGTCAGCACACAGCCAGACACGGGGCTTGAATCCCCGAACCGTGAGATCATGACCTGAGCCGAAGTCGGAAACTTACCCGACTGAGCCACCCAGGTGCCCCCGATCTCTTTTCTTAAGGGATACTTTACAGAGCATATACTTAGGAAAAGTAGATGGAGAACAACATAACAAGTCCCAGTTTTATGCGCCTGTTGACTTGGTCCAACCAAGGACTTCAGGAGGTTTATGCAAAGCACAGAATGCAAAGTAGCGGGCAAGTGAAGTTTTAAGTTGTGCTGAACTGGAGGCGCTCACTTTCGTAAGATCTTTATAATTTCATGTGTTTACAAAATTGATCCAAAGACTGAATAGTAGGGGGTCAGTTTTTTTTTTCTTTATTTTTATTCTTTTTTAATATTTATTTCTAGGAGAGAGAGAGACAGCATGAGCAGGGGAGGGTCAGAGAGAGAGGGAGTCACAGACTGAAACAGGCTCCAGGCTCTGAGCTGGCAGTACGCACAGAGCCCGACGTGGGGCTCGAACCCACGAACCGCGAGATCATGACCTAAGCGAAAGTCGGACGCTTAACCGACTAAGCCACCCAGGCGCCCCGGTCAGCTTTTATTCGTACCCATACTTTCTGTCATGTTTCTTCCAGTTTTCTTAGTCTTTACATTGATACTTGTCTGTGGGTAGATGGGACACCCGCATTTGCTTACGTCTTGTTTTATGTTTATGTCAATCAGCTGTTTATCAGCAAAATTATCCTCACGGGGTCCCACGTCTGCTCTCACTGGGATAGTAGGTCTCTCAGCTTTCATTGTATAACCGTGCCCGATAGTGGCTTACATGTAACAACAACCATGATTCTGTGGTCTGGAAATTTGGGCTGGGCTCAGATGGAGGAGTCTTCTGCTGGTCGTACCTGCTGTCACCCGCGCCTGCGGGCCACTGCTGGATCAGCTGGGATATGAGCCGGTAGTTAACCGAGGCAGCCGTTTGAGTTCCAGCCATGGATTTCTCTCATCATCCATCAGGCAGCTTCTCTTCACGTGGCAGCTCTAATGAGAGTCCTAAGACGAGCAGGAGAGGGAAAGCCCCAATGTGCAAGTGCTTTTCAGATCTTTGCTTGTAGCACATTCGTGATTATCTTACTGGGCAAACAAACCACATGGCCAAATCTAGAGTCAGTGTAGAAGGAGACTGTATGAGGGCATGGATATAGGGAGATTGGACAAATCAGGAGCCCTTACCGCATCAATCTGCCAAAGGTCCTTCTGTCATTATAGCCATTCATTATCAAGACCATGTCTAAAACTGCGCTGACTTCTGGCACCCCTGATATCAGTGAAATTCGCTGCTGAGTTGTATTTTTAAAAACAAACCTGTTCATCAGTTTGGATCATTTTCAAGGAATGATCCAAATAGGAAAGGCGGATTAAAATAGAGATCCATTACATTTTCCGAGATATGACGAAATGTAAACAGTTTCCCCTAGGGAAAGTGTGCAAGATGATTATTCAAGGAGAAATTTAATTATAACCTAAAAAAAAACCCCGCGATTCTAGCAGATATGGATTATCGTTAGATTGCATTTGTTACAGAAATACAAACACTGTGACCTTTCTTTTAATTCCATTTGTTTTTATTTAACAAAAGCTGTTCCCTGTGTTTTTTCAACATGACTCTGTCTTGTTTACCATTTAACTGTTGCAGACTTCGAATTATTATCTAAGACTGGATGTATTAACTCTGTCTGTTGGAAGAGCAAAAGCCTGTGATGTTTGTGATGTTGGGTAATAATGGCTGTGGGAGGCAGGAATGAAAAGGCAGAACAGTCCCAGGCCTGCTTTCTGTTGTTTTTAGGCACTGACAGTCTATGGCTGTGGGCATGTTGAGGTGGAAAGGGACTTATATATCCAAGTCCTTACAGTATTTGGAGGCAGTTTCTCTCAGTAAATGGCAAGGATCCTCAGGTGACCCCAGACGGGAATACCGATCCTGATTCCGTTTGACCATTTAAGGCCACCATCTTCTGCTGATTTAATACCATCAACACCACAAGAAAGGATTGTCACTAAGAACTTGAGGCTCTCAGTTTTGTCATCCATGGTTAAGAGGTCCTACTTTTTGTTTTGGATAACACTGAAGTCTACAGATAGTTTGGAATTTGATCAAGTCATAGTTTTTTTCCTAAGCTTTTTATTTATAGGTTGAGATGATGATGATGATACAGAGTAGCGGATCTTGCCAATTTGTTGACAAGAATCATATCATTTGATCTTTACAGCCACCCTTCTATCTGTTTGACACAGGAAAACCCAGAGGCACCAAGAAATTAGCTAACTTGCCAAAGGACCAATGACTTGTAAATGATGGCATCAGGATTTGAACCCAGGTCTGACCTAACATTCTGCTCTTAAATACTTAGCCACATCCCCACCCCCACCCCCATTGAGAACTTGCTGGGTATGTCTGAGCATCATCTTCGTCATCATCATCATCATCTACGCTTTTGTTGAGCACTCACTGTTTGTAGCGTGTGCAGAACTGTGCAGGAAGCGTGGCATAAAAATGCCTCTTGCACAGTGGAACGTGGGATAGACAACCTTATAAATAGCTCTCTCTACTTGGTGGCCTCAGTGGAGAGGGAAAGCATAAATTATAAATAAGAGCTTTGTCAATTGACGAACCTGCCTGTGGTTGGAAGTTTAACACCCTCCACCTCCCTCAACACATCTCCGTAAGGGAGCTGATAACAAGCAGCAAAATGGAACAACAGGAGTCCTAGCACATCTTCTCTACCATGGCCACCCCGAAGTTTTACTGTCGGATGCAGTCGTATGAAGTTACGGAACCCAAGAGAGACCAGGGAACATCCTGGATATCTCACAGCTATAACCGTCAGATGCCAAATCCTTGAGAAATGACCTTTTACGTTTACATATAGTTTTATCTCTGCCTTAGGCCAATTAAAGGCACAGACTCAGGAAACAGACCGCTTGGAATCAACTCCAGAGCTGCCATTTTACTAGCTGTGTGACCCTGGGCAAGGTATTAAACCTTTCTCAGCCTTGATTTCCTCAACTGGAAAAAGGAAATTATGATAGTATTCTTTGCGAGTGGATTATTGTGTGCTAAACAGCTTAAATCCAGTAGAGGGTTTCAGGCTTTTTTAAACATTTTTTTAAAGTAAAAAACAATTTTTCCTGATTTTAAAAGTAATGCATATTCTTTGTAAAAGTTTAGAAAATGAAGAGTTATACAAAATTGCTTTTAAACTTTGAAGTATCCACTTTCTACTGTCCTGAGAAAATATATCAAACAATCCAGAACTTAGTGGCTAGAAGCAGTAATCATTACTTTATAGTGCTGGGGTTGGCAGGTTGGGTTCAGTGTATCCGCAGTCTTCTGGAGGCTTGGCAGATGTTGACCAGGACACCTCAGTTTTCCTCTGCATGAACTTCCCAGCAGGCTGTTCACTTGCTAGAGAACAGGTTATTTACCTGTTCACGTGGTCTCAGGNTGCAGCTGCAGGCCACCTCTGCCAGTGCCTCACTGGCCAAGCCAGTTACATGGCTAAGCACAGATGTAAAGGGGTCAAGAGACCAATTTCACCGTTTGATCGGAGGAGAGCCAACGTCACGGCACAAAGCCACAAGCATACGGAGATAGAAATAATTTGTGCTGATTTTTTGGTAATTTGCCACAAATAAATACTGTTAAAAATTACACATACATAAAATATGTGTGTGTGCATGTGTACATATACGTATATTCTTTTTACATGAAAAAATACACACTCAAAGAAAAGTGATCATATTTTCTAATGACTTCTATATATTTTTTTAAAGTGATGATATTAAACATGGTGTTTTGTGCCTTGTGTTTTTTTCTATTAATTACATTCTGGGGCATTTTATTGTATTTTAAGGTTTTATTTATTTATTTTGAGAGAGAGCATGAGCAGGGGAGGGGCAGAGAGAGAGAGAGGGAGAGAGAGAGAATCCCAAGCAGGCCCCATGCTGTCAGTGCAGAGCCAGATGCGGGGCTCAATCCCACAAACAGTGAGGTCATGACCTGAGCTGAAATCAAGAGTGGGATGCTTAACCGACTGAGCCACCCAGGCACCCCTATACTGGGGCATTTTAATGTCCTCATTTAAAGATGTGCATAATATTGCATTGTATGGACTTACCATGACAAATTTAAACAAAGTATCTTGTAGGACTTTCAGGATGTTTACAATTTTCTGAATACATAGAGTTTTATACATTTTTCTAATTAGTTCCTTGGTGTACACATTTCAACCTCTGACATATTGCAAGAATACCCTACAGAAAGAGTCTATCTGGAGATGATATTCAAAATACTGAGCAATAGAATGGATAGGCTCAGTCAGTTAAGCGTCCTGGGTGGTTCAGTCAGTTAAGGTTTCAGTTCAGGTCATGCATGATCTCACAGTTTTTAAGTTTAAGCCCCACATCGGACCCCGTGCTGACAGCTTAGAGTCTGCTTGGGAGCCCTTCTCTCTCTGTCCCTCCCATGCATGTGGGCTCTCTCTCTCCCTCTCTCAAAACTAAATAAATAAACTTAGAAAAAAATTTTTAGGGGTGCCTGGGTGGCTCAGTCAGTTAAGCGTCCGACTTCAGCCTAGGTCATGATCTCGCCATTCCTGAGTTTGAGCCCCGCATCAGACTCTGTGCTGATAGCTCAGAGCCTGGAGCCTGTTTCAGATTCTGTGTCTCCCTCTCTCTCTCTCCCATTCTCCCTCTCTCTCTCTCTCTCTCTCTGCCCCTTTCCCGCTCACACTCTATCTGTAGCTCTCAAAAATAAACATTAAAAATTTTTTTAAAAAAGTGTTTTTTAAAAAAAGAATGGATACTGACCTCAGTATAGAGTGGAGTCCACAAGGTAGCCCTTTAATTGGTGTATCAAGAGGTCCAGGTTACAGGACAGAAGGCCAAGCAGCTGGGGGAGTGAGTTACTCGAAGGTGGTGGTGGGTGTCTTATCTATCAGTACAAGCATACTAAATGTCCGCCATGGAGAAATGTGTGGAATCTGTTTTTCATCACCCTCTCCAACCGGAGGTGTTGTCTTTCATTTTAATCTTTGCTAATCTGATCCATGATAGCAACAAAAATAATACCATCTTGTACTTTGTGTTTTATTAAGCATAAGTGAGGGCACTGTTTTATGTTCCAACACCACTTCTATTGGGTTGTTATTGTTGATGTTACTGAATTGCCTGTTTATGTCCTCTGCCCATTTTGGTGGGCAGGTATTATACTTCTTATTAGAAAACTAATATTTGGGACACCTGGGTGGCTCAGTTGGTTAAGCATCTGACTCTTGATCTCAGGTCAGATAATGATCTCGAGGTCATGGGATCAAGCCCCTATTGGGCCGCTTGGGATTCTCTCTCTCTCTCTCTCTCTCTCTCTCTCTCGCTCCTCCTCCCTTGCTTGTGCTCTGTCTCTCTCAAAATAAATAAAAGAAGGCTAATATTTACGGATGCCTTACAGTGTGTCACTTTTCTAATCCTTTAATAGGCATTACCTATTTCAATATCCACCATGGCCATATAAACGTATCATTCTACCTATTTTAGAAACATTAAAATGGAGGCGAAGATTCAGTAATGTGCCCATCAGGATTTTGGTTGTAAGTGCTGGGGCCAAGAATCAAATGCAGACAGCTAGGTCCTGTGACTTAGCTTCTTAATCATTCTGACCTATTCTCTTGCACTGCAGTACTTATAAGAGCTTTATACATATGGATACTAACTGGGTTTTTGTTTGTTTATTTATTTATTTTGAAAGATAGCATGTGAGCAGGGGAGGGCCAGAGAGAGAGGGAGACAGAGAATCCCAAGCAGGCTCCTCGCTGTCAGCACGGAGCCTGACCTGGGGCTTGAACCCATGAACCATGAGATCATGACCTGAGCCAAAGTCATGAGTCGGATGCTTAACTGACTGAGCCACCCAGGCATCCCTGGATATTAATTATTTTCATACATGTTGTACATTTTTCTTTGTCCTTCTACTTTTAACTTTCCTTAGGGCATTGCTTGCTGCACAGGTGTTTAAAAATCTCCGGATGCACTTTTCTGTATGAATTTCTCTCAGTCTGACTGGGGTTGATCTAGCAAATAAAATTGTCATATATTTTAAGTGTACACCATGATGATTTGATACACATATACATTGTGAAAGGATTCACTCGGTTGAATAAATTAACACATTCATCACCTCACATACTTTTTTTTTTTTTTTATTTTGGTGGGAACACTTAAGCTCTACTCTCAGCCAATTTTAATTATATAATGCAGTGTTATCAACCATAGTCATGATGTTATACATTAGGCCTTAGAACTTATCCATTTTATAACTGATAAAATATACAGTTTAAAAATATTTGATATGGTCAAATATCTCAAGCACTTTTCTTAATGGGTTTTGTCTCTAAAAGCATTCTCAGATGTTCCCTATCTAAAGGATATAAAAACATTCATCTTTATTTTCTTCTATATAGAACTTCAGAGTTGCCTGTATTAGCAAAATACACATGCTTAGCCCCCAACTCAGACCTGCTGAATCAAAATTTCTGCCGTGAGAT
>NW_027529583.1:384027-388381 GCF_008692635.1 Crocuta crocuta | reverse complement strand
GGAGGGCCCGTAAGTACACACATTTATCTCTTCTTCTCAAAGCACATGAAGTTAACTGAAGAAATAATAAATTAAGAATATATCTACAAAATCAATTCCAGATGGGTTAGAAAAGTTAGCTGTGAAATCTCACCTTTTAGAAGACATGTAGTAAAATATCTGATATCTGTATTAGAGTTCTCTAAAGAAACAGAACCGATAATTCCATATTTATATGTGTGTATATATACACACATGGGAAGGGAGGGAGAGAGAGAGAGAGAGAGAGAGATTGATTTTAAGGAGTTTCCTCATCTGACTGCAGGGGCTACAAAGTCCTCAATCTGGAGGGCAGGCTGACAGGCTGGAAATTCTAGCAAGAAGTTGATATCTTGAGTCCAAAGGCAGTCTGGTAGCCAAATTCTTTCCTCTTCTGGGGACCTCAGTCTTTTCTCTTAAGGCCTCCAACTAATTGGACGAGGCCCACATACACTTGGCTGGTAATCTGCTTTAGCAAAGTCTACTGATGTAACTGCTAATCACACCTATAAAAAACCTTCACAGCAACATCTAGACCGGTGTTTGGTCAAACAACTGAGCACAATAGCCTAGCTGAGTTGACAAAGAAAATTAACCACCATAGTAGGTTTCTGACCCTGTGGTAGGAAAGGATTTTTAAGCCACACACACACACACACACACACACACACACACACACACACACACGGGATGTGGAGAGAGAGACAGAGAGAGAGAGAACTGGGGGGAAATGTTTTCATACCCTGTGAAGTTCTTCCTCCTCATTTGAGATGCCCCCCAGATAGACCAGAATCTGTACTAGATACTATACTTTGTGGGATCATTGCAACTTGCTTCCTTGCCAGAGAGCTATTTTCTTTTTTACACTTCTGTGATTCCTGATAAACACCAAGAAACACAGTAGAAGAACATAAAAGAGACAAGTGTGTTTTAAAAAATTTTTTTTACATTTATTTATTTTTGAGAGATAGAGTGAGACAGAGCGTGAGCAGGGAGGGGCAGAGAGAGAGGGAGACACAGAATCCAAAGCAGGCTCCAGGCTCTGAACAGGCGTCCAGCACAGAGCCTGACACGGAGCCCGAACCCACGAACCATGAGATCATGACCTGAGCCGAAGTCGGATGCTTAACCGACTGAGCCACCCAGGCGCCCCAAGTGTGTTTTAATTTAGGCTCCACAAACCTAGATATTAGCCATGGTACCACAATATCCCAAGCCAAAATACCAAACAATGATGGATTTATTGTTTCCCTAATTTAAAACAAGCCTGACTTATTTTTAAAAGTGCAACCTCAAAACACAACTCACCAGACGTGATATGGAATGTATTATATGCCTAACCGAAAAACAAAACACTACTCGGTACAGTGGATTTGAAAATTATCTTGCTATTAATAGAACTCTCGGATGGCTGTGATCTGTTGGATTTGATACATCCAGGTTTTGGTAGCTGCTGGGGACTGAAAACAAGACGTTCCATACGTTAGTACTTAATAAAGAAACTAGGTCATAAAATAGCCCTTTGGTGTATTTTTTAGAAGAGATTTTGAAAAGCCCAATTTCATCTTTAATAAGTCTGTGTTGTGGAGGATGTTTGGCAAAGCAGCACTGTGATCAACAGACCCCTTCTCTGGAACTGTGTAAAATTGGGAGCAACTTGGGGTACCCTGTTTCTCTCATCTGTCTGCATCACACACCCGTAACAAGTATGTGTTGAATTCAACTAAAAGCGTTCTTCTCTTTCCTTCTCTATTTTGAGTTCCTGACACTGAGCTACTGATTGAAATGTTTGGACTGAGAACCTTTACAAACATATCTGTTGGACAGATTACATTTTCTCGAGTTTAAGGTAACTCTGATCTCTTCTGCTTATTTCAAAAAATTTTTTTTAATGTTTGATTGGGAAACATTTCTACCTACTGGCTCCACTAGAAACAAGCTTTTTAAAAAGTTTTTATCTCAATTCCAGGTAGTTAATATACAGTGTGATATTAGTTTCAGGTGTACAATTTAGTGATTCAACACTTCCATACAACACCTGGTGCTCATCACAACAGGTGCCCTCCCTAATTCCCATCACCTATTTAACCCATCCCCCAAGCTTTTTTTTAAAAAATAAGATTACAAAAAAAAAGAGCTTTTAGTGAATTTTAGGGTTTGGTTTTCTTATTTTAAGAAGTGCTTGTTTTAGGGTAGATTCCTGGTAGTAGACTTTGAGATGAGGGTTCATAAAAACCAATAAGGAAATGCAATTGGAGAGGGAATAAGCAAGGAGGATGATGCATCAAGCCAAGTCCCCACAAGGATGGCTTAGGCTCAGTCCTGCTCTGGGGATAGTGGAGGTCCTCATCAGGGGACAAGGGAGCTGGTGTATTTCTAGACACCCCCCCCCCCATGATAACCAGTGGATCAAGGCTCACTGCAGCATCGATTTCTAGGCACTTCTGGATCTCCTTGCATGGACTAAGTGGGTTCTAGCAGCCTGTGGATTGTCCTCCAACTAAGAGATACAGGTGGCATCTGGGTGCGGCCCGGGCAGTAACAGGTGCGTGTGATGGTGGTGAAGGGCTCTAAGGGGATATGTACAGACATCGGACAGCTCCGTGTCACTGTTCCACAAGGCGCAATTTGTAAGGGTCTCTCCACAAACTCAGAGCAAGCCTAGATATGAAGGGAAGGAAGTACTGGGGCACCAGGGTGGCTCAGTCAGTTAAGCGTCTGACTCTTGATTTCAGCTCGGGTCATGATCTCACAGTTCGTGAGTTTGAGACCTTTGTTGGGCTCTGTGCTGGCAGCATGAAGCCTGCTTAGGACTCTCTCTCTCCCCATCTCTCAAAAGAAATAAATAAACATTTTTTTAAATGAAGGGAAGGAGGTACTCTGTTGGCGACATAAGGTTTGAGGCAAGTCACCATATTTTCCTTGGTGTCCCTTCCTGCCAGGTTGAGTAGTAGAGAGAGGTTAAAGAGGAGTTTCCATGGAGGTGGACAACTCTGTTATACTTTCCTCAGGAGGGCAACCCTCCCCCCCTCGCCAGCAGTTCCAAAAGTCCGGGAGGTGGTGGACAATGAGCAGGTCTGGAGAGCAAGAACAGAAAAATCAATCCTGAAGGAGGTACTTGAGTCAAAGACAGAAAAATGAGCTCAAGCCAAAGCTTCACTGAGGAAAGGAAAGAGAAGGGGATCGTGGGTAACAGTTGGAACTGGAATAGCCATTATTATAATTATAATACAAGGTATAACTATATTGTACAATATATAGTAATGCAATAAGTGAATTCTTAAATTCTTTGAAAAAATGTCAATGCCCATTTATTTTTGAGAGAGAGCGAGAGAGCGAGCACGAGCAGGGGAGGGGCAGAGAGAGAGGGAAACACAGAATCCGAAGTAGGCTCCAGGCTCTGAGCTGTCAGCACAGAGCCCAACATGGGGCTTGAACCCACGAACTGTGAGATCATGACCTGAGCCAGATGCTTAACCGACTGAACCATCCAGGTGCCCCAATAAATGAATTCTTTAAATAACCATAATACAAATGGAATGCAATACCCACATTCTAAGTACTCAATAGCTACATGTGGCTAATGGCTACTGAACTGGACAGCATAGCTCTAGAACATTCCATCATCACAGAGATTTCTGTTGGACAGCACTGGCCTGGGGCTTACTGAATGGATCAAGGGTTGAGATGTAATGGGCCTCACTCTCATTTCAAATTCTTGTTTTCTTCCTCTCCATATTCCGCTTATATTTTACCACTGGGATTTCCCTGAAAAAGTTGCAGTAGCTTGTTAAAGGGCAATAGTATTGCAATATTTTGAAACTTCTGTCTGGAGTTACCTTTGTTAAATGACTTTTGACTCCTGGGTTTTTAGCAGTTAAATGTTAACTCAGATTTCATACACACTGAGCATTCAATGAGTATTAGAATGGACGACTCCATTAGAATGGAGTATTAGAATGCTCAAGTTTTTCTTCAATTACTGTTTTCCTTTACCTTATTGTTCGTGTACATTTTAATCTTTACAAGGAAAAGGAACAAAATATGATCTTAAGGGGGAGGAGGCAAGAAGCTACACAAGATCCCAAAAAGTGGCAGAATGGAACTTTCTCACTTTCTCTTCCACCCTCGTTTTCACACCGCCAGGGCAGGACAAGTCCACTTGGCTGCTGGGACAAATTCTGACCAGATCAAGTGACCAGCTAGAACCTGGGCATTGTATTTCCAAAAGCTTGGCATCTGCTTCTGCTGGCATTGGCATTCACGAGCATTTTTAAGCTGCGGATTGCCTTGGGGGCCCCAGTCAAAAGTCAAGGTTGAGGAGATCCTGTGTTGA
>NW_027529583.1:379619-382624 GCF_008692635.1 Crocuta crocuta | reverse complement strand
CTGGTACCCTCAGAAGAAGGCTCTGACACAGAGATTCAAATGCAAGCACTTTGATTATGTAGTAATTGCAGGAAACCCTGGTGGGGGTGGGGGAGGGAGAGCAAAAGCAAGGAAGCTAAGGAGGATACACTCTCAAGCCAGTTTCTCAGAGGCAACTCTGGATCTGCTGCTCCAGGAGGATTCCGCTGGAGGGTAAGAGGGTTTATCTGTCATTTCTTATCGGTCATCAGTTGAGGGATATCGGGGGAGAGGAAGTGCACCTTGGGCTTACCGTGTACGTGAGCCGAGAAAGACGTCAGACAGAGAAGTGCGCTTTCAGCCGGGCATGTGAGGCTAAGTGGTTGAGTGGTGAAGGGCGGGGGTGGGGGCATGTACAGAGTCAGCTACACAAACTTATTTTTGTTTTGTAGCGGACAAAACAGAGGAAAGAGTCTTAGAGTACCGCCCATCCATGCCCTCGTAGGGCTCATCCGCTGGTGCAGAGAGATCATGAATCACTGCCCGGTGGAAAAACAAAAGAATCTTTAATGGCAGTTCGACCTCTGGTGAGAACATTCTCAGATAGTTTAGAAAGAGGACACAGCCTTGGTATTAAATGCCTCTGAACAGAAAGGGTGGGGAGACAGAGTTCTGGCTTTCACACCAAAGAAGACATGGAACAACATATTTTAACCACTTGTTAGAGGATCCACGGACGGCTCGGCATTCTGGAATTCTTGAGAGAGACTTACCAAATGCTTTCTGCTGAGGCTGACGGAGCCAAGCTGGGGCATTCGCATGCCAGGAATATATGGGTGCATATGTGCCTCTGTTTATCTGTTTGCAAAATATGTCATATGTTGACAGGCTGACATATGTTGAGCTATATGGAAGATCAGTCAGAGAGAAAGAAGAGCCAGAAGTTAAGAAAGAGGAGGAAGTCAAATCGGAAAGTGAAACCAAACCCTTGTGAGTTTGGCTAGCTGGTGAGTTCCATGATCATCAGCGGTGTATCTTACAGCGATTCCTATGGAAAGGATCTTGGCGATTATGTGGTCTGGGGTCCCCCACGTGGAAATGAGCAAATTGAATCTAGAGTTCTCACGGCCCAGTGAATAGAAGGTCAGGAGTAGGACACCCAGAGTTCTCCTTCCGTTCTGGGCTTTAGTTTCCTACATGCTCACATGCTCACCCGCCTGCCTCCTGTCTTCCTCTGTCTCCTATCCATCCAATCTCTGTCCACCGTTCCAATGCCTTGGGCTCCCCCCATCCCGAAAGCGTATGATACTGTGGTTGAGCTCCAGCATTTAGTGTCCCCTGAGCATGACCTTGATCCCCTCTCCCGTGGGCCTTTGTCCCCATTTTTCCCTCTGCCTAGAATTCCCTTCCCTTTAATCTAAGGATCACCATCCCAGCCATCTTCAGGGTCAGTGCAACGGGCACTTGGTCGTGCATCCGTCCCTTGAACGCAAAGCTGGAAATATTTTCTCCCTCCTCTGTACTGCCGTCACACTCCGTGTTTCTATTAGACCATCCATTAGTTCTGCCTTGCAGTATAGTTGCTGATGCTCATTGTTCTCTGTGAAATTATAATCCACTCGCATGCAGAGATTCTTTCCTCTGTGACCCTCCTCAGTGCCTATCACAGAGGCTTCAACGTAGTGCTAATAGTATTTGGCAATTATTGAGTGTTTACTATGTGTTAAGCACCGTGTTTAAAATTTTACATGAATTGGCTTATTTACTTCTCTCAGTAACCCTATGCAGTAAATACTCATCATGAGTCTCATTTTATACTTGAGGAACCTGAGACACAGAGAGGTAAAGAAACTTGCCTAAGGTAACACAGCTAGGAAGTGCCTATTAGGGAGCCCAAGTTCAAGCTCTCACCCAGAAGGCTACACTTCCTTCCAAGGACCTTCGAGGATTTGAAGTTATTTCACTGTATTAAATACTGAAAAGATAATTTTATTTAAAAAACAATTAAATTTTGGAATCTATAAAAAAATGTTGTCCTCTCACAAAGAAAGCAAAAAAAGGAGACACTAAATAAAAGGCTAAGACCGCTCAGATTTTCCTCAGGAAAAAGTTACATGAGCTGCATCAAATTAGTTAAATTTTTAAATGTTTATTTATTTTTGAGAGAGACAAAGCATAAACGGGGAGGGGCAGAGAGAGAGAGAGGGAGACACAGAATCCAAAGCAGGCTCCGGGCTCTGAACTGTCAGCACAGAGCCCAATGCGGGGCTTGAACTCAACAAACTGCGAGATCATAACCTGAGCCGAAGTCGGGCGCTTAACCCACTTAACCACCCAGGCGCCCCAGTTTTTTTTATCTCTTCCATCTGTATGGAATGGGCTAATTATGCTTTATGCTTTATTTTTGTCACCTCAACGGGGACACAGCCCGCTATGGCAGTGTCCGTTCGAGGCAGCCTACAGATGGACAGAGGGCTCCTTTACTTTGCCGAGTCCCCAGGCGCTAGCTGCTTGAAGAGCTTCCAAATGCAGGGCTGCATCGCCAACCCGTCCTGAGAAATGGGCCTCCTGGGGCCGGGGGCCTGACGCAAAGAACCCCGGCGGTCAGAGCACGGCGGTCCGGAGTCACTATTGTATTGCACTTGAGGAAGCCGCACGGAGGTGACGGGCCGGCAAGGTGGGACACGGCTTCGGGTTTGCCGCACAGGCTGCGAGGCGAATGTTCCTGTGATGGCCGCCCGGTGGCCCGGCCGCACTCTTAGTGGGTGACGCAGGCTGAGCTGCCCAGAGCCCCCCTCGGCGCGCTTTCCTCCTGTGTCACACGGGGCTGAGGATACTCCTCTGAAAAGGTGGTTGTGATGCCTTGGTAGCGCAGGGGGGCTTCCCAGGCTTGAGTCATCCACATGTCACCGTATGGGTCAGGGTCATTTTGAGGAAAGTTTAGTAAAGGGATCTGCCACAAAAGTGTGGGCAAAGTTCAAGGAAAGCAGCTGGGGAGGGGTGCAGGCCCCAAGGTCAACAATTGTGGGGAGCTGGTAGACGGCCAG
>NW_027529583.1:379139-379520 GCF_008692635.1 Crocuta crocuta | reverse complement strand
ACCCCGCCCCTGCGTCATTAGCTGAAATACATTTACTTTAAGAAGGAGACTTCTGAAGTCTCATCCTGAGCAGTGAGATACATGAAGTCATGAGCTGGAAGGGCGAGTATTTTCTCTAGAATACACACTTGGGGAAGCTCGCTCTCAGTCTAGCACTTGGAACATAGTACATCATCAGTAAAGTGATCATCTCTGTTGCTGGGAGTCACAGGTGAACACACAGTGGAACGCCTCCGTCCCTATGGAACCTAACTTAAAAACACGTCACTATTAAAAATGCCATCTTTCCCCACTATATTTTCTAACCAGATTGCTAACTTCTAGAAAAGATGATATAAATGAATTTTGTGTGTGTGTTGTCTGACTGGCCCACCTTAATGA
>NW_027529583.1:372096-379063 GCF_008692635.1 Crocuta crocuta | reverse complement strand
GATTATTTTGCCCATTTGTTTTTCATTAGATTCTTTTGGTTTCTCCAGGCAAACAAGTAAATCATCCCGGAGTGTTGATAAGTGTTTCCACTTACTGCTATTTAACATCTTATCACAGTGACTGGAGCCTACAGGGCAGTGTTCAACACGAATGGAACAAGGTGGTGAGATCAGGAACTCTTTGTTTCTTCTTTACTTTAATGGAAATGCTGCAAGCCCTATTGTTGTTCGTTTGGTGGCATTAAACATGATGTTCGCTGTTGGCTAATGAGTTAAGGAAATGTCCTTATATTCTTTGTAACTAAGAATTCTTATCAGGAGTGGGCATGATGTGTTCTCAGATGCCTCTTAGACATCTATGGAGACCTTAGAATCCTGCTGGATTACGATGTAGAATTCTTTAAGTATATTGCTTTGTTTTTTTTCCCAGAAGAGTTGCATCTTGGTTGGACAAAAAGTGAGCGTGTGCCTATAAAATGAGTAAATAAAGTGACACTGCGAATTAGTTATTCTGATAAAGAATGAATACGTAAGGGCGAACGTGTATGTTGTGCACACAATGATGTTTAAAACAACGTTGTAGGAATGGTAACTGTGGTCGCAGGCTCTCAGCAAAATGGGAACGTTCCTCGACGGTCCGCAGGCCACTGAGTTTCTCTTTTACCTCCAGCTGCTTTGGTAGTTTCTAGAAGAACATGGAGACTGAAAGTGGGAAGATTCTGTATATTCAAAGTTGCGTGTTCAGGACAGAATTCCAAGCTGAGATAAATCTGGGTCTCGCAGATCTGCCTACTTTGCTGAACTAGATCTAGCATCAGATGTTTCCCTTTTGTCTCTACTTAGGGGAAGGTCAACTGATCCCGGTGTGAGCAAGGACAACTAACGAAGCAAGTGACAAGGCAAAATACAATGTGAGAACGTTGTGTACAGTGTGGAAGTTGTGCGTGGGGTGGGCGGTGGGATGTACTCTGAGCTCAGAGCCTGCATAAGGCCAGGCCACCCTGTGGTCCGTCTCGGGTCAGTGCTACGTTCAAAAGAAACACCACTCCAACAACCCAACCCAGCTATTCAGATTTTTCCTGTAGAATCAACAAAATGTAAAGAAGCAAAGCCATTCACAACACACAACCGAGTTGCTCTTGGTGTGTCCTTTCCCACAAACGCTGTTTCACCACAGGGTTGCCCTTCTTTTTCCCACTGGCCCTCAGAAAGTCCCTGGGCTTTCTCTCCAACGCGGCCTGACCTGCCCGTTGCCGTCCTTTACCTTCTAGATATATTTTTTGTCTCTGCCCTTCTCGCTTTAAAGCAGTCAAGCTCTTTTTGGCCCAGCGCCTTACCCGTGGCCCAGTTCTGCACGTCAAGGCCCAAGAACTATGAGGCAAAGGCAAAGCCCTTAGCAGGCAGCGTTTTTATTTTGTTTTGTTTTGTTTTGTTTTCCTATAACACATGCAGAAAGAAAATTCCCAGGTCATCTCCGAACCTCTGCTTACCCAAGACTTTAATTTCCCTCCTCCAGCAAACATTTTACCATATTCTAATTTGACAGATTCGAATACCCCCACTCGCAGCAACTAAAAGGTAGAACAACTAATAAACAACGAAGAGGTCAAAGGCAGGGAGACCGAGAGAGAGCTGGGTCATCCTGGGCCTGGAAAAGGAGCTCTGCGGGTGACAGAGTGTTGGCAAAATTATGGTCACAAAAAGTGCTGTCTCTTCTACTCGGCCTGGTTCCCCTGAAGCTGAAGTTTCCCCCAAAGTGTTATTAAGGCCTCAGGAAAGAGGCACAGGAGGAACACGGAGGTGGGACCATGTCTTTCTGCGTCTTGAAGCCGGAGGCTTTGCAAGGGCTGAGGCACACCTGGCGAAGCAGGGCCCTGCCTGCCTTGGCCAGTTGCTGTCCCAGCCTGGCCCTTGCCCTCGGCCACCCTCTCCGTCTCTGAAGCCCAGACGCCCCCTCCAGCAGAGTAAGGAGCCTATTTTTAAAGATCAGACACACTCTGAATGTATAATGACTTCTCCTTTTCTCCAGCCGGTGCCAATCAGTGACTCATCAACCATTTTCTAAATGACTATGTTTTCATTCCCCAGTTTCCTTCCCACTGAGATATTAGAGAAGATTAAATGCAGCCCCTAGCCGCCTCCCTCTGCTTTTCTGCGTCTTGTTTTAGAGATGGTAATGCCCCCGAAATAGAAGCGTTTCATTGAATGCTGATCATTTAGTGACAAATGAAAACACACACATGCACACACGCACTCACACGTGCGTGGTGTTAGGGAAAGATCTGTAGGACTTCCAGGAGGACGAAAGAGAGAAGGAAATAGAATCTCGGACTATGAGACATGTGCTATCTCAACTGGACACCATTCCCCGCACCCAACCTCGCCCCAGCTTTCCGGGCCAAAGCTTTTTGTTAAGGACCCTCAACTACACTTCGTATAGTCACTTGCTACTTTCTATTCTCTGTGTGCTATTCTCTGCCAAGTGTTTGGTTTCCTTGATGAGCCCCTCTGCTCTCCCCAGACACTGCTACCCCTGGCACCTGTCCCTGTCCACTCATGATGCCTTTTCTAGTGTCCCGTGGTCCCATTAGCAGCCACAGGGAAAGCGATCTCTTTGCTGAGATTTTCTCTCCCTACTCCTACTCCTGGACGTGACCGTTTCCAAACGGAGCCTTGTCTTTGGCTCCCAGAGCAGAGAAAGTTAGGTTGGTGAATATAAGCCCGTCATCATTTCTGGGATAATGATACTCAGCCTATCCTGCTGCCGATGGGCCTATGCTCTGACGTTCTGGAAAACAAACAAAAAACAAAAACACCAGTTCCGATCCTGAGATGTCTCTCCTCTACTGTGCTTGGTATTTTCTATTTGCCCTTCTCCACAGTTCTCCAGCCTGCTCTGTGGCCTGGGTGCTTGATCTCTGTGGATTATGTCAACAGGGTTCCCTTATCTACAGGCTTCCTGTTGGGACTAAAGTGTGCAGAGTTCTAGATCTAGATCGAGTTCTAGATCGAGTTCTAGATCTCTGATCTAGAACTAGATCAGAGGATTGGAGGACGGTGAGTTCCAGGTATTTATTCTGCTCAGTTCCCTCTTTGGGATGACTCCGTCCCATGGCTTCTTTCAAGGAAGCCTACATGACTGTCTTTTCCTGATAACCTCTCTCTGCTCTATTCCCCATGGGCAGACCTAGGGGCAGCTGCCCCGAGCCCCTGCATTTTCCCACGCTGCCACATTACATACAATGTATGTAACCATACATTGTGAAATCATCCTCATTTGAATGTGCCATCGGTTTCCTGTTGGTACCCTGACTGGCCCTTTCTGTCTTCTCCACTCCCACCCCACCCCCTAAGCCTACTTTGCTCTGATTTTTGTCTCGCCTCCTGCATCGTCTTTTGGCCTCCTCATCGTGGGCCTTTCAAAATAATTGGTGACCCTTTGGGAAACGGCACAAAAGGGACTCTGGTGAGAGGGATGAACTTTTTTGAAGCAAGAAGCACAGCCCCCTTGAAATTCTCAGACTTCTGGTCTAAGTATACTGCATATACTTCGATACTGCATATCAGCTGGCCAACGTATACTTGCTGGGAAGGAAGGCTAAGGGTTGACCTGGAGCTGGACTATTGACTACACCCTCCAACCCCTGCCGCTTTACAATCTACCTGTTGGGAGCCTACGGGGCTTCTTACTCTGTGAGCCATTCTCAGATCGTTTAAGGCCACGCGATATCCATAGCAACTGAATCTCAATAATCATAATCATCATAATCATGGTAATGGCTGCCAATTACTGAGTGCCAACTCTGAACCAGGCACTGCGCCTGGTGTTTTGCCTCTGTGAATCAAATGGAAGTTTCCATCTTGCTCTTAAGGGTTGCTTCCCCGTGGTATTTGGGTATTGAACCCCAGTCCATCCTCAACTTGTCTACCTGCACCACTCTGCTTCTCTGAGGCGTGTGTTACTCCCGACTCTGCCAGGGAGCGTTACAAAATTCATCGTGGGTGGAGGCGGGGAACTTGAGAGGGGACCTTCTCCTCTGTAGGTTCCTGTTCCCTCTGGAAAGATCTCAGGGAGCTTTCAAGGGTAACTGGGAGTCCCTGCTCTCACTTTCCTGCCTAACACAGCTAGACTGTCATGTGGGTCTGACAGTCTGTGCTAAAGTTTGAGGAGCATCAAAGGGTGAAAACCACAAGTGAAGAGAAGAGTGTGAAACCTCGGGACCCCTGAGGAGTTTAAGTGTTCACAGTGCAGGGCGGTGGGGGGGAACTCTTAGAGGCACACTCCAGTTTCTGACCTTGTCCCCTACCCTCTAGTGTTCATCCACTAGAGCTCTTCTCGTCCCTTTGTCCCCAGCAGGACGTTTCCCCGAGTGTCCACCGTCTCTTGAGATCTGCCCACCAAGGTTGTCAGATTTTCCAGCAGTAACTGTGGATCTTTCTCAGTCTCACTCTCTCTTTCGCCTGCACACACATGTGCACGCGCGTGCGTGCGCGCACCCACACACACACACACACACACACACACACACACACACAAAATCTCCCAAGGACAGGTATGAATTCTCAAAGACAACATAGTCTACACCCAGAAGGAGGTGGAGAACTATTTCCCTAAGTGCCTCCACAGTTTGCAAGGTCCCTCCTTCACAGTGGACTTGGTACCTCGCATGATTTACAATCACAATTGGTTCTGCTGTTCAGTTTTCCCTTTCGAGTTGTTCTGCTTTGGGCCTATGGGAACAGGCTCTTTAGTGACCTCTCCTTTAGCTATCCAAAGACCCAGTTCAGGTGTTGAAATAACCACCTGGGAGAGCCATTGTATTTCTTAGCTAAGGTTCCTCCTCTGCTCTGGTCCCTGGGGAGATGGGGGTCATCCCATTGCCCCAGTGTCATATACCTTAGCTCTAGAGCCTCGCACTCCGCTGGGGTGGCTGACATTCTTTTCACACACTTTTTGCCCTAGGGAATGGCCCATCAGTCCTGCCATCTAGGAATTGGCCTTCTTCCTTCTCTCTCTCTCTCTCTCTCTCTCTCTTCCCCCCCTCCCCACCACATCCACCATCAAGTCTTTGAGATGTTATCTCCTTGACTTTTTCTGGAATCTATCTACCTACTCCATTCTGCCTTTATCAACCATCCCCACCATTTCTTTCACATTGGCTGCCGGTCCTTCTCATCATCCATCCTCTCCTTTATCTGACATTGCTCTTCACTTTTTTACTACCTGTATATATGGTTGTGCTTCCTGCAACTGAACTTTCACCTCCATGTGGCCAGGGATTTTCTCCATCTCATTTACTGCTACACATCTTGGGCCTCGCACAGTGCCTGGCAGGTAATACGCGCTCACTACTTACTTGCTGAATGAGTGAGCAAATCATTGAGTCCAATTTGCTTATCTTCAACACTAGAGAGTTTAGGCTCCTGGTGCTGTCTTCCATACAGCAAGCTGTCAGGGAATACCTGTTGGATAAATGAATATTTCTTTTGGTCAAGGCTGCATAGCTAATCAGTGGCAGCATTTATTTATTTATTTATTTATTTTTACAAATAGTTTATTGTCAAATTGTTTTCCATATAACACCCAGTGCTCTTCCCCATGAGAGTGGCAGCATTTAAATTAAGTCTCCTTACTCCAGTTGATTTTTAACCTTGGCTGCATGTTAGAAACCCCTGAGAAGTTAAAAAAAATCCTGATTCCCAAGCTGCACCCTAACCAGTTAAATTGGAACCTGTTGGTGGGCTTGGTGGTGGGGACCTGAGTATCAATATTTGTAAAACCTTTCCAGATGACTCTAGTGTGCACTTAAGGTTGGAAACCGTATTAAATCATGAGGTAGGACCAAGGTAATCCAATGCTTCTCATACTGCATCTAATAGAAAAGCTTTGAGAAGAATCAGAAGCCTTACTGAATGAACTGAACATTCAATTCACGTGTCCAGAAACAGTGGTAGTTTGTGAGAGAAGGGGGCACATCATTGTGTTGGGTTGGGACTGTGCTGTGGGAAGAACCAGCATGTGTTCGTCTCCACAAGTGAACCCTGAAGGCAGAGAAATGGTTTTGTGAGGTGGGTGGAGGAATGGAATAAAATAAGTAATGGGAATGTATCTGAGACTGCTTACCAAGAAGCTGTTCCCAGAGAATCCTCTTAGACCACAGAAGAGTAACTCCAGGGACTTGGGGGAGAATTCTTTGTTTGTGCCATTTAAAATGGACAAGCCTCTGGTGTGTTTGCCAAGGAAACCATTTTTAGACAGCAAAGGAGAAAAGGCCATAGGAGTAATTTTTCCCCCAGAAAAACATCATGCTGGATACAGCAGTGCTTGGTGTTTCATTTCATCCCAGAATTGCTAAGCCCTTTGGTTGAGGCTTGTTTTCAGAACTGCCACATGTGAAGCTGGGAATTATGACTTGAAAGAGAAGTGAGAAAATGCCTGGGGGAATCACCGGGTGAAAGTGCCATGCTCAGGGATCCCCGCTCTGGGCCCCAGGCTCCCTACTTCAGTGCTATCCTGACCACGGAGGACCAACTTCATCCAAGCTGAATGTCCTTACAGTGGCAACTTCTTAAATTCATACAGGATTTCTTACACTCGGAGGAAACAGCAAAGTAAACCACAGTTCAATACCACAGAACTGGATTTGCTTTCTTCTGTTTGTAACATACAAAAGAAGTAGATGCCGACATTGATATATAAAGGGCTCTGATAAAGTAGTTAGGTGTTGCAATTGCACTACTAGGTATTTATCCAAAGGATACAGGAGTGCTGATTTGAAGGGGCACATGCACCCCAATGTTTATAGCAGCGCTATTGACAGTAGCCCAAGTATGGAAAGAGCCCAAATGTCCATCGACTGATGAATGAAGAAGATGTGGTGTGCGCACGCGCGCACGCGCGCGCACACACACACACACACACACACACCGTGGAATATTACACACACACACACACACACACACACAC
>NW_027529583.1:366993-371958 GCF_008692635.1 Crocuta crocuta | reverse complement strand
CACACACACACACACACACACACAGTGGAATATTACACACACACACACACACACACACACACACACACACACACACAGTGGAATATTACCCGGCATTGAAAAAGAATGAAATCTTGCCATTTGCAACAACGTGGCTGGAGCTAGAGTGTATTATGCTAAGCAAAATAAGTCAGTCAGAGAAAGACAAATATCATATGACTTCACTCATATGTGGAATTTAAGATACACAGCAGATGAACATCAGGGAAGGGAAGCAAAATAGNATTAAGGAAGGATGCTGTATTTTGTCAAATGCTTTTTCTGTATCTATTGACAAGATCATATGGTTCTTATCCTTTCTTAGAAACTTAACAGAAGACCATGGGGGAAGGGAAAGTTACAGAGAGGGAGGGAGGCAAACCATAAGAGACTCTCAAATACAGGGAACAAACTGAGGGTTGATGGGGGGTGGGGAAGAGGGAAAAGTGGGTGATGGGCATTGAGAAGGGCACTTGTTGGGGTGAGCACTGGGTGTTGTATGGAAGCCAATTTAACAATAAATTATATAAAAAATAAAATAAGGTAGTTATGTGTTGTAATTCAATATAATGTCTAATTAAAATGCTATCCTTACACAGTTGATACTTCTATTTACAAGGAATTGCTCCAGGGGGTTTTGTGAGCTATAAAGATGCATGCATGGGCAGACCTGTCAATCAGTTCCAGCTAGGTTTTAGCTGCTCAGTTTGGCATATATGGGAGAACAAGACTAAGGAGAAGAAAGGTCACATGGATTTCATGGATTTAGTGAGATGGAATCCTCTGGTTTTGGTGGGAAAAACCAAAGCGGTTATAAGAGCTGATGATTTGCTCCAAGTGGAAACTCAGTCTGAGTATCTTTTCTTATCTTCCAGATAACACAGTTCTCCTTTGTTATCTTCATTGCACACAATGTGCATTTCAGGTGTTTTAAAATCGAAAACAACAAAGCAGCATGCAAGAGCATGCAAAGCAGCATGCAAGAGCTCAGCTTGGGTTAATATTGAACACCCGTGGTGGGAAACATGGAAGCTTAGAATTGAAAGGATCATTTAGTTCAGTTCCTTCCCTCTAGGTGTTTGACTATTTAATGCCAATTTGTTGAGTTTGGAGATGTTCTAAAAGATCTCTAGCAGTGGAGGACCTATACACTCAGTTCAGGGTTTCTACAGCCCAGACGCTCGTATTATTTGGTTCATTTCACATCTTAGCGTACATTTTTCCCTTGATTAAGCCCAGTACTTCTCGTTTAGAAACACTAAACTATAACAAGACAGGTTCTGGGCACAGGAAGTCCCCGTGGGCTGCGGGATACCAGCGAAGAAATCGCCTTAGAGCTGGGCAATGAAAGAGTGGAGCAGAGCGGGGCAATGTCCTGCTTTTAAATTTGTAAAGGTTAGGAGCGCCTGGGTGGCTCAGTCGGTTGAGCTTCCAACTTCAGCTCAGGTCATGATCTTGCAGTTCATGGGTTTGAGTCCTGCATCAGGCTCTCTGCTGTCAATGCAGAGCCTGCTTCTGTTCCTCTGTCCCCCGTTCTCTCTGCACCTCCCCCCCTCGTGCTGTCTCTCTCAAAAATAAATAAACTTAAAAAAATGTAAGGACTGTTATCCAACTACCTACCAATATAACGAACGACAGATGAAGCTCCCCAACATGCTGGAGCTCCCGGTCTAGCTAGCGGCACGAGAATCGTAGTTATTCAGATCATACGTGACTCCAGAAATCACCTACCTCAGCATTTCTATTTTATGGACACTTGGATCCCTTTGAAAGTGGCATGCCATCTTTTCAATCCCTAAAATGTTAAAAAGATCATTTGATCATTTTTATGTAGTGAATGATAAAAAAGAACCTGATTTTAAGCAAATACTGTTTAATTTTGGATTAACAATTAATTAAAGTTACACTAAGAAACTTATTTTCATCCAATTTTACTACTATTCACAATCTGTAAAGACACATTTTGATATTTTTCTACTTAAAAATGATGCATTTTGTTGACTTTAAATTGCTTATGTGAGAAAAATTAGAATATGTCAACAAATTGATTTTAAGTTCACATATTGTATGTGATCACAGACTGAATGTATATTAAAGTACGGCGGTAGTTTAAATTCATGTTCAGGCATCAAAAGAGACAAAAGCTATTTTCACGGCACAGTGTTAATAACTCTTTCATTTTGTGCTTTTTATATGTGACATATCTTGGGGCTTTAAAAAACAACCTGTGGTGGTATTTGGAGGTGGGGCCTTTGGGAGGTGATTAGGGTTAGATGAGGTCATGGGGGTGGGGCCCCGGAATGGGATTAGTGCCTTTCCAAGCAGAGGAAGAGCCTTTCCTCTCTCCACACCATGCAGGAAGGCAGTCTACCAACCAGAGGGCTTTCACTGGAACCCCACCATGCCCGCACCCTGGTCTCAGACTTCCAGCCTCCAGAACTGTGAGCAATGAATGTCTGATGTTTAAGCTCCCCTGTCTATAGCGTGTAGTTATGGCAGTCGGAGTGGACTAAGACATAGTATAGGAGGAAAGTTTTGGTGCCGCTATGGAGGAGTATAACAATGCACAGTATGGATAGTCTATATCCCCCCAAAATGCAAATACACAATGGATATAATCATCATAATACTTTTGCTCTTGCATTACTTTTTCAGGTACCACTAATATCCTGATGTGTGCGTACTCTTTGGATCAGTTGAATACTGATCTAAAGGAGATTATCATTCCTCTTTTTTATTTTGCTTTTATGGTCTCATGACCTTCTATTTCAATATTAAGAATGCTTATGCATCTTTTTTTTAATCCAGTGGTGAATTTAGGGTGCAAATGAAATGATTTATTATTATTAGTTAACACAGGATGTTATAGCAGTCAGAACCAACATGGTGGCTAGCTGTATGTAGTTGAGTGATGAACACTGGTGGGTTATGAGCAGGCCCCTCTAATTTCTATGGACTTTAATTCATATGAGGAAGTGTTCAGATGCTTAGTTCAAAGGGGGGGAAATGCAAAATTTATGTTCTTTATTAATTAAAAAACAACTGAGGCAGATAGCAGATAGTGCCTTGGGTCAGGTTCCCATTAGCAGAACGTAAGGTGGAGCGTGTTTGCCACAGATGACTTTGCGGGACAGGGGGAGCTCTCAGGAGGAGCCTGTGAAGTGTGGGGGAAGAAGGGTTGGCAGGGGAAGGAGCTAAGCAAACCTGTGGATTCAGGAGAAGATAGCATCTCAGCCTGATCCCATAAGAGTTCTGGAGTATGGATACGAGCACGGAGTGCATTCGATACTCTTCCACTGAGTCACTGGCTATGGGCTGCCCTTCTGGGTGGGGATTTAAGCTCCCAGGTGGCTCCACTGAAATCCAGGAAAGCTCCCAGAGCAGGCTACAAGTGTGAGCACTCAGCAGTCACAGCAGTGCGGGCTGAGCGCCCCAGCCAGGCGAAGAATCTGGAAGGAAATCAACTTCATCTAATGCAGACATCATTTCTTTGTATTATTTGAAGTATGAAGACCCACTAGAACCATCTTGTGAATATATACACTGTCTGTTATGGAATAATGACTATTTAATATTGTTTAACTGGAAAGTAAGCCCCATGAGGGCAGGTCTTTGCTTTGTTCTGTTTAATTCACAGATGGCTCCTTGGTTCCTAGAATAGTCACAGACACATAGTAGGTTTTTGTTGAACAGCATCTATGGAGTGAATGAATGAGGAAGATCCAGAACCTAGTATTCTGAGCATTGCTTTGTAAGGAATCAGCACCCGTGTAAGTCAGAAGTTCCTCCAATCACATGTATGTACTAGCTGACCCAAATAGGGGGTTATTTTTCTCACCGTACAAGAAATTTGGAAGGGGCTCTGCTTTATCATTTATACCCCAAGAGCATTACCCCAAGAGAATTACTCCTATGCATGAGGCTTTCATCCTCATGTATGTGACAGTCACAGGACAACCCTTCCATCTCAGCCCCAAGTCCATTCTCCAGGGCTGAAGGAGCTGGAGGAAGAATCAGGAAGGGCAGGACCTGTATTGGGGGTAAAAAACCCCACATTCCTAGAAATCTCTAGCAGATGTCCACATAGACGCCTTTATCCAGAACTGCATCATCTGGCCAACCCTGAATGTGAGGGAATCTAGGACGGTGGGCAGATTGGCCAGTGTCAATGCCATCTGAAACGAAATTGCAATTCTGTCAGCAAAAAAGGAAGGGAGAGTGGGTAAGCAAATGACAGTTGCTACCACTGTAGCAAAACTACACAAGTCCCATGGGTGGTTAAAAATGAATACCTTCAGGGCACCTGGGTGGCTCAGCTGGTTAAAGCCTCCAACTTCAGCTGAGGTCATGATCTCATGGTTCTTGGGTTCGAGCCCCGCATCGGGCTCTGTGCTGACAGCTCGGAGCCCAGAGCCTGCTTTGGATTCTGTGTCTCCCTCTCTCTCTGCCCCTTCCTTCACTCACACTCTACCTCTGTCTCTCTCAAAAATAAATAAACATTAAAACAAAAATGAATACCCTCCCCTAAGGGCAAATAAAGGCAAAATAAAATAAAAATGGAAAATAATTTGAAAAACTCCAATCTTCGCCCCCTCCCCTTTTTTGCTTTCCCCGGCCTTTTATTATGACTTTCCTAGCAACCAGGGGTGACATTCTCCCCAAAGTCAGTAGGAAATAATTTAAACATGTTTCAAAATAAATCCAGATGAGCCTGTAATCCAGACACTTGCTTACCACTTTTTTTTTCTAAAGTTTATTTATTTATTTTGAGAGAGAGAGCATGTGAGCCGGGAAGGGACAGAGAGAGAGGGAGAGATTCACAAGCAGGCTCCGCACTGTCAGCACTATCAGTGCAGAGCCGGACGTGGAGCTGGAACTCAGGAATCCTGAGACCATGACCTGAGTCGAAACCAAGAGTCAGATGCTTAACTGACTGAGCCACCCAGG
>NW_027529583.1:365829-366022 GCF_008692635.1 Crocuta crocuta | reverse complement strand
CCTCCCAGGTTTCCTTCCCCTTTTTTTTTTTTTTTGAAAGACTTCCTGGACAACGGTTTATTTTCATCTTAGTGGCTTCATATTCGATCTGTACACTAGTAGTGTGCACGACGGTCATTTTTAAAATGCTTTTCTCTTAAGTAGAAAACTCAGACTCCTGGAATGTTTCTGTGAGTGTTGCCGTTACTATAGG
>NW_027529583.1:362406-365805 GCF_008692635.1 Crocuta crocuta | reverse complement strand
TTGTATTTCTCCACGGAGAAGTTTTCATTATTTCCAGACTCTTATTGAACCATTATGAGACCACTGAGACAGGATGAGAAATAAAAATGTCTACTTTGTGCGCTGGGCTGTTATTCCTGGATCTTTACAATTGAGGTGGAGAAAGAAAACCCCTCCAAAAAAGATAATTTAAGAGGCATGGCTGGTCGGTTGTCTCACGTTTGATCCCAGGAGCCCTGTAGCTCATGCGCAAATATGAGAAGGGTCACCAAGTAAATTTTGGTGACATATTTTATTTAAAACTCTCCCGCTGACAAAATCACCTTTCCCACCAAGCGCCGTCTCGGTGCACAGTGTAAAGGCTGGCCTGTCCAGTAAAGTGCCTTTGAGCCATGAGTTCTGGATTTTCATTTAGAGTTGTTTCTCTGAGTGGTCATGCTGAGTTTGAATTAGCGTGTTGACCTCTTTGTGCCTTTGTGTTCCCCATTCATAAAAAAAAATCGGCTGTACCTTTTTGTTGTATTGACGTGGAGACACAGAGTCAAATACCCTGACCCCCAAATACGTACCTCACACCAGCAGCAGCATTTTCCAGGGCAAGACACCATTTCTGCAAGTAGATTTTCTAGGCTGATCAGAAGGGTCTAACCGTTCCTTACAAAGAACCAGGCTTTCCCCCACTATCGCTCATTGGCTAGATATTATTTTTGTTTGTTTGATCTAGTGTGTCTTATGCAATATCATATATTATTATCTCAGTGAGCTCCCTGTGGGGTTGCTAACTTGTTCTACACCCACATAAGACACTTTATTCTCTGGCTTTCTTATTAGATTTACTAACATGTCATTGTACTATTATCATTTAACAGCCCAGGAAGAAGAAAGAACACGCTATTATACAACTCTTGGCAAAGCCCACATCAATGTAGGGAAATCATTAAGCTTCAGAAAATCTTTTTGATTTTTATTTTTTTATATTCGGGTTAGTTAGTATACAGTATAGTCTTGGCTTCAGGAGGAGAACCCAGTGATTCATTTCTTACACATGACATCCAGGGCTCATCCCGAAAAGTGCCTTCCACAATGCCATCACCCATTTAACCCATTCCCCATCCACCTCCCCTCCAGCAACCCTTCAGTTTGTTCTCTGTATTTAAGTCTCTTAGGGTTTGCCTCCCTCTCTGGTTTATTTTTCCTTTCCTTCCCCTAAGTTCATCTGCTGAGTTTCTCAAATTCCACTTATGAGTGAAATCATATGGTACCTGTCTTTCTCTGACTTATTTCACCTAGCATAATACCCTCCAGTTCCATCCATTGTTGCAAATGGCAAGATTTCATTCTTTTTCATCGCCAAGTAATATTCCAGTGTGTGTGTGTGTGTGTGTGTGTGTGTGCACGCACACCACATCTCCTTTATCCATTCATCAGTTGATGGACATTTGGGGTCTTTCCATAATTTGGCTATTGTTGATAGCACTGCTATAAACATTGGGGTGCATGTGCCCCTTTGAATTTTTGTATCCTTTGGATAAATTCCTAGTAGTGCAATTTCTGGGTCATAGGGTAGTTCTAGTTTTGATTTTTTGAGGAAACTCCATACTATTTTCCAGAGTGGCTGCACCAGTTTGCATTCCCACCAGCAGTGCAAAAGGGCTCCCCTTTCTCTGCATCCTCACCACCATCTGTTGGTTCCTGAGTTATTAATTTTAGCCATTCTGACCGGTGTGAGGTGGTATCTCAGTGTGGTTTTGATTTGTATTTCCCTGATGATGAGTGACGTTGAACATTGTTTCATGTGTCTGTTGGCCATCTGGATGTCTTCTTTGGAGAAGTGTCTATTCATGTCTTCTGCCCATTTCTTCACTGGATTATTTGTTTTCTGGGTGTCGATTTTGGTAAGTTCTTTATAGATTGGGGATACTAACCCTTCATACAATATGTCATTTGCAAATATCCTCTCCCATTCCGTTGGTTGACTTTTAGTTTTGTTGATTATTTCCTTTGCTGTGCAGAAGGATGAAAGACGTAAATGTGAGACAGGAAACCATCAAAATCCTATAGGAGAAAACAGGCAAGAACCTCTTAGACGTAGGTCGCTGCAACTTCTTACTTGACATGTCTGTGGAGGCAAGGTAAACAAAAGCAAAAATGAACTATTGGGACCTCAGAAGTTTTTTTTTAATGTTTATTTATTTATTTTGAGAGAGTGCGGGGGAGGGGCAGAGAGAAGGTGAGAGAGAATTCCAAGCAGGCCTCCACTGTCAGTGCAGAGATGGAGACCCAGACGGAGATGGAGACCGAGACCAACATGAGGCAGATCTCACCAACTGTGAGATCACCACCTGAGCCAAAATCAAGAGTCTGATGCTCCACCGACTGAGCCACCCAGGAGCCTCGAGCTTCAGAAAATTTTAACTTCCTTGCACCCAATTTCTTATCATCCATTCGGGGTTTGTGTTCTTCCTAGAACCCCTCATCTTGTTAAAGGAAGAAGAGGGAGAAAAGGGGAGCTGAGGAAGGGACAGAAATCAGGCTGAGCCCCGCGTCTTCCGGTGCAAGCACTTACATCAGTGATTCATCAAACTAATGGGGAGTTCTAATTCGGTCCTTTGCTCCCCTTAAGCCCTGTAATTGCGGTGTCTCTGAACCCAAAGGAAACACGTTGTGCTCTGCGTGCCCAGGCGCATAGCTTTTAAATCTTCATAACTCTGTAATTACTGCAGCGCTTTCCTTCAAATCTGGCTCAATTTCACTTCCTTAATGAGCACTACAATCTTGATAAAGTTTGCAGTTTGTTGCCGCTGCTGCTCGCAAGGGCTCAGTCCCAGACTGATAATGCGAGTTGTAGGTTGCACTCCCTCAAGTTCCTCTCAAAAAGAGCTGATTTATTTGAGGACCACCGCAGTCAAAAGCACTTCCTCTGGGTCAAGGCCAGCGCTGGGTCTTCTCCTCGCAGAAGGGTGCTTGGAAAGCAAATTCTGAGCAGTTCAAAAAAAGGGGAGGTGGCGGCGGCGGGGGGTGGGGAAACTTATGAACCCTTGGGGAACGGCTGTTTGGCTTTATTAACGCCACGTGCTATAGAGACCGCGCTTTGTTTTACCCAGCTGAAGACTTTTCTTTATAGTAAATATATTAAAAATCGACTTCCTCTTTATAAACTCAGCCCTGCCAAAGAGTGAAAATTACAAATCAGCTTTTAAAACAACAACAACAACAACATCATTTCCACATTCATTCTCCTACCAACTGGTTTCCAGGATTTTTAAAAAAGACTTGTTGGAAGTGCCATTTAATGATTCTGGTCAAAAGCACATCTTGTCTTGCAGCTGGCTCCAGGGTCTCTTAATTTTCCCCACTGTTTTGCTTTCCACCATGTGCTCATGCTTGGTCTCAGCTATAGTTTTTCTGTCCCTAAGCAGT
>NW_027529583.1:357285-362251 GCF_008692635.1 Crocuta crocuta | reverse complement strand
AATGCAGTGTTGCTTTTCGAAGCCCTGTATTTCCCCCAGACGATGTTAATTGCTCTGGGATCCTGAATTGCACTTAATTCTCATCTCTATTATAGCTTGCTGGCGAGGCATTACCATTATTTGTTTACATGCCTGTTTACCCTACTAGACTCCACCCTTTGAGAGCAGTATTTATGTCTTCTTTCCTTTTATATCCCTGGCAGCCAACGGAGGCCTGAGCACCCAATAGATGTTTGCACTCGTAAATAAAGCTTCCAGTAAATGTTTGTTGCATAACCAGAAGAACGAATCCGTGAATGAAACTTTCTTGTTTGCTATCGCCATCTGCTTTAACTCTGTCCGTTATTTTGATGTATTTGCAGTTCTGGCTAGATCCAGATTTGGCATGTTTAAAATTATATTCAGTTGTAAGCTGTGAGGCTAGAGGTTTTGAAGATAAGAAACAAGTCAACGTTTCTCCATTGGAAACAACATAAATAGTCAACGGTTCTTCACAGGGAAGACAAAAAGGCTGGTTCCGACAGCCTTTGGATTTACAGTCTTTGGCATTTTGGAAAAACCATTTAATAGCATTCAATGTTTCCCTGTCAGTAAAATACAGAGAGAAACCCTTGCCTTTCATACCTGATACACTAAATGAGGATTCCCGAGGAAGAAAAGCACAAACTAAAACAAAGGAAAACCTTCAGTAGTTCTAGATAGTCTTTTCCCCTCTTAAAACCATACACGTAATAGCTATCAATAGGTCATATCCCTGTGCTTATGACTTCATATTTTGATATATTTTGGTATATTCATGAATTCCTCCCCTTGGTGTTTTCTGGGAACATAGGTAAACAAAGGCAAATTTAAGGTTCCCAAACCAGAAGAACTTGGACGTTTGGGTTTCAAAAATGAAGCCGTGAAGGCTTTGGACATAACATTCCTGCTGTGAACCAAAGCTCTGGGAGAATGCAGGCTCCCCCGGACAAGGGGGTACAGCACGGGCTGCTGGCTTTCTCCTGGGAACCAGTAAAGCCAAAGGAGCGAGGGATGTGGTCAAGGTCGGGGATCAGCAGCTAACATGAAACTTGGGAGAACCTCCTGGGGATCGTGGAATGGTGGCTTCGGGGCGCAGGGAAGAGAGGAGCCTGCAACATTTTCTGCAGCTCTTCTGTTGACTATGCGGATGCCTTCTTCCCATATGTTTCATGCCTCTCTCATATTCAGCGTTTATCCTGCCCTCAAGTTGTTTTCCTGTGCTATAACTTTATTCGTGGGTGCACTTCAAGTATAGGATAGCCATGAGCTCCGAAAAGTTTTCTGCTTGAATGTGAACCATATGACTCCCCAATAGTTTCCTGAGAATGGTAGCCTCTCGCTCCTCCTCCAGCCATCAGCTGCCCACACCTGAGTCTACTCTTCGTCCTTTGGCAAGTATGATGCACCTCCATTATTAGATATTTTAACGTTACATTTTATTTAAAAAATTTTAATGTTTTATTTACTTTTGAGAGAGAGATAGAGACACTGTAAGCAGGGCAGGGTCAGAGAGAGAGAGAGGGAGATACAGAATCTGAAGATAGGCTCCAGGCTCTGAGCTGGCTGTCAGCACAGAGCCCGACGCGGGGCCCGAACCCACAAACCGCGACATCATGACCTGAGCCGAAGTCAGATGCTTCACCGACTGAGCCACCCAGGTGCCCCAACATTACATTTTAAGGACAAACTGTATTCATTTACTGTCAAGTTGTTGCTTTTTACTTATGTAAACCTGGTATGTTTTTCTGTGAAGTGGTTTGGGTAACTTGGGTTGGGGTGGAATGCTTGTAACTTTTACCAATAAAATTGATGAAAACACTTTTTATTTAACAGGTTTTTACTTAGTGGCAGGGCTTGGAGGAGTGAATCAAAGTGATTAGGTGAGGAATAGGTGCAATTGGGTGGAGGAAGGGAAACTCCCGGGACTATAATTACATGATTATGATAAAAGCTCATGTATCTCCTGGAATTTCTTAGACAAAAGAAATATTTTTCAAGTATAAAATANTCCAGTCTGGGATATTTGAAACAGAACAGACATTTTTGGTGAAGAACCTTTCAGGAATCTGTTTTGTTGCTTGTGAGGCTCTAGAGGAACTCGATTATTGGCCTTGGTTACTGGTGGGCTGCAGCCGGCAAGGGCGGAACTGTGGGCCCGGAGACATGGATGGGATATTTCATTCATTTTCCAATGGCGTTAGGTCTATACTGACTGAACATGAGCGTCTGTGGGGAGGTTGTTCTGGGCTTTGAGTGGCATGAGTGTTGACTGCTGGGGAACAGGCCACGGGGTCCTTTTTAAATGCTGCCTTTCCTTTCCATTTTACACAAGCACATGGTAGTAAAGATGTACACATCGTTGTGAGAGGCCCATGATCAGGAGAGGTGGATGCACACGTAAGTAGGTATAACAGTCTGGCTTCCATTACCAGCCTTGATTTCATCAGTTTTTGTGTGGGAAAAGTCAGAGTAAGATAGTGCCATCGGGGATTTGAATAAGAAAGGCACAACTCCCGGTGTGTGTGGAAAACTCAGCAGCGTTAAGAATATTCATACGCGGCACCTGCGTGCCTCAGTGGATTAAGCACCTGACTCTTGATTTCAGCTCAGGTCATGACGTCATGATTCATGAGCCTGAGCCCCGAGTTGGGCTCTGCACTGACAGCATGGAGCTTGCTTGGGATTCTCTCTCTCCTTCTCTCTCTGCCCCTCCCCCGCTTGTGTGGGCACTCTCTCTCTCTCAAGAAATAAACATAAAAAAGAATATTCATATATCTCATGATTACATGTGGTTGCTGCACTTTTATTGACTTCAGTATTTCAGTTGTATACATTAGGAGCCAAACTGAGGAATGTTGGGGGAGCGGGTGTGTGTGTGTGTGGGTAAGCCACATTGGAGGGGCTTAAAATGGGAAGGGGTAGAGTGAGGCCAGGAGATTGTCTTCAAGCTGTCCTTTGTTTAAAAAAAATGCTTATTTATTTTTGAGAGAGAGAAAGAGAGGAGGCAGGGGAGGGCAGAGAGAGAGAGGGGGACAGAGGATCCAAAGCAGACTCTGTGCTGTCGGCAGAGCCTGATGCGGGGCTCAAACTCATGATCCTGAAATCATGTCCTGAACTGAAGTCTGAGGATTAACTGCCTGGGCCACCCAGGTGTGCCCTTAAAGCTGAGCTTGTGAAGTTAACAGATCATATCTATTTAGGTGGCATCACAGATGTATAACAATCACCTTTCTAAAGGTGACTTTATTCATACCTTACAGTGGACTGAGAGGGAAGGAGCTCAAAAGCCAAAATCAAAGCTTTTAATTTTGAACCAAATGGTTTCGTTAGCACATGACCAGCGGGCCAGGAGATTACAAACAGAGTTTTCCTTTGTGCGGAGTTGAACTGTGCTTTGAATCATCTTGAAATCGTGACTTCAGTCTATGCTGACCACTTTGGGGGCAGACATCAACATCCCTAGCCTGTTTTTGAACTGAATTACCCCCTGGAATCCTCCCCTTCCTGTGCCTGGAGGAGGACTCCTCCCCTCTTCTTGAATCTTCTCTGGTGGTGGGTAGGGGCCGTGGGGTCCAGGAAGGAGCTCAACAATGTTAAGAAGCTCCCCTTAGGAGGTTCAGCTGAACACCATTCCATGCCTACACCCATGCTCATCTGGGCCCATTCCACTGCCCCCCTGAGTGCTATTAATAGGACAGCGCTGGGTGAGGGGGAGTGAGAGGCAGGGCAGACTTGCCACAGGCTTGCTAACTGGATGCCTTTAAAACCCCTCATTGTTCTTTACGCCTGATATGTTTAGGGAGGAGTGTGTGGCTTGGCCATCTAGCAGAACTCATGTTCCGAATTTTGAACATATTAAAGAGTCAAGCTAAATCTGAAAACAACCAGCTCTAAAGCTTTTTAGATTTGTGAGATAAACAACTCCTAAAAGATCCTTTTCCAAAAGTATTTTCTTTCTTTCACTTTGTGTTTGGAAACAAAATCAAATTTAAAGTTGCAAGAAATGTCCGATGACTGCAGTGCCCTTTACTGAGACATTATTCTGCATATTCTCTTTTTTCTCTTTGTACATGGACGTGATTACTATTATTATTTTGCTGTTGTTACTCTGAACCACTTGTGCCTACCTTGCAGACATCATGGCCCTTTGCCCTCAAATTCTCACCCTGGATCTTTTAGGAACAAGGACATTCCCCTGCCAATTTTATGTATTATTATTATTTTTTTTTAGAGTAAGAGAAGGGTCTGTTGAAGCCTTTATAACCAAAGTGTGGGCCAGTCCAAAGTGCTGACTGTGGGGCCCTGTGCAGGCTCCCACTAAAGGCAGGAGAGAGAAGGCACCACCGCAGGACTGGAGGACTTTATTGTTGCCATAAAACATATTTTTTCCATGTTCTCTTTAGACACATGAAATGAAGGCTGCATTCCCAAGATCTGGCTTGTGGCTTTAAAATAAAAAAAAAATATTTTTACAGTATTCTTTTTGGAGGGATGAAAGCATGTGTTTTATTAACATTTCCCAAACTCTTTTTTTAGGTTTTAGGCTGACAGGATTCAGCCTGCTGCAATCGAAATACATGCACTTTTAGAAATGACACCTTTCAGTTAACTGAAGGGGAAAACTTTCTTCTGGGAATCATCATCTCCCTGATAAAGAACTCTAAAATCCCTGTGTGCGATCAGCACAGTAGGGGAACGCGCAGGTGATCCGGCTTATCTCACCTCAAGTGTCAATGAGTTTTGCAAGCAGTTTTCTGGGGCTTTCGCTCATTGGTGGTTTGGGCCTCATTCANCCCAGTTTTTCCTGCTAAGAACCCAAAGGACTTGCTCAGAGCTGGAATTCGGCGAAGGAGCTTGCTCCAACACGCCAAATCTGCCGCATCCCCAGTACCCCACCCTACAGCCTCTGCGCTCGCTACCCACAACCCCAACCCCAATTCGAGGA
>NW_027529583.1:356913-357266 GCF_008692635.1 Crocuta crocuta | reverse complement strand
CCCCAATTCGAGGACTCCCCGCCCCCACCACGCGGAGAGTCTCGACCCTAACTCCTTGGGTGCGAGGAAGTGTCTTTGCGTCGGAGCGCGCCGGGCACGGCGAGGCCACCAGTGACTCCCAGCGGCCGCACAGGGCGCTGCGCCCCCCTAGCCCNCGCCCGGCCCTCCTCTCCAGCGCCGCACCCTCTTGCCCTCCCCAGCCTCCGCAATCCCAGCCCCGCGGCGCCGCGCCCGCTGCAGCTTGCACCTTACTCTCCCTTCCCCACCCTCCCCTCCTCTGGGACCCACCCCAGTCCTCCTCTCGCTGGGAGTTCCGGCTAGGCTGGGGGCAGGGATGCAGTCGCGGCGGGGAG
>NW_027529583.1:355998-356908 GCF_008692635.1 Crocuta crocuta | reverse complement strand
TGGGGACACCGGAGGCAGAGGGGTCTGTCATTCATCTCCCGAGCTCGTCTTCCTCGGCCTTCCCCGGGGTGCGGGAGATTGGTGCAACTTCTGTGGTTTCCAGCCTCCCAGCCCCGAGCCCTGTAGTACCCCCCGTGCGTGCTGGGGGGGGGAGCTCGAGGGGTAGCGAGTGTCCTTTTAGGGTTTTTGCCACGCCGTGGCGATTTTGTCACTCTTCCTGTTACCACAGGGTCTGCGCCGAGCCCCGAACTTATGCCTTGAGCTGGGGTCGACGCAGCGCGGCGCAGCACGCCTCGCAAGTGAACTCCAGAGCCTTTGCTCCAGCCTTGTGGCCGCGGAGAGGGGCGTGCGGGGAGGAGCGGTCCAGGCCCTGGGGAGATCCATGAGGTCCCTGGGCATCTTTTCTGCGCCCACCAGCACGCGGTTCGTACTAAATGGCTCTGTGGGCTATCTGCCTTCGGAGCCTCCCGGAGGCGTGTCCCCGTTCCCGGTCCCCCCGCCCTCCCTGTGTACCGTCACCCAAATCCACACGCGTGTGGAAGACCCTTGTGCATCTTTGCTGCCTTTTAACTTCACGACACACTAGGGCTCCCAGTAAATGACATTCTGTGTCATCTGCCCTCCCAGAGGCGCTCAGGAGGGTCCCTTGGCGCACGGTTGGTCACATCAGGCGGCGGCACAATCCTTTAGGAACGAACCGACGGTGGGCGGGGACGCGAGGCCCGCGCGCCGGTCCTTTGGCGCCTAGTCCGGCTGCGACGCTCGCGGTGAAGGTGATGTCAGCGGCTCTGACTTACATAAGAAGCTTCCCCCGTTGCTGCAGCAGCTGCGCCGGAGCGCGGTGGCCGCGCAGCGCGCGAGGCGGGGGCGCTGTCGTGGCATCCTTCCTCGGGGATTTCCGGACACCTCT
>NW_027529583.1:355635-355980 GCF_008692635.1 Crocuta crocuta | reverse complement strand
TTCCTGCAATAACAATAATAATAAGCCTAATGAATAAATGATGTGCGCGATCGGTTTTCGAAGCTATAAAAGACCCAGAGTTGGGTTAATGACTAGTTGTTTAAAAGGGCAATTCCGGGATGAGTTCTGGAAAGAATTAGGATTGCTTGAGGCCAAGTCATATTTTACTTCTGGGACTTGAAATGAGCGCTTTAATCCTGCCTCCTTTTTCCCCCCCAAACCACACAGCAGGGACAAGCCCTTCACTTTCTACAGCGCTGATATCTGGGGCGTGCGGTTGGGGTGAGTGGTGAGTTCACTTCAAAAGAAGTGGAGGGAAGTTGCGCAGACTGTTGAGTGGGGCAT
>NW_027529583.1:354311-355591 GCF_008692635.1 Crocuta crocuta | reverse complement strand
ATTAATCCCCAGGGCTGGGCTTAAAATCTCCTGTTACGTTTAAATTTTTCTAAAACATTATCTCCACACTTTGTGTCCAGATCTCTCTCTTCTCTTGTCCATATAAACTTAGGATGGTATTGCTGTTGCCTGGTGTCCTAGAAAACGTAACCTTTGGAAGGAAAAACACAACGTTACGTGTTTTCGTGTGGGTTTCCTAGCATGCAGACACAGAGACGGGGATTTCTGTGCAAGTAGTTTATTTGAGAGTGGATTCCAGGAAGCCTGAGCGGGGAGTGGGGAGGTGAGAAAGTTCATGTGTGTTGTGAGCTGGTTACCGCTGTGGGCACCTGGGGTTCAGTCCAGCACACACCTCGGAAGTGTCCCACCGAGCGGTGAGGAAGCTTCAGTATTTAGGCACCACCTTCTACCCCTCACGGATGGAAAGTAACCCTGGGAGCATGAACCCCGTGGCTCCTGGGGCCTGCCCCGTGTGTGGGCTCTGCATTCTCCTGGGCCAGGCAGAGAGTTGCCAGAAGCCTATGTTGTGTACGGGAATGTCTGCGGGGGTCCTCCGGGGAGGGCAGAGGGGCTGTGGGTGCACTACCAGCCGCATCCAACATTATGCATCTCCAGCATTGCTCAAAGCCTAGCGAGTTTCAAAGGGCAAGGAAGCCTAAAAATAACCCCTGCTTCCTTTTCTCCTTGTTTGAAGGTGTCTGGGTACCTCCATCCCCCCTGTATAGCCTTCCCACCCTGCACATCGTCCCTGTGTAGTCTGCAGGCTGCCTCATCCATGCACAGCTGCCTTCTGTTGCCCTGAAGCCAGGCTGGGGTGCCTTTTGCAGGGGTGACCTGATCTGATGTATACTTCAGTGAAGTCACTCTGGAGGCAAGCCTAGAGGCTGGTAGACCAGTTAGACAGTGCGACTGCTGATGGTGGTCAGGACTTGAGAGGTATCTCTAGAGATTGTGAAAGGTGGTGGGATTCTGAATTCATTTTGGAAATAGAATTGACAGGATTTATTAATTGGATTGGGTACAAGATAGGAGAGGAAAAAAAGTTTTATGGACAATTCCTATTTTTTGTCTTAAACAACTTGTAGAAGGTGGTACTATTTCCAGAAATGGGTAAGGCTATTGGAAAAGTGGATATTTGTGTGTGTGAGCAATAGTCTTGTATTTTTGCCATGTTATCTTGAGATGCCTTATGTGTCTTAGACAATTACGTGTGTGAATTCCAAATTCCAGAGAATTGGAGAGGCCCAGAGAGAGGCCCAGGCTGGAGATCTGAGCAAGGC
>NW_027529583.1:347974-354132 GCF_008692635.1 Crocuta crocuta | reverse complement strand
ACAGCAGGTTTTCTGAGTCCCATGCCTGGTGAGGTCATCAGCTGAGATGGTGTCAGTAACGTGAGGAGAGAAGGCAGGGTGTTAATGTTGTCTCAGGGAGGGAATACGGATGCGGTAAGGAAGTGTAGCAGGATTACCTGGCTGTGTTGAGAGCCTTCTGAGATTTATGGTCATAAACTTGAAGTAAGTCCAGCTTTTCAGTCACTAAAACCTGAGACTTTGGAATTACTTCATGAGCCTCGACCCCAAGCCTTTCATCCTTAGACATTTTCATGTCGTTGGCATTTTGGTTGCTGTTGATTGTATTTGGTTACTGAGTTTTAAAGCAACTTTTGTAATGAAGTTTAACATTCCTACAGAAAAGTGCAGGCACCATAAATGTACAGTTTGGTTAATTTCCACAAAGTGAACAACTCCTGTAACCATCACCCAGATCAAGAAATAAAACGTGGCTGTATCCTGAAACAACCTCTCTTTACTAGTCACTTCCCCCTCCCCAAAGGTAACCACTGTTCTGACTTCTACCCCCATCAGTTAGATGGTTTTGGTTTTGAACTTTATGGAAGTGGAGTCACCTAGTGTATACTTTTTGTGTCTAGCACTTTTCACCCAACATTATGTTTGTAAGATTTCTTCCATGTTGTTACACATACAGTAGATTGTTCATTCTCGTTGCTGCATAACATTCCATTGCATGCATAGTCCACAGTTTTTTGATTCATTCTCCTGATGATGGACATTTGGGTTGTTTCGAGTTTAGGACTTGTGCACATTTTTCTCCATGTGTTTTGATGAGCTAATGTATCCCCAACTGTTTGATATATATCTAAGAGCCGAATTGCTGGAGCACAGGGGATGGATATGTTTGGCTTTGGTAGCTACTGCCTGCCGGTTTTCTAAACTGGTTGTACCAGTTTGTACTCCCAGAAGTATACGAAAGTTCCAGTTGCTCCATGTTCTCACCAACACTGGTACTGTCTTTTTAATTGTAGCTATACTGGTGGGTTAGAATAATAAAGATCTCATTGTGGTTTTAATTTGCATTTCTCTGGTGGCCTGTCAGATTGAGCACCTTTTCATGTGTAGTTTTGACCCTTTGGGTATGCTGTTTTGTTACCTGTTCGTGGTGTTTGCTCATTTTTCAATAAGTTTTCTTGTACCTTTAAAAATTGTCTTGTAGGTGTTTATATTTTGTGGATAGATGTTATTTGTGAGCTCTAGGTATTGCAAATACCTTCTCTAACTCTGTGGCTTGCCTCTTTACTCTCTTACTATTATCTTTTGGTGGGCAGAAATTCGTGTGTGTGTGTGTGTGTGTGTGTGTATTGTAGTTCGGTCTATCAATCTTTTTCTTTGTGGCTAGTATCTTTTTTGTGTGTTCTGTTCCATTTGTTGTTAAGTTCTTCACAGACCCCAAGGTCATAAAGATACTCTTCTGTGTTATAGAAGTTTTTTGTTTTGCCTTTGTCATTTATAGCCATGAGCCATATGGCATTGATAGTTGCAAATGATGGGAGGTAAGGGGTCAAGATTAATTTTTTTCCATATTGATGCACAATCCATTGCCACTTACTGAAAAGAGAGCATCATTTCTCCGTTGCACCAAAGTGACACTTTTGTCATCTAGGGAGTGGATTGATTGTATTTTGTGGTTAGCATTCATTCAGTTGTGCTATATGTCAGGCCTTGTGCTATTTATAGGAATTACTTATTTAATCTTCACAATAACTCTGTGAGAGAGGTATTGCTATTTTCCCACTTTACTGAGGATTAGCAACTTGCTCCAGGTAGCAACAGCTAGAAAATGCTGGAGCCTTGAATTAGGATCCAGGGCTGAGTCTACAAGCTATGTTTGCAAGCACTAGACCTTTCTCCCATGCACTGCCACACAAATCCAGGGCAATTACTATATTAAAATCAAGGCCCTTCTATATGCCTCTGTCCACCTGACAAGCTTCATCTCTTGCTCTTCTATCTATTGTCCCTCTCTGCCTTCTCCGTCTATTACCCTGATCCAGTCATACTGAACTCTTGGGTGTTCCCCAACTTGCCAGCCTTTCTCATTCTTCATGCCTATGTGTATACTACTCTTTGCTTTTGGAACATTTCACTGGCTGGTTCCTACTCATTCTTTGATACTCAGCCAACACATCATCTTCCCCACGAAGTGGAACCCGATTCCTTGCCTACCACCTCCCTGCCTACAAGTTTTCTAGAACTCTGTGCTATCTTTTAGCTTTCCTCATTCTGAACAGCCAACGGTGTTGGTGCTCTGTCTGTATTCCTTCAGCCCTCGCCTCTCATGCTGAAGGCTGCTTATGGTAAACTCCAGACTCTGCCTAGGGCTTTTTTTCCCCCCGGCTAATGAACCATGATTGGTCTTGAATATAGGGGAAGCCGGAAGTGGCGGTGAGTTAAATGCTCCTGGAGCAGCACTCAACCAATGATGGATGGGGCATTGGTGGACGAATGCCTCAGCTTCCTTGCATGTTGTACACCATCTCTCAGGGCATCCCAGTAGGATTGAGCCCTAGGTGCCCACAGTGCTGACTGTTTGATAATGCACCTTGTATGCTCTGCCTGCCTTTCTCCATCTCCCTTTCTCATTCCCCTGTGGGTGGTTCCTGGGGCCGCTTTCCCCATAAACTACTTGACCTTGTACTTGCACTCATAAGGTCTGGGTTCAACAATCTGTTTAATTTTTGACCTGTGAGGGCAATGACCTACGGCTAGGAGTATAGTGGAGGTGATGTTTCTCACTCTCTTTCCTTGAGCTGTCTTAGCCACATGCCCGGCCCCTCCCAGATGCCCTGCAGTGGGTCTGGAAATAACTTCTTACCCTTTAGAGGAGATCTTCCGTGCTTCAGGGGTGAGAAGGGGCGGAGAAGGAACTCAACTCTACTATGATGAAGACACATCCACTCAGTTCTTTAGTGTTCCATTGGCCAGCCTTTGAGAGGACTATTTATGGACCTGTGGAATGGGGTCAGTAATGGCCCCAGGAGATCCAAGCTCCCTGTTTGAGAAGCATAAGTTCAGCCAGAGCAGAGCAGACTCCGCTAAACCCAGAAGGATACTGGGAAGTAACACATTGGGTGCATCCCTTATTTGGCTTATATGGTAACGCTAATCATGGGTTTATTTTGCTCCTAGAGGGATGATCCTTTCCCTCCCCCATTCTGTCTGTTCTGCCACTTTCAACCCTCCCTCCCCCGCCCCTTGCAGTCTGGTTAATGTGTTGTTTGGGATGTTTCGGCAACTGTGGTTAGATTTCTTTTCCTCCTGTCTCTGCTCAGCGAGCTTCTCTGATGCGTTATGAGATCCTAACAGCTCCATTGAAAGCTGCTTTTAAATCCATCACGGAACAACTGAGAAGAAAGCAATCTTTCAAAGGTTAATAATTCATGGTTGTAATTTCCTCATAACTAGTAACAGCAACACATTTCTTTCTAGACTCCTCTTGTTGTGTTGGATTGGGCTTTTAAATCAAAACTACTGAACTACTTTACTTAGGAAATCCTTGAGATTCTGTGGGGCTGATAATGCTCAGGCGGTAACAAAAAAGAATTTTTTTTCTTCCTGTTTGTGGAGGCCTTTCCCACATAATGCCATGAGGAAAGTGTAAATTCCACATAAGCTCTCAGAAATGTCTCCAGTCTCAGAGCTTCTGGTCTACCTTTAATGGGCATTACCTTTAAATTGCAATGACGTACGAAATCTCTTCTATTGTCCGAGTCTTAAGAAGTCATTGACTTCATATAAAGCTTTGAAATTTTAGGGACAAAGGCAATTTTAAATGTCATTGGAATTTTATTTTGACAGCTCAATTTTATTTATTTTTCCTGTTAGAAATTGTGGAACATAAGATTTTGTAGGACACTGTATTAAAATAATCATGGGAAGAGTATGCCTGGAACAAACCATCAGTCACAAAAATTCCTCCAAGTTCATTTTGCATCAAGAATTCCTTGTGAATCCCATCTTAATAATGAGCAAAATAAAAAATAATGAGGTGGAGGGGCACCTGGGTGGCTCAGTCAGTTAAGCGTCTGACTCTTGACTTTGGTTCAGGTCATGATCTCCCAGTTTGTGGGATCCAGCCCCACATAGGGCTCCCTGCTGAGCATGGAGCCTGCTCAGGATTCTCTCTCTGCCTCTCCTCTGTTCTCTCTTTCTCTCTCTCTCAAAAATAAGTAAAAAAAACAATGAGATGGGAGTGGTTTTGTGGAAACAAGGATTTGGAAAGTCCTTCTATCAGACTGCAAGCCCACAAAGGGCAGAGATCCCGTCTAGCTCATTATTGTGAATGACGAAGACAGACTTGGTCAAGTTTTGTTTCTGACATTAATATCCATTGCTCAATTCACTAATGAACATGAGAAGGTTAGTGTGTACTGAAACAGGAATCTGAGGACCTACGTGTTCATATGCTGAAAGATTACTTAAATGTGAAGTACCTAAGTCCTTGAATGTGAAATTAACCAAGAATAAAATGCATTTAACAAGAGTTGGAGAATCTTGGGATTCTCAAAGTTGGGAAAGACCTGAGTACCTATCAAATCCAACCTCCCAGTGAGGGTTGCAGAGCACAAGTGGACCCATTCCTTTTTTCGTTTGAACACTCTGCTAGGACCAAGGTGACCCTTGCTGTTTTAACCATTACATGACATTGTTGCTGCATTATCACTCTTAGGGCCTGCAAACTTTCTTTACAGCAGCAGTTGTTTTACATGGGGTTTCCTCTACTCCATTGTGCACTTGGTATTTTGAACTTAAATTTCACAAGACTCCCCCATTGTCTCTGTTAAATTGAATCTTGCTTGCTTTGCTCTTTCATTTCCAATCAGTGGTGATGGTTTAAAATCTTGATTCAGTGTGTCAGCTACTGCCCACAGCGTTTTGCTCTCTGCAAACATAAACATGATTCTAGCCCATCATCCACATCTTTGATAAAATGATTGTTCAGATGGACTCAAGGCCAGAGTCCGTTGGCAGGCAGTACTGGCAATGTCCCTCTGAGATGGTGTCTGTTAATCACCATTCCTCGGGTGCCATTGTTGCAGCTGCCACAGATGCGCCCCCCACCTTCCCATTCAAACCACATTTCTCCACCTTGCCCACAAGATCTATCATCATGAGCAATTGTCAAATGGTTTGCTGAAATCAAGATACCATACGTCCGTAGCATTCATTTGATCTCCCCATCTAATAATCCTACTCAAAAGGGAACTGAGGTTAGTTTGGCTCAAACTGGACTCACTCACAGCCAGTAGAGGGGCCATTTAAATGTTCTCGTTGAGAATGGATAAAGAGTTTATTTTGGGGACTCCGCTTTGGCGTTTTGGCCATAGGATGGCCACAGCATCGGCCTGCAAGGGGACTTTCTGGGTTCTTGGGGCGATTTCTCTGACTCAAAAGTGCCTGGTTTGTAAAAGGCAGAGAATCAGAGGGCTTCTCTCTTTTAGGGACCTGGGAGAACCTAGTGTCCTTGTTCTTTGTGCCTTCGGGAAAGGTTTGGAGTTCATGACCTTTGGCGTTTGCTTAGTCTCCATTTGAGTAAGTTGGGCGAGTGTCCGGCTCCTCTAATTGTTGAGAAGCAAGTGAGTATGCTGTTAAGAGTGCAGGCTCTAGATTCAGACCCCGAGGGTTCAAATCCCAGCTCCATCCCTTCAAAGCTCTGTGCCTTTGGACAATTTATCGAATTACTTTTTCTTGGTCTCTTATGGGATGGAGATAACAACAGTTCTTACTGGTATCCGGTTGTTGACAGAATCGAAGGAGTCAAGGTGTACAGGCACCAAAAACCGTGCCTGGCACCATGGTGAGCTCCTAATAATTATTGGCTGTCATTTTATTGGCACTATAATTGGGAGCATGCCAAGTGGGAGGCATGTGGTAATTCTTTCCAGGTAAGTGAACTTTGTGCCTAAATCTGTGAAATGCTGGGTCAGGGAAGGGGACAGTCCAGCCAAGCAGTGCAATGTCCCTATGCACAGTCAGAAAGCCATTAAGGTTCCTATGCTCTTTCTGGGCTCTTTTTGTTATGCAGAGAAGTATAGAAATAAAATTTGACCAATACTCTTATCATTTCAATTCATTCATTTATTACAGGCCAGGCACTATTCCAGGCACTGGAGTTTCATCAGTGAGCCGAATGT
>NW_027529583.1:342135-347969 GCF_008692635.1 Crocuta crocuta | reverse complement strand
TGTTACGAAGAGCTTTCAGCAGAGAGAGAAAAACCATCAAGAACAAACATCATATCTTTGAGGACATTACAAAGTATGTTAGGAGGTTGTGTTCTGGGCAAAAAGAAACTAGAGCAGGGTAAGGGCAAGCCAGAGGACTCGAACCTGAGAAGGTTTGTGGCATGGGGTTGCCATTTAATTTTTTTTATTTTAATTTTTTTTTTAATTTTTTTAAAATTTTTTATTTCTGGGAGAGAGAGAGAGACAGCATGAGCAGGGGAGGGTCCGAGAGAGAGGGAGTCACAGACTCTGAAATAGGCTTCAGGCTCTGAGCTGGCAGTCAGCACAGAGCCCGACGTGGGGCTCGAACCCACGAACCGCGAGATCATGACCTAAGCGAAAGTCGGACGCCTAACCGACTAAGCCACCCAGGCGCCCCTTATTTTAATTTTTTTTACAGGTAAGCTTCATGTCCAGTATGGAGCCCAACGTGGGGCTTAAACTCATGACTCTGAGGACAGGACCTGAGCTGAGATGGAGCGTCGTATGCTCAACCAACTGAGCCCCTCAGTGCTCCCGAGTTGCTCTTTGAAATGGTGTGGTCAGGTGGACCTCCCTATGGGAGCAGTGTTTGATGCAGGTTGGAAAGAGGTGATGGAGCTAATGGTGCAGGCAGCTGGAGGAAGAGGGCTCTGGCCGAGCGAACCTGGGCTTGTACAAAGGCCCTGAGGCGAGAGCAGGCTTGGCTTGGTGAAGGGATGGCAAGGGGGCCCCTGTGGTGGACGTGGAGTAAGGAGAAGAGTGGGAGAAGAGGAGGCCAGGGAAGTGCGACGGGAGGTGGTTCATGGAGGGTCTCGTACGCCATTTTGAGGCCATTTACTCTGAGCGAAATGGGGCCTCATTGGAGTGATTGAGGCCTAGGAGTAGCAGCATTGACTTGAGTTGAAAGGGATCGCATTGACTCTTGGGACTGGAGGAGGCTGCGGGGAGGCAGGGCTAGAAGCAGAGAGAGCAAGCCTCAGGCTTTCCGTGTGAGAGACATAGGTGGTTTGGCGGAAGTAGTGAGAAGTGCTTGGATCCACTTTGGAGCTGTTGACATTTTTTGTTTCATGTTTTAGGGCTAGGCAGTGCAGCCCATAGAGAAGGGCATAAAACTGAAAAGGAAAGGAAAGCTCTCCTCCCCTCTTACCCTGCCAGACGCGCTTCAAAAGAATCCGTGTTGCAATGTGTTCAACTCCTTCTAGGAGCACAAAGTCTTACATATGTCAAACGCCTTTTGTAAAGCCACTTCTGAATGTCGAGGGAGTTGGCACTTCTGGAGTCCTGTTGATTAATCTTCTTTTGCTGCCTTGGGCAATTTTAAAAGGTGTTCTAATTAAGACTTAAAAAAAATAAAGTCACGGTATAATTTCCATACTGTCAAGTGTGTAGTTGGATGAGTTTTAACGACTGTATTCACCTGTGTGACCCACACACCCCTATTAAGATAGAGACCCTTNTGACTGTGGGCCTGGAAGAAAATGTTTCTGGGGGAGGGGGCTTCAGGGTTCTCCTGTAGGATCCCACTGAGAACTAGTGACTCGGCGCGTGAGACTTCCAAGACCATTTGGAACGGAGGCGTTTCCTCACTTTGGCCTGATGGTGCCGGCTGTTTATGACATCTTGGTGCTGAGCTGCAGGGAGGATCTGGGACAAGGACAGGAATCTGGCCTCAGAGGCCCCGGGATTAGCTTAGAAGGAGGAGTTTTTCTAAGATAAAGCTAAGATAACATTTTAAAGGAGCAAAAGGAACTCGTTAATCTTAGGCCCGTTGTGAAGTAGCAGGGGTTCCTGATGTGTACATGTTTTCAGCCAATGCCGATGATCGAAGCCTGGATGGAGGATGACAAAAGTCGTCTTAAAATTTGATTTCTGATTATTCTCTTCAGAGTGCATTCAGACTTGTGAAATAGGAAGTCCTCTTCTGGAGTTCAGCAACTCTTGATTTTGAATGCTAGACATCTGAGGGAGGAAAGAGCTAGAGCTATGAGACATAATGTTCATTAGAATTTAATATCAATATTTATGTTTCTCTCCCGCATGCATCTGGACTCTGTTCCTCGAGCCTGTATTTATATTTTAATAATGCAAGTAAAGCTGTATTTTCCTTTTTAATTTCGCATCAGAGTTCTGCCGTCTCAGCCGGCCCATCCTCACCCCTGCAGAACTTCAACAGCAAGATGGCACGTGTTTATGGAGAGCTGGCTTCTAGAGATTAACTTTGGGGTTGGGGTGGTGGGGGAGTGCAGCACGAATAAATACTGCAGAAATCCTTTTCCACGTGAGAAATCCTAGGGCTTTCTGCTTCATGAATAGGAGCTTCAAAGTTTGGGGCGATGTGGGGGAAAGTGGACACATGGAGAAGAGACCCTGGGAGGGACACCCTGGAAGGTTTCCTGAGTTTCACTTGGGTTAAATGCCTTCAGTGTGAGAGAAGAGATGTTGGGACTCTGCTCAGGTATCAGATGTCACGAGTGCTCATCTGGCAAAGTTTTAGCCTTTGCTAATTAGAACTAATCTAATTGCACGAAAAAAAAAATACATTGTGTAAGGTTGCCACTTGTGTGGCTTTATTTTAACTCTTTGCCCCACGCTCTAAGACGAGCGAGCCTCAGGCTGGTGATAGGGGGCGGGGGATGAGATGATGAGAAATGGGATTTGCTCCCAAGTACACTGGAGAAAAGACAGTGAGCTGGGCAGGCTAGTAAGAGTATTGGCTTGGCAATGTAAGTTTGAAGCCCTTTTGGGTTTTCTTGATTTGTCCCCTCAAAGTCTTTAATGGTGGTTGTGTGAGAAGGAACGTTAAACGGAAATAAAAACCCGAAGAGATGCTTCACTTTACTTGTCACCTTGTAGTTTGTTTTCTTTCCAAGTTGCTCTGTGTGTTTTCTGTGGCCTGGTCAGCTTGGTTCCAGGTTTGTTCACTGAGGGACTGGAATTTTGTCATGCTCACAGGCTGTGGTCCTCATCCTGGCCACTTTTCTAGAAGAAGTATGTGTTGGCCTTTGATCTTCTCACTCCCGCCACTCGCCAACTGGGTCATGTTAGACACAGTTTCTGTGCCTTCGTTTCCTTCCCTGTGAGATGGAGACACTGTCAGGACTCCCCACATAGAATCGTGGTAAAGATGATGTGAGTCAGTCAGTGGATGGTGTGGTGACGTGTGGCGCGTACACGGAGAACACAGTGAGGGCTAACAGCTGTAGGCCATGGATGTTCCCATTGTCGTGGCTGCTTCGTCATGATTATTATCACGGGCTGGGGTAAGGGAAATAGGTATAAAAGTGGGTAAAAACCCAGCCCCTGTGGCTCCTCAACCATTCTAAATATTCTGGTCAGCTGGGCATGTGGTAAAAACGAGGACAGAAGAATGCCACCCTGCTTCCAGGCTTGGCTGGTCTAACTCATGTTGTGGAGCACTGCGGGAACGATTTCGCATCTGGCAGCCATTAGGCCCTCATTGCTGGGGGCTGTGGACTTCTCCTGACAGCGGGGAAGGCCTGGCTTAGCATGTGTGCTATTGTGGAAGTGGTGCCGAGTGTGGACAGCCATACCCTCGCTTTCTGGAACCGTCTGTGTCTTCTCCCATAATGACACGCCCAGTGGAACAGCGAGCTGAAGAGAGGAGATGATAGAGCTGGGCAGACCGTGGTTGAGCATGCCTTAGCTGTTCACTGGCTCTTCTCTTTGCTTCCTGGGCACATAGCCAGACTACATTTCCCAGCCTCCCTTGCAGGTAGGTTGAACCATGTGACTGACTTCTGTCCAATGGATGTGGGAGACATAGGTTATTGCTTCGCCCTAGGATGGATGAAGAAAAGCTTCCACATAATCCCCTGCAGTTTACTTCTCCTTCACTCTGCTGGCGGCATGCAGAGGGTTCAGCAGAGGACTCGAGGCCCTTAGGGACGGCAGGGCCACCCCTGGGTCCCTGAATCATCACATGGAAGGCTGTCTGCCAACACCTGAGTGGACTTCACGTGAGGGAGAACTGTTCTTACATTGAGGAGGAGCTGTTTGGTATGGCAGTTAGCGTTAGTGGACCCCAACTAACACAGGTACAGAGCAGGGAGAAAAAGGGACTGCTTGTCCTGAAAATGCACAGATGATGAAAATACTCCCAAGTATCTGGTGTTCTTTAACTGAATAAGAGAAGCACTAAACCGTAGGATCTTTGGCTGAGACGCATAAAGCGTTTTTGTGTGTGAGCAGTGCAGCAGCTTTCCTCAAGGAAGCAAGTGGAAATAAAAGCTTGTTGACACAGTTCCAGCTTCTAGAGAAATGCTGCTCCCTGGAACCAAAAGAATTCTTTCCCCCCTCCCCCAGATATAAATGGTATATGTATATTTGTAAAACTTGAAAGATCTGGTTATAACACAAATACAGAAATGGGCACAAATCCTGACCATACAGCTCAATGAATTCTCAGAAATTGGACACCCCTTGGTAGCCGGCCCCTGGAACAACAAACAGCATTCGCAGCCTTCTAGAAGTCATGCCAGCGTTCCTGTCCAGTCATAGTCCCCTTCCCAGGGGTAGCCATTACCCTGACTTCTAATAGCACGGATTATTTTGGCTTATTTCGGAATNTGATATCTGGATTTTTCCCCCTCAAAATTATATTTATGTGTCCCATTCATGTTGTTGCATGGAACTGTAGTTTTTATTTTCACTGCTGTGTAGTATTCCTTTCTATACATACACCATGATTTCTCTGTTCTATTAATGGACATTTATGTAACTTTCAGTTTTAGCTCTTTTGAATGACGTTGCTATGAATATCCAGTTTCTGTCTTTTGGTGAATATACCTGCAAATCTCTGGTAAAAACTCCCGATTTTGTAGTTTTACAAAACTTTTTCCCTCAGTAGGACACTTCAGGGCTGTGACAGTGACTGTTGTTATTCGTTGTCCTTTGACTTTTATTTTTTTTAATGTTTTTATTCTTAGAGCGAGAGAGAGAAAGAGATAAAGAGAGAGACAGCGTGAGCAGGGGAGAGTCAGAGAGAGAGGGAGACACAGGATCTGAAACAGGCTCCGGGCTCTGAGCTGGCTGTCAGCACAGAGCCCGACATGGGGCTCGAACCCACAAACTGTGAGATCATGACCTGAGCCGAAGTCGGACGCTTAACTGACTGAGCCACCCAGGCGCCCCGTCCTTTGACTGTTAGACTAAGCAAAAGTTTTGCTGTGTTTCTCTGTAATGTGAAGATGATCCCTGATCTTAGTGGCAACGTTTTGATGTCGAAAATGGAGGAAATGCAATCTACTTAAAAAGACTTTTCTTCCCCCTCTTTTTAAAATAAAGCATAGTTATGGTGCCTTTTGATTCTCAGACAAGGGCTCTTAACAAAGCCATGTTTCAAATCACTCGCAAACTCCATGTAATCAGAGTTTGACATTGGAATCTTTATTGGCGCTGCTTCAGCTCTTCCTCAGTGAGGAGGATCCTTCCAGATTTTCAAATTGCTTCCTTGCCTTGGGGTGGGACTGGAGGAGGAAGACCAGCACGTTCTCTAATCACTTGGCTGGATTAGCCTTCGAGCTGTGGAGAGTTGCCTTCTGTGGTAGCCCCGGCCGTCAAAGTTTTACGCGAAATCGAGGCAAAGCAGAACATTTCCCAGAAGGGCAGGGGACAAAGGAGAGGGGTGGCTTTTCTGTCCCCCTGAGAGGGTTTCTTCTGGTTCTTTGCTTTCAGGGCCTTGAATAGCTGATCCCCAAAGTAGCAACCCTGGCTAGCTGTAGCTTTGTGGATGCTGGGGGGTGAAAAAGCCTCCAGCAAATTCTAAAACTTCCCACAGAACTTTCTTTCAAACC
>NW_027529583.1:341565-342098 GCF_008692635.1 Crocuta crocuta | reverse complement strand
ATGACATGACTGAAGAATTGAGGAGTGAAGGTCTCAGCGCCCGCTTCCCCTCCAAGCATCCTGGGAGTAGCTGAGACCTCTCTGAGGGCCAGGCAGCCCCGGGGCTGCCCGGTGTTTTGATGGAATGTTTGGTTCACTTTGGGTGTGAAGGCTTGGGGAGCCCTTGCGGCTGAATCTGAAAGATGGTTGTGAGGAGCCCCCGGGAGACCCTGCTGGAGCGTGACGCGCAGCTGGGCCTTTGAGAGCGGGTTCTATAATAAATTTGAACATGGCTTTAAACTTAACTTTGCTTCGTTCTTTTCCCTAACCAGAGGATAGCTGAGCTGATTTTTCCATGAGCGAACTGCTTTGGACCATTAACCAGCTTCTCTTCAAATGCAGAATGACTTGACTTCTCGCTTTTAACAACCAGAGGCCTAGTGGGACAGCTCTATGAAGTCGCAGGTGGGGAGAGCGGGGTGGGGGACATGCTTTTCTTTACTCACCAGGTGTGAAATGCAAATGAGCTTTATGCAGAACCAGAGGCCTTTACG
>NW_027529583.1:325966-341204 GCF_008692635.1 Crocuta crocuta | reverse complement strand
TGGCTGAATTTTAGTCTTAGATGACTGTTATCAAGGGGATTCTAAACAGGTTCAGGTGGACACGGAGCAGATTCGAGTGTGCGCATGCACATGCACATGCATACACTCACACACATCCCTAACATTTAGTGTGTGGCTGTTTTCTGCTAGTCCTGTCTCATATTATTTCACAAGCCCGTCAGAAGTCTGTGCTGGTAACATACATAGCTTTGGGTACATGAGGAAACGGAGTCTCCGCTAAGTGGCTTTGAGAGCAGACTATTGAAGATTGGAAGCCAGGACTCAGTGGGGTTTTCTGCAGTCTGGTGCTCCATCTACTTCACTCAGGGGCTCTGTGGCTCACACGCTTCCTCCCACGCCTACCACCTTAGCACCACGGGGTAGCCTTCTGCCTCCTGGGTTATGATGGGGAAACAGATGTAGAAAAAGAGATCCAAGGACGGTGTCCAGGTGGGTCCTTGGGTGTTCAGAAGGGCTGGGGTTGGGACCTCTGGACAAGAAAGCCCACGAATCAAGAAATACCCACTGCGGGTCCAGCACAGGCATGTGGCCGTGTTAGATATTCACACGTGTAATTGGACAAGGCCGTGGTTACATGTCTGGCTGTAACTAATTAGTTGTCCACTGGTAACCTAAGAGCTTGGGGGAACACACTGATTGTGTAAAGTTAAGTTGTTCGCTATAGCATGAATCATTTTATACATCAAGGCCTTTACTATCAAAACCCAAAATGTTCACCTAATGGATACAGACGTTTCTCTTCTAGCTCAGGGGTCGGCCTTCTCTCTTCTATGGTGTTGCTTGAAGGCTGATGTAAATTGATTGTGGGTGACCTCAATTCAGATTGGTAATCACCCCAAATTAAAATAAATGGCCTTCCCCCATTTATTCAAATAGGCCCAGATGAAAAAATGATAATGGTCAGATTTGGGGCGGGAATGAAGATGGGGTGAAATAAGAGCACTTTCAGGCACTGCTGATGGAAGTGTGAACAGGTATGCCTTTATCTGGGAGGCAGTTGGCCTTCCTGTATGGAATTAATACACACACACACACACACACACACACACACACACACACAACCTGTACACCAGAGATCTCACTTCAGAATTTAACCTAAGAAAATCACTGGAAGAGAAAAATAAAAGAATGCATAGATGTTTTACCATTGCTTATGATGAAGAAATACTGGGAATATCCTAAATGATTAATGATAGAAAATCAATTGAACAAGCAACATGACTACAGACTAGTGCAGTGAAATACTCTACTGCCGTTAGCATGATACAGGTGGATACAGTGTGCAGATTAGTGCATGCTTATTAAGATGTAGGAATAGGGAAAAAGTCTGGAAGGATATATAACAAATCCGTATTTTATTTTCTTTTATTTATTTTATTTTACTGTTTTATTTCTGAGAGAGAGCAAGCGAGCGTGAGCAGGGGAGGATCAGAGAAGGAGATACAGAATCTGAAACAGGCTCCAGGCTCTGAGCTGGCTGTCAGCACAGAGCCCGATGTGGGGCTTGAACCCACAAACCACGAGATCATGACCTGAGCCGAAGTCGGATACTTAACTGACTGAGCCACCCAGGTGCCCCCAAATCAGTATTTTCAAAACATGTTTTGATCACGATCCATAGTGTGAAATACATCGTACGTTTGTGACCCCAGTAGATGCTGAAACAATAGTTTTATTAACAATACTTGCTTTTCTCTATGTGATGCATTCATTCTGCTATATTTATTTTTCTTTATCATACAATCTTATCCTCCCCTACACTGTCCTACTTCATTCCGCTTCTATCCCTCTTCTTTTCTCCTTTCTTCTGTTTCATATTTTTGAGATGCTGGTTATGACCCTTTAAGTTGATTTCATGATCTCCTGATAGAGTTTGAAAGCCACAGTTTGAAAGACCTTGCTCTAGAACGTTAACTTAAGTGGTTACCTCTGGCAGGTGGGATTATAGATAACTTTTTTTTTTTTTTTGAAGTGTTGCTTCTTTTTTGCTTTGGTAATCCAAAGGAGAATGAACATTTTAAAATGACGTAATGATTCTATTTAAAAACAAATTGATACCCTGCGACTTCTGAGGAATGTACTGATTGTACAAAATAAGATGCTTACTTTACTCCATAATTATTGGGCAATTCAAAGTGTTCTGGGAACCTTAAAGAACATTATGGCAGGAAAAAATCTATCCATTGAGACACATCGTTGAAATAATAGAATAACAAGAAAATGAAACATCACCTTACCTCCTTAAACTCAAAAGATCACCAAGCATCCCTACTTATTGCTTTACTCCAGCGATGTTGCATCAGTTCTCTGGAATTTATATTTCTGTTCCATGTTGTTTTTTTTTTTTTCATGCTCATTCCCACCTTAAAAAAAAACTAAATTCATCAGAGTACTTTCTGGCCAGATTATCTTGGCTTACAGTACTGTCAATGTTAGCCTCCCTTAAAGCTAAAGATGATTTTAAATGGAAGGTAGTCATTAAGAACTTAGAGCAGGAAGCAGAAGCTTCTCCATGACTTCCTGCTCTCAGCACACAGCTGGAAAGGAGCCCCACCCCCATCGGGGCCACACAAGCAAAGAGGATGGCACGTGAAGTCAGCTTTCCCTGGCTCTTCTCTGGAAAAACCATTGATGGACAAGCGGGGCAGAAAGTTTGTGTAGAGTCCAAGTAAATCTGGGTACACGTGCCATCTGCAAAGACGGGGGAGGGTGATCCATTGGGTCGGGGCTGGGTAGAGGCTGGCTGGCATTCTCAGGGTAGGGACATGGAGAGAGATGCTTCCTGTCCTTGAAAGGAATTAATGATAGGAAATCTCAGAAAATCACTGGGGCCGCTTTCCAAGATGTACTAATTTAGTTACTGTTGTTTCAGATTTTTTGCTGAGAGACAGTGTTGAAAATGTTATCTGGAGCTCTAACCTTCTGCTTAGGGAGAAGGCTACATTCATTCTGTCTTTCAGACATTGTGAATAACATGTTAACGTTATTCACGTGCCCATTTATCTATTATCCAATAATTACCCATTCGCGTGGCTTTTGGTTCATTCATTCATCCTTTGATCTATCCATTCATCCAGGCATCCACTTAATGGCATTTCTTGCCGAGATGCATTGCGTTGAGGGGCACGTGGCAATCACTGGGTTAGGGGAAGGAGCTCCCAAAAGGAGGAAGACTAGTTGTAGTTGAGTTGCTCAGTCTACTGGAGCAGACAGACACACAAACAACGAATTACCACACAGTGTGGGCAGCGCTCCCGGAGGGGCCAACCTGGCTTGATTCATGCAAAAGTCAGTCTCCCCTTCAGGTCTAGAGTCACGGAATGTTAGTCTGAAAGAAGCCTTAGAAAAACTGAATGGCGCAATGCTTTCCAGACTTTATCCACAGATTGCTGGGGTGCCATTGCAGGGGGTGGAGGTGGGAGGAGTGATGGGAAAACCAAACAGATGGGGTTTAGCTTCCTCAAGAACCAGAGCAGGTGCCTTTGCATCTGTTTCCTATACAGAGGTTCCTTGTGGAGTATCCTTGTCTGCTTATCATTGTCTGCTTACTGACATTTACAAAGCACTGGGCCAGTCTGCCATCTTTCCTTGCTTCTCTGGTTTAAAAATTGAGGCCCCAGAAGGTGACCTGATTTGTCCAAGGTTGTAAAATTGGTTAGTTAAAAATCCAGGAATAGGACCTGGTCTTCCAATTTATGTGGATATTACCTCTGTCTCCATGAACATTTGCTGTGTAATAACTGACCACAAAACAAAGTGGCTTAGAACACGCAGTGGTTAGCCCACAGTTCTGAGTTGGCAATTTGGATCATACCCAGCCAAGTGGTTCTTCTGGTGTCAGCCAGGCTCACTCGTGTTGGTGATGAGTTGCTGGTCAGCTGGCAAGTCACCTGAGAACCAGCTGGGCTAAGATGGCCTCACATCTGAGGGGTGGCTAGGTATTGGCTGAGGTAATCAGGTATCTCAGTCTGGAATCTCTCCTCATCAGCAGGATTCCCGCAGAGCACGGAGGTGCACATATCCTCTTGCGGGCTAGGCTTGGAGCTGGTCAAAGCAAATCACAAGACCAATTCAGACTCAGAAGGCAGAGAGAGAGACTCCACTTTTTTTTTTTTTAAAGAACATGTTTATTTTTGAGAGAGAGAGAGAGAGCGAGCATGAGTGGGGGAGGGGCAGAGAGAGAAGACACAGAATCTGAATCAGGCTCCAGGCTCTGAGCTGTCAGCCCAGAGTCTGATGTGGGGCTTGAACCCACAAACTGTGAGATCATGACCTGAGCCGAAGTCAGATGCTTAACTGACTGAGCCACCCAGGTGCCCCGAGACTCTACTTCTTGATTAGAGAATTGCCGGGGCTATGAATCCAGGAAGGGAAGCATTGCTACCCTTTCTGCTGTCTGCCTACCGCAAGAATACTGAGTGATTACCATGTCTTCTCTTCTTAATTTGGGCATTGGAAAAATAGATGTTTGAAACTGCTGTCTCATTGCAAGGCCATCTTTCTAAGAAGACCATAGCCATGACTCTCTCTGTATACCGTGAGATCTCTCATCACTTGACTTTTCAAATTCTTTGTGTTTGAGGCAGATGATATTTACTGCTTGTGGTAAGGGACACTGTACCTTAAAAACATCCCTACTTTACTCCCAGTCATAGTCTTTTCCTTAGTAGCCCTTTCCATGACAAGGACCCTTCAGCTCTTGGTCATCCACATTCTTTTAGATGCTTCTGAGGGATGAATTCATCCTTGCCATCTCCGCAAACATTTATGGAGTGATTTCTGTGAGTCAGACACTTAACTAGATATTGAGGATAGAAATATGTCTAAGGTGGGCGCCTACTCCAGGTAACTCACAGTCTAGAAGGGAAGAAAGAAAGGTGAACAGATTATTACAGTGAAAGGGCCGGAAATGGATTTCTTTTCAGCGGTCATTATTACCTTTGTAATTAGAGGGTATAGCGACATGATCACCTAAATGGATGCAGAAAAAAAGCATTCAACATTGAGTACCTGGATGGCTCAGTTGGTTAAGCGTCTGACTCTTGATTTTGGCTCAGGTCATGAGCTCACAGTGCAGAACCTACTTGGGATTCTCTCTCTCCCTTTCTCTCTACACCTCCACCACTTGTGCTCACTCTCGCTCTGCCTCTCAAAATAAGTAAACTTCAAAAAACAGAAGCATTCGACCAAATTCAGCACTTTTTCATGCAAAAGCACTTAACAAACTAGGAATAGAAGGGAACCTCCTCAACCTGATAAAGGACATCTATGAAAAACTGCAGCTGACATCATACTTAGTGAAAAATTGAATGCTTTCCACCTAAGATGAGAAACAAGACAAAGCTGTCCATTCTTGCCATTTCTATTCAACATCATAGTGGAGATTCTAGCCAAAGCAGTTAAGAAAGAAAAAAACATTCAGACTGGAAAGGGAGAAGTAAAAGTATCTCTATTCACAGATGATGTATAGAAATTCCTAAGGAATCCTCACACACATACAAACTGTTAGAACTAATAAATGAATTTAGCAAGCTTTGAGGATACAAGGTCAATAGGCAAAAATCAGTTGTATTCCATATATTAGCAAGGAAGACTAAGAAAAGAAATTAAGAGAATAATTCCTCTTATAGCATCAAAAAGAATAAGATACTTAGGAATACGTTTTATAGAATTACAACACCTCTATACTGAAAATTATGAAACATCATTGAAAGAAGATAAAGAAGACCTAAATAAATGGAGAGACAGTTCATGTTCATGGGTCAGGAGACTTAATATGTTAAGTTGGCAGTGGTCCCCAAGTTAATATGCAGGTTCAGTTCAATCCATATCTCCCAGCTGGCGTTTTTGCAGAAATTGACAAGCTGATTCTAACATTGATATGGAAATGCAAAGGACCCCAAAGAGCCAAAATGGTCTTGAAAAAGAAGAACAAAATTGGAGGACTCACACTTCCCAGTTTCAAAACTTGTTACAAACTACAGTAATCAAGACAGTGTGGTAGTGGCATAAGGAGAGACAAATAGATCAGTGGATTAGAATTGAGAGTCCAGAAACAAATCCTTGCATTTATGTCAATTGATTGTTTTTAATAAGATTTCATTTTTAAGTAGTGTCTACACCCAATGTGGGGCTCGAATCTACAACCCTGAGATCCAGAGTCACACGTTCCACTGACTGAGCCAGCCAGGTGCCCCTGGTCAATTGATTTTTGACAAGGGTGCTAAGACAGTTCAATGGGGGAAACTATTATCTTTTCAACACATGGTTCTGGGACAACTGAACATCCATATGCAGAAGAATGAGGTTGAAGTTAAAGCTTTAAAGCCCTCAGAAGAAAACATAGGAATAAATCTTGATGACCTTGAATTAGACAGTGATTTCTTAGATATGACACTAAGCACAAGTGACGAAAGAAAAAAATAGAGAGGACCTCATCAAGATGGAAAAACTTTTGTCCTTCAGAGGATACCATCAGAAAGTGAAAAGTCAGCCTCCAAAATGGGAGTAAACATTTGCAAGTCATGTATCTGAGAAGGGACTTTGTGTTTGTTTCTTGAGGCTGCCGTAACTTAACTGTAGCAAACTGGTGGCTTCAGACAACAGGAATTTATTCTTTCGTGGCTCAGGAGGCTGGAAGTCCCAAATCATGGTGTCAGTAGAGCTATACTCCCTCTGACCCTCTGAAATCTCTTAAGGAAGAATCCTCCCTTGCGTCTCTTCTGGCTTCTGGTGATTGCCGGCTATAGTTGGTGTCCCTTGGCTTGTAGATGCATGATTCCATTCTGTCTCCATCTTCACATGGCACTTTCCTCTCTGTGTGTCCCAGTGTCTTTACATGGCCTTCTTATAAGGATAGCAGTCATTGGAATGAGGGCTTACCCTCATCCAATATGACCTCATCTTCACTTGACTCCATCTGCAAAGAACCCATTTCCAAGAAAGGTCACCTTCATAGGTGCTGGCAGTTAGGACCTCAGCATATTTGGAGGGAGCACAATTCAACCCGCAACAGGCTTCTATCCAGAATTATAAAAAACGCAACTCAATAATGAAAAGACAACCTAATGTTTAAAGTAGGCAAAGGATTTGAGTAGATATTTCTCCAAGAAAGACCTGAAAGTGAGCATAAGCATCATTAGTTGCCAGGAAAGTACAAGTCAGAATCACAGTGAGGTATCGCTTGATCCCCATTAGGATGGCTAAAAAGAAAAAAAAAAAAAAGCCAGCAGTGACAAGTGTTGCCAAGGATGTAGAAAAACTGGAATCCTTATACATTGCTGGCAGGAAGAAAAAATGGTGTAGCAGCTTTGGAGAAGAGTTTGGCAGTTCCTCGAGATGTTAAACATAGAGTTACCATATGCACCAGGATTTCTACTCCTAAGTATATCCCCAAGAGAATTTAACACTTCTGTTCCAACAAAACATGTACGTGAATGATCACCGCAGTGTTATTCATAGTAGTCAAAAGATCAAAACAGTCCAGATGTCTAACATCTGATAAATGGGTAAAGAAAATGTGGTATATCCATGCAGTGGAATATTACTTGGCAATAAAAAGTGGTACAAGGCTATACCAATTATTCATATGTGCTACAGCATGGATAAACCTTGAAAACATGTTGAGAAAAGCCAGCCATATGGGGACACACATTGTATGATCCCAAAGATATTAAGTGTCCAGAACAGGCCAATTTACTGAGACATAAAGCAGGTTAGTAATTACCTAGTGCTGGGGTTGGGGGGCAGAGAGCGGAGAGTGACAGCTAAAAAGTATGGCGTTTCTTTTAGGAAGGCTGAAAATGTCCTAAAATTAGATGGTGATGGTTACACAGCTCCATGAATATGCTTAAAAAATGTCAAATTGTGTGTTTTAAAGGGTGAATTTTGTTGTGTGTGAATTATATTTCAATTGAGCTATTAGAACATAAGGTGAAGCCTTCTGCCAGGAGCTGGGGATGTTAGCAGACTAGAGAAAAATGGTAATGATTTGGAGCCTTTGCTCAAAAGAATGGGGGGGGGGAGCTGGATTTGTTAGGCTAGCTGCTGTCACAGCCCCCAACTTTCAGTGGCTGAGCTCAATAAACGGTGTTTTTCTCTTTCCCACGCCAGTCTGCTTCTGGTCAGGCGAAGTATGCTCAGTGGCTCTCCTCCAAACAGTGACTCAGGGACCCAGGTTTTTTTCACCTTTTGTCTCTGCTCTCTTTGAGCTCTTTGGTGCCCCCCATTCAGCCACCAGATGGGCAAACAGAGCGGAGGATGTTTTCATGGCCTAGGCCTGGAAGTGACGCTTCACCTTCACTCATTGTTTGGGCCGGAACTCAGTCGCTTGAGCACACCTCGCTGCAGGGAGGGGGGAGGGGTTGGTACATGCAGTCTACTCAGGTATCCCAAGAAGAAGAGGGAAACAGGATTCCTGGACGGCTAGCCGGCCTCTGTTACAAGAAGAATTGCAGGCTCAGAGCCCAGTAAGAGGTGGTATGTATTTATGGTCACCGCTGAGAGCAGGGTTGGGTCGTTTTCTTCCGCTGTTCTCAGCAGAATAGTCCCAGATGAAAACTGCCAGGGGGCACGTCCCTGCTGTTGGGTGTAGCAGAGTGTCCATTAGTAATGCCCGAGGAGGGAAACTAAAGACCAGGGCAACCTTGACCATTTTAGCATCTCACCTGTGGGATGACAGATGGAGCTGTGCTGTCCACATTGTCATTACAAGGGGAGCAAGACACAAATGTGGGAAATAAGCTGCTGTTTCTTTGCACTGGGACGTGGAATGAATAAAAATAAGAATCCGTCCTCTTTACAGTTGTGCTTTAAATAGAAATCTGCCCCAGGCCCTTCTTGATCTTTGCTTCTTGGCGTCCTCTCTCCCAGTGTCCTTCATTCCCAGCCCCATCTGTTTCCTTTGTGGCCAAGGCGCCTGAGTTCTACTCAGGATCAGCTCACCTGAGTGGATCCCCCTGATTGAAGCTTCCTCCCCAGAGCACCTTTTTCATAAGGTTTCAGGGCTGTGTTGACAGGTGCCGCTATTACAGTGACATTTCTCTAGTGATTGTACCTGCCCTTCTAGTCAACTGCTGCCTGTCTTTCTGAGACACTGTGTCTGGCCGCTAACGCTGTAGTGATGATTGCCTCACTAGCTTGTCCTTGTTTCCAGAGGCACCTGTCTCTTGGTAGAATGCAGGGTGTTTAATGAGCTTTGTTTATGGAGAGTGTGACCTGAAACAGCACAGCATCTTCCTTCTGGCATAACCCTCTGTGGGCTTTGCCAAAAGGCATGAAAGGCTGGGACCTTGATGATAGGTTGGCCTGAAGAGGGAAGGGGGAGAGGCAGAGCCGGATAGAAGCGACTTGATTGAGGGTGGGCCCTCAGAGAAGATGGTCAGTAGTCCAAATAACAACGACCATGGTGTGGGGTAACGGNTGCGCAAGGATCTAACGCACCATATTGGTGCATGGAAGACATTTCCCATCGCTCGTTGTGTCTGCCTGTCTCGTTCTCCCCTAATCTACCCTCCGCACTCCTGCAGATTGAAACTTGCAAGGCAGAAATCTAATGGCATCACTCCCTAGTTCACTTCCTTCTGTGGCTTCTTATTGCTCTTCTCAGAACATTGGAAGGAACCAGTTTTCAAGACCAAATGAGGCTGGTCTCAGCCTCTCTCCTGCCTCTTCTGTCTGTCTGCCTCCCTAAAATCATTGCCGTGGCCCCTGTTCTGAGAATCTTCCAGTTGCTGTCTGTGCCCTGCTCTCTAGCTCCTAAAGCTTCCTCTGGTCCTGACCTTGACGGGCCTTTCTCCTAGCGGCCTTCCCGACTCACCCCCGTAGCCTCCCTGAGCAAGTTGTCACAGTGCTCGGCCTTCCTCTTCAGGGCAGTTCTCTTTCTCTGTTGTAATTGTTTGTTTTTGTGTTCCTCTACTAAGCTGAAGACTTCATAGGACCAGGGGCCACATCTTGTTCCCTATTTTACTCCCAATCATATTAGTCAGGGTAGGCTACTTTCTGTAACAAAGAACCCCAAACATCTAAGTGACTAACTACAAGTTTTATCTCTTGCCCACATGGTAGTTCGATGTGGGTGTTGGATGGATGGCCTTCTACATGGTTAGTCAGAGATCCAGGCTTCTTACGTTTTGGAGCGTTCTCATCTCCTAGGACTGTTGTCTCTTCCCAAGTCTGCGAATGGGAGAGGAAAGACTGGGGATCATATAGGAGGGTTTCTATAGGCCATACCTGGAAGTTGTGTACTTCTGCCCGTATTCCATTGGCCAGAACTCAGTCACATGAGCACATATAATTGCAGAGGATGCCGGGAAATGTTACCTAGGCTTGGTGAGCTAGCAGCGGGTCTTTGCCACACCAGCGCACATGGCACATGGGAGGAAGTGAGTAAATATTTACTCAGTTTGTTGAATCAGTCAACATTGTATTCTAGGCTCCATCTTGATTCTTTTTTTTAAGCTTATTTATTTATTTTGAGAGAGAGAGAATGAGTAGGGGAGGGACTGAGAGAGAGGGCAAGAGAGGGTCCCAAGCAGGCCCCATGCTCAGCCCAGAGCCCGACTCGGGGCTCGATCTCAAGACCATGAGATCACGCCTGAGCCGAAATCAAGTCAGATGCTTAACCAACCGAGCCACCCAGGGNGAGAGAGAGACAGACAGCATGAGCAGGGGAGGGTCAGAGAGAGAGGGAGACACAGAATCGGAAACAGGCTCCAGGCTCTGAGCTAGCTGTCAGCAGAGCCTGACGCGGGGCTCAAACCCACAAACCGTGAGATCATGACCTGAGCCGAAGTCAGACGCTTAACCGACTGAGCCACCCAGGCGCGCCCCACCTTGTTTCTTAACTGATTCAATTTCATCAGCAAGGTGTTACCCTTCAAGTCCTCTGGGTGACCAGATTTTTATTAATCCTAAAATTCAGATTTTCCAGGGGCACCAAGGAGGAGGGAACGGAGGAGGAGTGAGGACTTCTGCCCTGATTGTAGAGAATGCAATGACGTCAGTTTCTTTGCCGCCTTGTCCCCGGGGGCCTGTGGAAGTGGTATGTGGCAGGCCTCTGCCGGGCCGTCCGTCACTGTCCTGCCTGCGAGGGAGCAGGTGTGCGCAGTGCACGTGATATGTCCATTCTCCCTTCCGTGGTCAGAGCACCCTTGAGGCTCTCGCTGACGGACGTGTCCACTGGGCCCCTGCCATAACCCGGCCCCGTGTGGTGGCAAAAACCTCATTGCTCACATGGGTGGGAAGAGGCAAGGAAAGCGCGTGGTGATAGCTACCATTTAGTGTGAAAATTAGCCTCCAAAAACTCAACTTCTGCATGGGCTGGGATATAATAACTCCTTGCCTGTGGGTGGCTCTAAAATTCTCCAAAGCACTTTCCCACACCTTATCTCGTTTCATCCTCGTAACAACACGGTGAGGTAAGAAAGCCAAGGGTTATTATGGCTGCATTACAGATGAACAAACCAAGGCTTGGAGTAACTCGAATCACTTTCCCAAGATCACGTGGCTGCTCTTCCACTCTCCCTGTTTCTACCCCAAGCCCCTTTGCTGGAGTCTGCAAACTATTTTCCAGAAGATTCCCCCTTAGCTTTCAATTAGGGAGACTGGAAAATGTGTCTGATGACTGACCTTGGCTCTCCACGCTGGCCATTTATTTTCCTGTCTAAACAAGCGGGTCTGCAAGAAGCTGCCACAAAACCCTCCCCTGTGTTTATATCTCTGTGTGCCATGGATCTGGTCCTCCCTCTGGGTGTTGGCGGAGAAAACCAAAGAGCGCTACTATGTTTTCAAAGCTGCAGTGCCCCACATTCCCAGTTAATTACAACAGGGTCTAGGTGGGGTTGTGCCATGGGACTCTTTTTTATTAAAACAAAACAAAACAAACCAAGCCCAGGGCTAGGATGTTTCAATAAATGTTTATGTGCATGCTTGCTGCCCAGCGCCAGTGCGGCATTGCCAGGAACCCTTAACGCTCACCCCAGCCCCACTCAGACAGAGAGCCGACATTACCTCGCCCTCCTACCTAATTAAAGAAGCCTGTAGTTTCCCCAGTCTATCATAGTCTGGTTTATGGGTTTTGCCAGCACAGAGGAGGAAGGAAAAGCTAAAGGTCGGTGTAGCAGCAGGGGTCAGGAGGAGTTCCTTACCCTACAAAGCCTAAAACAGAATTTCTAGCATCAAAATCCTAACACTGCGAAGAAGGTGTCCCTGGGGAACGTCAGTTACTAAACTCCCTCCCTCCACCGGCTCAGGTGTTCCTGGGAAACCCACATCTTCTGGCATCGTCTCCCATGCATTTTTGTTTTCCAGAAGCAGAGCACGACATCTCATGGTATCTCTGTTGGTATCCGTCTTGGCAAATCCCTTTCTGTATTAAAAGATTAATGTAGTAAATCCAGAGTTGGGGGAGATTGTGGTGTTTCCTCTTCTGCCGTCAGTGTTGTTTATTAACACTATTTTTCCTGTTTTGCTTTCCCCTCACCTCCCTATAAGCCATATTTTGAAGCCCTTCTCCAGTTTCTTGCTTTTCCGAATAACAGTAAGAAGCCCCAACAACTCGGAAGATAACCCAGTGTTTCTGTAACGGAGAAGTTACGGGTCTTTTATGATGTAGCCTAAGGTCCCTTGAGTGAGGTTGACATGAAGAAATGATGCTTGGTCTGTACGATTTTAGGAAAGGCTCCGAATAGCAAGCTCTCCCTGAGGACTACCGATCTTGCTTTTCAGGGGGATTATCTTCCCACTGGTCAGGTAAGGATTCAAACCTGCTTCTGTTTCTACTTACGGCAACCGAACGATGTGCTTAGTTAGGATGCTGTGGCTGTGCCGTGACCACTTATACTGAATTCTCTGTGAAGACATGTTATCGTATTACCTTTACTGTGAGCCAGGCTGGGGGATATGGCTGATCCTGGTTCGTCTTTAGCGAGCACCTGGCCCTTAGAGGATGCCATTCTGCCGGATTCCTCTTGAGATCTTCTGTGGTAAGTCAGCCAGGCCGGGACTGGCTCAGAGAGATGGCGACAGCCTCGGGACAATAGTGCTGTCATGGGGTGAGGAGGCCCCGGAGCATTTGTCTGCCCCAATCCACTGACCCGGTTATTGATTCTGCTCATAATTGAGCAACGTATGTACTTCCATGAAGGATGATCCGATGATCAATAATAATGTGTTGCCTGGTTTAAGTCCCAGTGTGGTGTTTCACAGGACGTGGTAGATGCTCAGCACGTGTTTGTGGTATTGAAACAATGTGTTTATTCAACGGATTTCCCATTAGATTGTGAGTTCTTTGGAGTCAGGGCCCATGTGTGATTTGACTTTAGGTCCTCAGCTCCATCCCCAATGTGAGGCACGTAATGCATGTTTATTGTGCTCGCACAGAACACCTGTCCGTCTTTCAAGGATTTCTTAGCTCCCTTCTTCGAGAGCATGAGTTTTTTAGCCTACTGTCTTAGTCCTGAGAGAAACGTCTTTCATCTGATCACCAACTCATCTCACTGTATATGCATCTGACTAGTTACAAAGTGTATTAGCTCAGGCTGCCATGCCAAAATACCACAGACCAAATGGCTTCACCAACAGAAGTTTATTTTTTATAGCTCCGAAGGCTGGAAGCCCAAGATCAAGGCCCTGGCCAATTCAGTTTCTGGTGAGAATTCTCTTCCTGGCTTGCAGGTGGCCTCCTCCTTGCTGTGTCTTCTCATGGCGAGGGAGAGAGAGAGAGAGAGTGAGAGAGTGTGCATGAGAGGGCAAGCTCCGGAGTGTTTCTTATAGGGATGCTAATTCTGTCAGATCAGGGCCCCTTCCTTATGACTTAACTTGAATTACTTCCTTAGAGGCTCCATTTCCAAATATAGCCACTCTGTGGGTTAGGGCATCAACATAGAAATTTTGGGGAGACACAGTCTTTCAGTCCATGACATAATGTACTTGTTACCCACTATAATATCTGGAGGTTCCTGATCAAGAAAAAAAGTGATGAAAAATAAACACGAGACTTGATGATCCATGTAAATAAGCACAGTACCACGTGTGAAGGTTCTGGAAGGGGTCAGGTAGCAGCACTGAAGGAAAATCTATGGGCAGTTAAACCTACTTTTACCACGCTCTTATCTTTTTCTTCCATTATGATTTTTTTCTTATTCCGTCGGAATTTTCCTGAGCATGCCTAGTATAGAAAGGTATTCTCGTCTTGGACGCAAGGCAGCAATGGGAAAAAGAGGTGGAATAGTAAAGCCAGGAGAAGCTGGGTTACACTGTGATGGTAAACATCCCCTAAATCCCCGCAGCTCGATATAATGGATATTTCTTTTTCCCATGTCAACAAGGGTGCTCTGCGGATTATAATTAGGTCGGTGGAGGCTGCATTTTGACACCGTGTCACAAAGGAGAATGTAGTAAATTACTCTTCCAGTTTTCACCTGGAAGTACCGTATGTCACTTTCTGCTCATCCTTCGTTGGCTAAAGGAAGTCACACGGCCACGCCCAACCTCAGAGAGGCTGAAGTGATCTTACTAAGGAGGAAGGCTAAAGTATCTGGCAAACAGCACCGATTATTACTATAATGGGGTAACAGTGAGGCTTAGGCAAATGTGGGTGGAACTGGAGCAGAATTTGTGGCGCACATGAGAAGTTTTATTTACTTAGTGCTTTTCTTTAAAAAAGATTCTGTTGGCAAAATAGCTCTAACAGCCGAGATTTCTAGCCTAGCTGAGTACTTCTGTGCCTAGAATGAGATTCAGAGAATGGAACCATTTTCCATCGAGACCATGAGAGCTGCCTTTGAAGTGTCCATACAGCATAAATAATAATAGCCTCAAAGAAACAATTAAAAACTCTCCAGGTGTCTTATCTCAGATCCACTGGGAAATGAAAACCCCCAAACATGCAAAAACATTATAAAAAATGGCTGTGTCTGAGGGTGGTCTCCTTGTAATGATAAAGCTTTCTCCCCATCCTTCCTGAAAGTGATACCAGCCTGATGTTAGCAACAGTCTCAGTGTCTGGAAAGGGGATGGCTGAATCTGATGGGATTATGTTTGAGCTGCATAAACACAGATTGAATTAAGCACGGCGAGTTGATGATGGGGAGCGTAGAAAGAGTCAGGACCTTCCGTTGAGATAATAACTAGTTCATTATCTGCCCAGATAAAGGTCGTACAGGCTTTCAGCAACAGCATGGAAAGGAGACTAGACTGACCTTTCTGACAGCAACTC
>NW_027529583.1:323893-325939 GCF_008692635.1 Crocuta crocuta | reverse complement strand
CAGTTCCTAGAATGCCAGTGAGTAAGGAGAGCCATGTTCCTCCTGACACCCTTCCTTCCCCCTTCTCGAGGCTTCCCAGTACACAGGCCTTCACTTCCATTAGGTTTGCAGTGGCTGCCTTTGTTGTAATTACTTATAATGGAACTTGCCTGGAAAAGTCTCAAATTAGCCTATGAGCTGACGTGATTAGCTTGCCTCTGCCCTGTTTTACACCATCTCACGTCTCTTTCTTGCTCCTACATTTTGCCTTTGATCTCAAAAGGCAAAAATGCCATCACTTAGTCAAAGGAAACTCCTGCCTCTTGGGCGAGATCTTCCAGTTTCCCTGAAAAGAGCCCATTATGAATCATTTGGAAGGAGTAAGCATGGCAGATTGCCTTTGTGTGAAACTTAGAAAGCAGGGCAGTGGGGTGGGTATCCTTACACCTGTAAAGACAAATGATAGTTGCAGGTAGCTTTCAAGACATGGAGGATCCTTTGGAGTCCTAAGTTAAGCGATGGAAGGTTAATCTTTTCCCAGGAGGTGGTGATTTTGGCTATGTGTCACAAAAGTGCTACCCCAAAGCCAGAGTTTTCCAGCGAGATTTCAAGTGAATGATTTTGCCTTATTCCTTCTGCATAATCATTTCTAACATGCCATGTACATTCTATAATGGGTTGGCAAACCCTGGGCAATATATTTTCTTTCTACCATCTTAGAAATCTTGTCAGTAGAATGAAGACCACTAATATGGATTTCATATGTGGCTATCATTTTTCTTTGTGAGTTACTTCGGTAACAAGAATAGGCTGTGTTGAATGCCAGATCATAATGAGGCCTCCTGGCTCCAATAAATTACATTTGCTCTAGGTTGACTAGCTATGGAATGAGGTCGTGAACCCTCGATCCACATCGTGAATGTGACAGCCTGCATCTACATACAGAAGAACCTGGTGACCAGTCATTGCTGCCCTACTATACTTCATCACCCAGGCTGTCAGCGTCAGGGCGTGGGTTTCACAACAGGATGACAGTAAAGATGTGTATTGTGCTTAGTCTTCAGCCTCAAACACTAAGGGCCTTACATGTAGATTTTTTTCAAGAAGAGATTTTCATATCACCTAGGAATAATTAATAGGTTCCATGTGAGAAATGAAGTCAGAATTATGGAACTTAGAGGCAAATATAGAATGGTCATTGAAGTCTATACCCAGGTAGTATAGACTAACCTGTGGCTATGTTGGATAAGATTTTCATCTCTCTGGCTGCCTACCCACCCCATGTTTATATTTTCCCCAAACACACTTTTTTTTTTAAATTGTTTTAATGTTTTATTTATTTCTAGGAGAGAGAGAGAGAGAGAGAGACAGCGTGAGCAGGGGAGGGTCAGAGAGAGAGGGAGTCACAGACTGAAACAGGCTCCAGGCTCTGAGCTGGCAGTCAGCACAGAGCCCGACGCGGGGCTCCAACCCACGAACCGCGAGATCATGANCCTGTGGAGAAAATAGAAGTTCTTGAAACATGGATGGGTAACATTTGTGTAGCTCCGTTTCAGTGAATTATGTTTACTTAAATAATGTATCTATAATACATATTGCGTGTCAAAATAATATATATGTATTTCTATATATATCATCTTATCAAGAGCATAGCTCAAAAATGTTTCCAAAGGAATTAAGGTTCAAAACAAGGAGAGTAATTATACGAAGTCTCAAAACTTCCTTCATCTGAATTCTTGGTGGTTTGCGATAGTTAATAACACTTTTCAATACTTAAAGTCTAGAGCTTGTTCAATTAAACCTGAACAGCATGTGCAGGCTCACTTAGGTGGGAGTTAGGAGGTATTCATTGTCTTAATCAAGGATTGGCAAACTTTTTCTGTAAAGATTCCCATAGGAAATATTTTAAGTCTGCAGACTACACCGTATCAGTTGCAACTATTCAGTGTTGTCACTGTAATGTGAAAGCAGCCATAGACAACATGGGAATAAGAGAGCATGGCTATATGCCAATAAAACTTTATTTATAAAAACAGATTATGGGCCAGTTTGGCTTGTGGGCTGGTT
>NW_027529583.1:322842-323747 GCF_008692635.1 Crocuta crocuta | reverse complement strand
AATTTAAAAAAAAAAAAAAAGCCCTCCCATTCATTTTGAGAGAGAGAGAGAGCGAGCAAGCGAGCAGAGAAGAGAGAGAGAATCCCAGGTAGGCTCTGTGTTGTCAGCACAGAGACCAACCCAGGGCATTATCCCATCAACCTGTGAGATCATGACCTGAGTCAAAGCTAGTAGTCGGACACTTAACTGAGTGAGCCACGCAGGCGCCCCTAACTATGAAGCTTTTTAACTACAGGCTAATTGAGAAACCATTTAGATGTGGCACCTAGTTGAATCTGTAAATATATCCATATTTAGCATATGCGTGTCTGCCCAAATGTGTGTGTGTACACACAAGAATGAGATGAAATGTTTGTGTACCTTTTTCAGATCAGTATAGAATTTCCACATATGTAATTTAGTCTTGCAGTAAATGAATGTGCTGCACTTTGTAAATAAGTATTCTGACTCTCTGGGATTGTGGCTACCTAATCCATCTGAAGTTTTTGCAGTGTGCTCATTGTTGTCTTTCTCCTCTCAAGTTCATTGCATCATGATCATATGGGCTGCTTAATTAATACTCTTCCATGGTGACGATGCTATTCACATGAACTTTTTTTTAATGTGGGTTCTGCAAGTTGCATTTGTTATGAGTCATTTTCTATTGATGTCATTATACAGTTTTAAACTAGGCATTAATTGAAATAAAACCACAGGTTTGGTCAGATTGATCCATCTTTTCAGACCCTGCTCAAAATACTTTTCTTTTTTCCCAGAAAAAAAAAATGCTGTAGTCAGTTGCCCAGAAATGGGAGAGAACAATGCTTTTCCAAATGGTAAGGCTGTTTGTTTTGAGAAGTGGATTTATTGGGATGATAAATCTGGCTTGTACTATCTGCTCACCTGTTTGTCCTCAGGGGAACTGT
>NW_027529583.1:322234-322797 GCF_008692635.1 Crocuta crocuta | reverse complement strand
TCCTTTTACTTTGGAAAGGTTGAAGTGATAGACAGTTTCAAAAGTTGGACCAGAGAAAGCTGATAAGTGTAGGGGGAAAAGCCTTCTCTACTTTGGGTACATGTTGGATCAGCTTCTCGAAGCACTTCCTTCTGTAAGGCATGTGGCCAGCAAGAGCTGTATATGATGAGCTCTGTCTTCTAGAGATTCAGGCTCCAGGTCTTACTTTCTCACTCCTGGGCTAAACGTATCTTTTCTTTCTAAATATTTTTTTTTCAAAGACATAACCAATCTTTCCTAAATAGGAAGAATTTAAGTTAAAATGGTGATTTTCACTTAGATAAATGGCAACAGGGCATATAAGTTTAGACATTCAAAATAAAAATGCAGATATTCTCTCTCTTTTATTTCCAGGAAATGATGTTTTATTTTCTCAAAGACTTTTCTTGAGGTCACCTACCCACAAGAAGAGGTATTCCGGGGGCGCCTGGGTGGCTTAGTCGGTTAGGCGTCCGACTTTCACTTAGGTCCTGATCTCGCGGTTCGTGGGTTCGAGCCCCGCGTCGGGCTCTGTGCTGACTGCC
>NW_027529583.1:321520-322222 GCF_008692635.1 Crocuta crocuta | reverse complement strand
TGGACACACTGCTCCGCAAACCTCAAAAACCATACAGAAAGAAATAGAATAACTGCTTCATAGTGGGAGAGAGCTCATCTTAGCAAAATCCAAATGAATAAATACAATTAGACACTTCTTAACCTGGGAATGCCTGAGGAAACATTCTCTTANCACGCTGTTTTCCAGAGGGGCTGTACCAGTTTACATTCCCACCAACAGTGTAGGAGGGTAAAAAAATTTTTAATATTTATTTTTGAGAGAGAGTGAGAGAATGATACAGCATGAGCCGGGGAGGGACAGAGAGAGAGGGACACACAGAATCTGAAGCAGGCTCTGGGCTCTGAGCTGTCAGCCCAGAGCCCGATGTGGGGCTTGAACCTATGAACAGTAAGATCATGACCTGAGCCGGAAGTCGGATGCTTAACTGACTGAGCCACCCAGGCGCCCCCACATTCTCTTAATTTTTTTTTTTTTATTGTCTTCTCATTTCCCTTTGGTGCATCCACATCAACACCACAGGCGTGGAGAGGCACACCAAAATACACTGGCCCAACCTTTCAAAATATGAACACCGTTTGGGGCCCATCTACTTCCTCTGGGCATTTAATCCACTGAGTTTTATTGGGAGAAGATGGACCCAGTGTCTAGATGAGAATTTGGTCCCGCCTTGCCTTCCATGCAGTTGGCTGCAGCCTGTCTGCCCATCCACCCACATTCTCT
>NW_027529583.1:316380-321454 GCF_008692635.1 Crocuta crocuta | reverse complement strand
TCTCTTCCCCTTACTCTCCTTCTTTGGAAAAGGAGCAAATCCTTAGTACCAGCCAGCAGCCAGCAAGGATATCAAGCCCCCAGAGGGGAGAAGGGCAGAAATGGAACCACGTGGCTCGAGGTGCGACAGTGTTTGTCAATGCCATGAGCACACCATTCCTGAATGTTAGTGTGATCATTGTAACCATCGGCTGTGGTGTAGTTTCATGTGCAGTTTGCTCTTAAAAATATGTGGGCTTTCAAGGCTTTTATTTTATAATGTTTTCCCCCTTGGTGAAATAATTGGGTAATTCATTTAAAAGAATGCCTCTTGGAGGCCAGGCCTGTTTTCTCTGANAGGAACCGGTGCCTTAGCGGCTTTCCCGAAAAGTCTCCGCTGGGGCCTGGGAGGTTGCTGACCCAGTGGCTGGGGCCTCAGTGCTGTTAGCAGAAGGGAAAAGAGAAATGAGGACTTTTCTAGCCTCTGATGTTTTCATGCAGAGGTGAGGCTAGTGAATTCCACTTTGAGGTGGGCCACACAGAGAGACAGGGACAGGGGACTAGAGGTGTGGGGGGGAGCAGCAAGGCCCTTACCCATGGGGCTGAGGCGTCACCTTCACTCAGAGGCCTCCTAGGAATGGGGCACAGAGAGGCCGGAAGAGAAAATGGTGAGGCAGTGGTTCTCTGTTCTCTGTTGCCCTTGGCAACACTGCATGGTGGGGGGGAGGCGGGGAGACCAGCATCTTGGGAGTGGGCCCCGGTCGACCCTGGAGAGGTCATGGGCCATCGCACAGAGGTGGAGACCTCGTCGGGGTGGGCTGAGCAGTGTGCTGACCACAAGACTGCACTGTGAGCAGGCGAATGTTCCCTGTGGGATACTAGAGCTCTGCCTGATTCCTTCTAGCACCTTCTGACCGTGTTCCCTGGGGCATGCTATAGTCCCTATATGGCCCCTAGATGTCTTTTTTTTTTTCCTAAGTGTATCTATTCTTTGGAGTAGAAATTTGCCAAGAATGAGAGCGGGGAATGAAACAGTCCCCCAGACTCCTCTTTCCTCCCCCTTCCCGAGTCACCATGGTATCGGATGGCTGGCCGCAACCATTTACTTCTGATTGAGTGCTCTGATTTCTTTAGTCACTTATCTTCTCCCTCCCCCATTCCTTACCCCTTTCCCCTCGACCCTCCTCTCCCCACCTCTCCCCACGGCTTCGGTAAGAAAGAGCCAGCCTTGAATTCAAGCATAATTGCTCGGTAGGGGGGACTTCCTTGAAAAAACCTCAAATTTTTGGTCTGCAACAGTGGAAATCTGTTTGAACCCTTGAACTTCCTTTCTTGTTGAAATGACCACCTACAGAAACATGCTGGGGGAAAGTAGCAGAGGCATAGTGGCCCCTTTTATGGGAAAAACAGTAGCTGGAATTATTTCACTTTTGCAAGAATTCTATAATGAGGAGGCATTTCTGAAGGGCGCGTATGGAGCAAACATTCCACAAATTGGAGATGTCTGCACGTTGCGATTGGAATATTGTAATAATCAATGTTTCTGGCCTCAGAAACAGAGTCTTCATTCTTTCTTGACCACGAGCACAAAAGCTGGTAACTGTAGCATGTCTGTACCCTTGTGTTGCCGTTCGCAGGGCTCTGCTGGGGTCCTGGGGGGTTTCAGACACACAAGCAACAATGGGGAGGGGAAGGGTTTTTGCCGCTGAAGGGAAATTGGCCATGACTGTTCTGTATTTTCCAGTGAACGGATTGCGTGAACTTGCTCTTGAGCTCATCCAAGCACTAGGCCGTCTTCCATTTTTCTTTTTAAAAATGTTTTTTATTTATTTCTAGGAGAGAGAGAGAGAGAGAGAGAGACAGCGTGAGCAGGGGAGGGTCAGAGAGAGAGGGAGTCACAGACTCTGAAACAGGCTCCAGGCCCTGAGCTGGCAGTCAGCACAGAGCCTGACGCGGGGCTCGAACCCACGAACCGTGAGATCATGACCCAAGTGAAAGTCGGACGCTTAACCGACCAAGCCACCCAGGCGCCCCAAGGCCCTTTTCCATTTATGGAGGCCCCCGTTCGCTTGGTGTGCCTCGGGAGGGCTCCTGGGTGGACACAAACGGATAAATCTGGGAAAACCTTCATCTCAGCCTCTTTCCCCCTTCAGCCTGGCTCCAGCACCCCCTCCCCCACAATATCATCTTAAAACAGAAATCTGAGCATGTCCTTTGTCTGCTTAAGGACTGTCTCTAGCCCCCACCTCTACAGAAAAAGCTGACTCTTTAGCAAGGCCTAGGTCTGAGCCCACTACCCTGGTGTGGGTCATCCTTTCAAGCTTTCCCACTTCTCCTGGACCTGATCCAGCGCAGGCAGCGCACAGGCCTCTGGACCTGCCATGTTCACTTCACTTCACCGCCTGTGCTGTTCTTGCTACTTAATGCAGCCTGTGTTCTCTTCTCCACTGGCTGTAACTCCTACCCAGACTTCATACCCCAAGCCAAATGTCACTTCCTCTGTGAAGTCTTCCCTGACTTCCTCATCTGCTCGCTCCAAGATTTTGCTGCCAGAATAGTTCATATTGTACAGATATTCCTCTGAATAGTGCCTACNCATTCTGCTATGTGTTTGTGGGGCCCAGCACAGTGCCTGGCATCCCCTGGGTGTTCAGTAAAAAGAGTCAGCATTTCTTGTAATGAATGTTGAAAGAGGGGATGTTTCATGTAAGAAACGGCAAGAAAGTTCTATCTAACTTCATTATCAGCCTTCTGGAGGAACACCCAATATTGTTAAGCCACTGCACAATTCTGTATTTTACTGAGATTTCTGTGTCTATGTGAATTTCAGAAGACATACACACACAGACATACATACACACAGGCTCTCAGTTTTAAAAACATTTAAATTAAGCTTTTTCTCATTGAGTTATTCTATACCAGGGGCCAGCAGACTTTTTCTGTAAAAGGCTGGATAGTAAATGTTTTAGGCTTTGTAAGACATTTAGTCTTTGTTACAAGTACTCAAGTTTGCCTTGTAGCAGGAAAGCAGCCACAGACAACACCCAAATTATACAATTTTTAAAAAATGATTTTTATTTTATTTATTTATTTTTAATGTTTATTTTGAGAGTGAGNTTAAGTTTATATATATATGCATAGAAAAAGAGAGTGAGCACGAGCTGGGAAGGGGTAGAGGGAGAGGGAGAGAGAGAATCCCAGGCTGGCTCCAGGCTCACTGTGGAGCCAGACACAGGGCTTGATCCCATGAGCCTGGGATCATGACCTGGGTGGAAATCAAGAGTCCGGCGCATAACCTGCTGAGCCACCNATGGAAATGTATGGGATCCAGCATATATACATAGAATTGTCCATCTGTAGAAACAGGTGATTCATTTCTTCTGACATGTTAAGAAAGAGAATGAGAGTGGTGTTGGAGTAGGCAGCTGGTGTGGATTAAAAGCTGATTGAATCTGGGGCGCCTGGGTGGCTCAGTCGGTTAAGCGGTTAAGTGTCCAACTTTGGCCCAGGTCATAATCTCACAGCTTGTGAGTTGGAGCCCCGCGTCGGGGTCTGTGCTGACAGCTCAAGGCCTGGAGCCTGCTTCAGATCCTGTGTCCCTCTCTTACTCTGCCCCTCACCCACTTATGCTCTGTCTCTCTCTCTCAAGAATAAATAAAACATTTAGAAAAATTAAAAAAAAACCCTATTTTTTCCTGCAACTTTTTGGAATCCTATAAACCATGTGAAGGGAGATACAGCAGGAGCGAATGCACTGAGAATGGGCAGTTGTGTTGGAATCAGCTTTGTTTTCATGTTAACCACAACTATTTATGATGATACTCTTTTTTTTANGACCTAAGCGAAAGTCGGACGCTTAACTGACTAAGCCACCCAGGCGCCCCCCTCTGATGATACTCTTAAGGCTGCCACAAGTAAAATAAAATGCAATATGTGGTCCAAGTGTTTAGCAGTAATTTTACTTACTTATGGCCTCCATTGGTCATTTTCTCCTTCACAAGGACTAAACACTGGCGTAGCTGAGAAAGCCAAATTTTTCCAGAGAGGATTACTGTTGGTCTTTGGCGTGGTGTTGATGAGACCCATCAGAATTGGGTGTTAGAAAGTATGTTGGTAGAAGTTACGGTGGGATCAGGATATTTGCACTGTTTTGTGACAGGGCTCCAGATTATTCTGTGGAACGCTCTAGTGATTTGCTTTTGGATGCGGAATAAGAGACCATGGATTTTGTATGTCAACATCATGCCTTTGGTGAATTTTGCAATGTTTGGCTCTGCCAGCGATGGCCTCTCTTTACAGCCACATTCACAAATGCCTCCTTTTAAGCAACTTGAATCCAGATCGTACATGTCACCTTAGAGGGCGTGCATGAAAGAACTTCTCAAATCGCCAAGTCCTGAAGCGTGAGCTTTGCTGTTATTTATTGTGGGACTTCTCAGATCTTCCCTTGGTCACGGAGCCTGTTGGTTTCACTGCATAACATTTGGAAGGCTGTAGATTATTCTTGCACATCAGGGACTCTCTCTGACAAAACTAAGCGGCAAGAAATGAATGCAGAAAGAAAAAGGGATGAGTGAATTGCAAATATATCTGTTAGTGCCTTAATAGTACAAGAAAGCAAGATGATGCATTAAGAGAATTCGTGCATTCTCTGAATACTGGGATCTTTTCATTATTGCTCAGTTAAAAAAAAAGGGGGATTGGGGGTGTAGAGATGCCATCTTCATCATCCTGGCAAGGGCTGGCCCCTCCTGCCCTTCTTACCCCTCCCTTCCTGGGTTGCTCTGGGCAGTTTCCACCATCACTGTTGGAAGCACTATGGTTTCTTCAGCTGGACCTGCCCAGAGTGTGTCCCCAGAGGCCTCGGATCCAACCCGTCAGGACAGGAGTTCCTTCCTCATCACGCTTGGCCGCTGTCAATCCAATGCTGAGATGGCTTAGAAATTCCCTCAACTTCTATGTTCAGGCTGACGTTGTGGAAAAGAAAAAATTTGCCCAGGGCTTCTGTTTGTGCTGACATTCCTCCAGCCCATCTGATACTGAAATGATACAAAGAGATTGAGAGAGGGACAAAGCAGGAATAAGGAAATTGAGGA
>NW_027529583.1:313581-316053 GCF_008692635.1 Crocuta crocuta | reverse complement strand
GTGATTGCTAACCTTGGGCTGGTGACTGATCAGCGTATCACAGGGAAGTGCTTTCCAGCAGCCTCCACCTTCTGACTTGTGTATATGTATTTGTGAATAGGATCACAAATGGATTATTCCACTGCAAATATTTTTGGCAGGTGTATCTTAGGGTCTTTATGGTTCAACACAGATCAATTCCGTTGATCAATGATTCTTAAAAACAGCGAGGGTTATTATAGACTTTTATAAACAGTTTTCCCTTTTAGGAAGCTTGGATATCTAAAAGGCATGGTCTGTCCTTACGGGCAGGATTTTTGTTGAGAATCTCCAATGGTTTGCCATCAGCACCGGGAACATTTTATTTTTATTTTTAATTTCTTTGAGAAATTGTTGTTAATGTTTATTTTTGAGAGGGGGAGCGAGGAAGGGCAGAGAGAGGGAGGGAGAGAGAGGATCTGAAGCAGGCTCCGCACTGACAGCAGTGAGCCTGATGAGAGGCTCAAACTCATGAACCGTGAGATCATGACCTGAGCCAGAGGCGTTCACCCAACCGAGTGAGCCACCCAGGTGCTCGAACACCAGGAACACTTTAAAATTGGATTCTGAACTATTATGTTTGGTTTGTATTAAAATTCTCTATTGAAACGTTTCCCCTTTTCCAGTGGAGTTTCTGAACTTCCACGATCTAGTGTGTTTCTCAGAATGATAACCCTTAAAGCTCTGAGATGACTGACATTTCTGGATTGAAGTGAGAATAAAAATGTAGACACAATGCATAGGTGGAAAACGTGAAAAGAAAACTGTTACCTTTACTCCCTTTGAGAAGCCTGGATATGTGCGCTGGGCTGCTTACCCTTAGATAATGTTGCCTAAACTTAGTGTGATGCTCACAGAATCACATGTGCCCATTTGTGCACGTACGTGCTCAAGAGAAAGACTACCCTTACATTTAGTGTGTAAAGAATAATGGGTCGGAAACTATAGAAGTTGAGAAACCATTAGTCATGATCCTGACCTGCTCAGCCTAGGGCTCTGCCATCAGCCAGCCGTTGGGTTTGTCCTGTGAAAATCTCAAATGATCTCCGATGCCATGTTTGAAGGTGAGGTCTATCTATAGCAGCTTCTTTCCTAGACACTCATAGTTTTTGATTGTGAACATGTCCTGCTTATGCCCACTTTTGGAATAAGTAATTCTGTGAATCTTTCCTAATATTTCTAGATGTTGGGAGCAAACCCATGTTCACCTTACTCATGTACCTTCATAGGTTTATAGATTACCGTTGTATTAACTCTAGCTTTCTTTGACAAATCTGGTAGTTGAATGGTGGCTGTAGACTCTTTGCTTAACCTGTCTATGCTGTAGCATTCTATCTCAGTATGCAGTCTGCTCATTCCTTCTCCTTTCTAAAGCACTTTTTAAAAATGTTTATTTTTGAGAGAGCACAAGCAGGGGCAGAGAGAGAGGGAGACACAGAATCTGAAGCAGGCTATAGGCTCTGAGCTGTCAGCACAGAGCTTGATGTGGGACTCAAAACCATGAACTGTGAGATCATGACCTGAGCCAAAGTCGAACACTCAACCGATTGAGCCACCCAGGTGCCCCTCATTCCTTCCCCTTTCTAAGATGAGGTGATATTTTAAATTTTAAAATTGATAAGTATGAATTGAGAACCTACCATGAGCCTGACTCTGAGAGAGCTTATAAGTAGATGTCTAATGCAAACAGTTTTGGAAGCTGAAAATAATTTGCCAAAACTTGTAATCCATTTGCTACTAGTTTGTTCATTCATCCGTTCACCTGTTAGCCTGACTTTCATCTTCTCATCTCCCTACCTGCTCTTTTAGCCACTCGGGCATCCACCCCTCCATCCATCCATCCATCCATCCATCCATCCATCCATCCATCCATCCATCCGTGCATGCGTTCATCCCTTCATACTCTCAGATGCTGAAGGCCTATGACACTCTGGCACTTGTCTTGCTTTTTTAAATAAAAGGTGACAAAATAGCCCCTGTCCTCTAGAGGTTCAAATCCAAGTGGGGAGACATGCTGACTAAAAATTCCTTATAAAGATTTAGAACTTTCTTCTAGAAAAGCATTCTTCAACCATGCAGTGGCCTCATCACATTGGGCATTCTTAGTTATTTTAAAACACAGTGCTAAGGCACACTTTGGCAACTTAATATTTTCTTCCTGTACTCTCAGACTTCTTATTTATAGGCATAGCAATTTTATAATGATTTATAAAGGTATACTTTAAGAGTGGAAATAAATATAGAGGCAGGTGCTGCATGAAGTTAACGGACTTGGGGGTGTGGGAATTCAGTTGGGACATGGTTGAGAATTTACAGGTGTTAAAAAGACTCGCCATTTTTTTTCAGGAGTGGGACACTAATGATTTTTTGTTTCTTGGGAGGGAGAGGGTAGCAGTGGTTTCTTAATTGTGAAATGCAGTTGTTTAGATTTTTACGTAGTATTATTCCTGTTAT
>NW_027529583.1:312190-313457 GCF_008692635.1 Crocuta crocuta | reverse complement strand
CCACAGAAAAGGCTGTGTGTGTGTGTGTGTGTGTGTGTGTGTGTGTGTGTGTGTGGTGTGTTGGCCTGGAACATAGAGACAAACCTGGTCTGTCAGACTTGGATTTAATTTCATTGTTTGAATAAGAAATAAGTTAGTGTGTTCTTTCTGGCTCAGTCATTTTTTTCCTGCTTGTTTTCTAGCCATCAAGTCTGTATTTGCATTTTAATTAAGAAAGAATACAACTCTTGCAGCTGAAATTTGGACAAAAGCTGTGAATATTTACCACTGGAGAGAGGCTTGTTAATATATGCCTACCTGTTTAAACCATAGTTTTAAACTTTTATACTGTGGCTGATTTTTTTCTTTGTTATGCTTCTTAGTTTTAATTAATGCTTTCCTTTTTAAAAGTAAGATAACTGACATACAGTCATGTGAACAAATCTTAAGTGTATGTCTTGATAAATTTTCACTTGTGTACACACACATCTGGTCACTAACCAGATCCAGATATAGAACATTTCCAGTGTTCCACAAAGTTCCTATGTGCCCCTTTCCAGCCAATAATCATACCACATATCCTGAAACAGTAATATCCTGCTCTTCTGACCTCTATCATAGATTCGTTTTGCTTATTTTTGACCTTTATATAAATGGAATCAGACAGTNATTCTCCAGGTGTTTTACCTTAAAACTTTAATGGGACTTACTGAGCTAAAATACTCTTTTTTTAAAAAAAATATTTGGGTGGGGAATGGGGGAAAGAGAGAGAGCGAGCGAGAGAGAGCGAGAGAGAGAGAGAGCGAGCACGCACACGCGCAGAGGGAGGACCAGGGAGAGAGTCCCAAGCTGGCAGCACAGAGCCCAAAGAGGAACCCATGAGATGAGATCATGACCTGAACTGAGTCAGACACCTAGCCACGCAGGTGCCCCACCAACCTTTTTTTCTTTAGAGTTTATTTATGTATTTTGATAGCATGTGATCAGGGGAGAGGCAGAGAGAGAGAGAGACGGAGAGAGAATATATCCTAAGCAGGCTCTGCCCTGTCAGCGCCGAGCCTGACACAGGGCTCCAACTCATGCTGGGACTCAAACTCACAAACCTTGAGTTCATGACCTGAGCTAAAACCGAGAGTCCGACGCTTAACGGACTGAGCCACCCAGGCGCCCCTGAGCTAAGATATTCTATTTCTTTTCTACTATAGGTAGTTGTTTGCCTCCTCCACTATGATGTAATTGAGGTCCATGATCATCAATCAGTTAACAATGTTTTTAAATACCTACTAGG
>NW_027529583.1:309045-312131 GCF_008692635.1 Crocuta crocuta | reverse complement strand
ATCAATTATTTCACAATTCATTGAAAGTAAATAAATTTTATGCTTTTATTCACAGGTAAAACGATCAGGGTTTCGCCGAGGCTCTAAGAAAGTGGAGTTGCGACCAGAGTTTCTTTTAGTTGGGTTTGTCTGAGTTCTTTGTTTTGTTCTGGCAACAGGGGTTGATCCCAGTGATAGAAGCAGCTAACGATTCAATCCGTCAATCTGTCAGCTCTTATTGAAAGCCCACTTACTATGTGCTCAGTGTGTGCTTCATCTAGATGTTCCTCTTCTAATCCACTTTCTTACCCTCAGTGGTATTGACATTTAGGGCCAGATAATTCTTTGTGGTGGGGGCTGCCCCATGCACTACAGNACCCGTCGCCTGTACCAGTTAAGTGCCAGTAGCATCTACTCCTTCCCTGCCCCTCAGGTGTGACAACCGAAAATGTCTCCAGACATTGCCGGCTGACCCTTGGAGAGCAGAATCACCCCCAGTTGAAAACTGCTGTCCTAATCATACCGCTAGTGCTTCAACATTTTAGTTCATATACCATTTTGGATACTTACTGGGAGCTTCTGATAGGAGGAACCGAGGAGACACTTTGGACAGAAGGGGGAGGTGGTCTCCAGGTTCTCTGCTCTGTGTCTGGATGCGTGAAGCACACAGATCTCACGTCTGGGGCGGAGAAGAGTATGAAAGAAGCCATGAAGGTAGAAATCGGTCAGCTTTGCTGGTAGCTATTGATAGGGCAAATGGTCAAACTCAAAAGTGGCACTTCTGAAGAATGTGCTGGCAGTCTGAATCTCTAAGTGATTTTTCTGGCTTTTGAACATTCAAGAACTTCTAAGACTACCACAGTTTGGAATTCTGCCTTTAGTCCCAGGCCTGGGGTAGACATAAAGTTCCCATAGTGCTTTTAATTATGAGGTTTCAACCAGGGTTCCAACTGGCATTTGCAGCTGGGGTTTGATCAGAGAAAGTCTTGTCCTAAAATATGAGAAAAATTGAATAATAAAAGCACCATGCTGACGGCTTTTCATTTATTTGTGTAGAACCTGCCTGGTTCCAGCAAGGATTTAAAGTGGTTGCCCATCATTGTGCACACTTTCTTCTGCGTTGGTTTAAAATATCAACCAAGTGGAGACGTACGGGGGGAACATCACAATGATGGCTCAGAAGAGGACTTGAGAAGGCATCTCCTCTTCCGTCTGACTTTCAAAAAGCGCCTTCCTTAACCAGACCCTCAGTGAAATCATGAATTAATTGGAGACTTGGAAGGGTTAGCAAGAGAGCCTTCTCTGTCTTGCCTCGGGCCCTCTGTCTGCTTGGACACCTGCCGCCTAGGCGCCTTTGGCCGTCCTTGGGTTGGGGAAGAGATACCCTGGCAGCCTTAGGTGGTCATCAAAGACACCGGGAAGGAGCCCAGCCCAGTTCCTGGCAATCCTGTCTGTCACTGGGTTTTACGCCTGTGTTCAAAATATTTCATTTCTCCATCTGTGAAATGGAGATAATCCTTCCTCACCTTGCACGGCTGTTGGGAGGATTAATTAGCTAATGTTCCTCAAGTGCTTTGAAGATGAAAAGGCTTGTGGAAGTGCTAAGTAGTATTAAGAAAGACAGCAAGTGCCTGCTGGAAGTGCCCTGATTTTCCTCATTTGCTTTCAGCAGTTGTGTCCCTCTTGACTTGTAAGTGTATTTCATGGAGCAAAGCACTGGCGCGGTGGGCAGGGCGATGCGCCGATCGCTGGAGAACAAAGGCAGTGCTTATGCCTTGGCACTAATTTGGCTTATCAGTTGGCACGACTTCTAAGGATTCTTAGCTCAGAATGTTTTAACCATCGAGTCTTGATAGTTATCCAAGGTGAGCTCAATGGACTTGGAGTCGGAGGGAGGAAGTGGGGTCAAAGAGGTCAAGCCAGATGGCCTTCAGTTGGAAGAATTGCTGGAATGGGAGGTCCTTTGGGAAGTCGTGAGCGGTGAGAAGACTGCCCGGGAGAGAGAGGCTGAGAGGAAAATGCTGTGTTCTCCTTGCTTTTACAAAAAGGAATAGAAAGAACTTCTGCTGTCTTAGCGGTAGCTTGCTTCGTGCCTTCCGATCATGTCTTTCGTGAGACGAATCTCTCCTTCCCAGCGCAGACTTAGAAGAGGGACTCCATGCGGGTCCCCATACCGTGAGGATGGATTGACTGGCTGTGTCCACGGCAGCTAACCAGTTCATCCTTTGCTGCCCTAAGGTCTGAGAGTGACCAAGTGCTGGCTTGCCGTGAGAGGGCTGGATGCCACGCTGCCTTGGGGAAGCGTCTACTGCTCTCTGGCTGGTGGCGTTTTTAGATCTTGCAGCCTTCTCAGGATCTTTTCTAGGCTTGTTATTGTTTGTAATAACTGCCTTGAGCCTCAAAGAAGAAAAAGAATGTGCCATTACTACTCAGTCATTTGTTGATGTGAATCTTGTAATCTTTTTTTTTTTTTCAATTCCAGTATAATTAACTACAGTGTTATATTAGTTTCGGGTGTATAATCTAGTGATTCAACAATTCTCTACATAACTCAGCATTCATCATGATTAGTGTACTTTTAATCCCCTTCACCTATTTCTCCCATCCCCCTAGCCACCGCCCCTCTGGCAACAACCAGTTCTCTATATTTAAGAGCTCTTTTTGTCTGTCACTTTTTTCTTTATTTGTTTTGTTTCTTAAATTCCACATATGAGTGAAATCATATGGTATTTGTTGTTCTCTGTCTGACTTATTTCACTTAGCATTATACTCTCTAGATCCATCCATGTTGTTGCAAATGACAAGATTCCATCTTTTCAGGGTTGTGTGTGTGTGTGTATGTATGTGTGTACATATATACCACATCTTCTTTATCCATCCATCTGTCATTGGACATTTGGGCCATTTCTGTAATTTGGCTGTTGTAAATAACGCTGCTATAAACACAGGGATGCATATATCTTTTTGAATTAATGTTTTTATATTCTTTGGGTAAATACCCAGTAGTGGAATTACTGGATTATATGGCAGGTCTGTTTTTAGTTTTATGAGGAATCGCCATACTGTCTTCCACAGTGGCCACACCAGTTTGCATTCCCACCGAGAAA
>NW_027529583.1:305601-309033 GCF_008692635.1 Crocuta crocuta | reverse complement strand
CTTTGCTTCCCCACCGAGAAAGCAAGAGGGTTCCTTTTTCTTCACACCTTTGCCAACCCTTGTTGTCTCTTGTCTTTTTGACTTTAGCCATTCTAATAGGTGTGAGGTGATATCTCATTGTGGTTTTAATTTGAATTTCCCTGATGGGTGGTGATGTTGAGCATCTTTTCATGTGTCTGTTGGCCATCTGGATGTCTTCTTGGGAGAAATGTCTATTCATGTCTTCTGCCCATTTTAACTTGGCTTATGTGGGGGGGGGTTTGGTGTTGTAGAAGTTCTTTATATATTTTGGAAGCTAACCCCTTGTCAGATATATCATTCGCAAATATCTTCTCCCATTCAGTAGGTTGTTTTTTTTTGTTGATTGTTTCCTTTTTATCAGATATATCATTTGCAAATACCTTCTCCCATTCAGTAGGTTGTTTTTTTGTTTTGTTGATTGTTTCCTTTGCTGTGCCAAAGTGAATCTTGTAATCTTAAAAATTCTGTCTATTTCTTCTGAGAAGTTTCTCTGGCCATTGATTTTGAAAACCATCTTTTTTAGACTATGGGTATGCTCCTGAAATGCTGGAGGCAAACCAGATTTTGATAAACCAGGTAATTTTAGGGGCCCCATAGGAGCTTGTCATTTAAATGATGCTTAGAGCGAATCCTTGCATAAGGCAAAGTATCTGGAATATTCTGTATCTTTCAAGAACTTTTGTTGACTTATCAAGTGTGTATGTGGTGGGTGGGGGAAGGGAATGAAAGTAAAGACCACATATGTCAGATTTTCCCCTGAAGTGACCCTCTGAAAGGGCTGTGCTTACACCATTTTGGTTGGATGGACCAGAATGACATAATGACATAATGATGGTCAGGAAGCCAGAGAGAAAGCTGAGAGGGTGGCATTTATAGGTCTTTCTCTTTAAATCAGGTCTGCTTATGATCCATCTGGTATTCATTCTTCACTTCTGAAACTTAGGCCCTGGATTCCCTTCTATTCAAAGGCCACTTGGTAATCTTGGGAGGAATGGGAGAGTTCATTCTGCTCAGTGTCCAGTGAGTGGAACTCAACCATGGTGGAGCTCTGCCTGTCAGACTCCCAGAAAAATGCCCATTACATATTCTAGCTGTTCCTTAAACATGCTCCCTAAGAGCTATTTCCATTTGTTAGCTGTCAGAACAATGTAGAGGGGTTGCTCCAGACCCTCGGATGTCATCAGCCATCTTTGTTTATACTCCATTTTTTTTCTCCATTAGCCAATCAGTGTTTGGAAAAGAGAAAGCACAGGCTCAGGACTTTCCATGTGGAGTTGCCACCTCAGCCTTAGTTTCCCAGCAAAAGGAAATTGAGGAGTAGTTTGGTTGTTCATGTTTTACCGCCTGTTCCTGAGACCCGAGAGGGCTGCCCAAAGCTGAATTCAAGCACCTCCGTTGACATTGGCAAAGATGGAGGTCTGAGCTCACACATCACCTTGGAGACTGGATCCCATTATTGCTGGGAAAGGAATGCTTGGTTGCCCAGAGCATTATGATAGGGAATGTTGATTCCATCTCTCAAACTCCTGCATGGAGTCGTCAGAGATGCAGGCAGGCAGAGGCAAGTGACTTCTCAAAACTTTGAGTCTCTCTGAGTCCCATAGGCATTGGAACTGGAGACTTGAGGGTTCAAGGCATGGAGATGTTTGGCTAGAATTTTTCTCACAAATCTGGATGTATTTTCCCTGTTAGACCAAAAAAATAAAATAAAATAAAAAAGGTTGTTCCATCTTCTAACCCAAGTGATTTGGACTTTTCAGAAATCACAGTGGTGTGCTAGAGTCTCTTGTACCGGCCCTCGAGAGCTAATCGCAGACACTTCTCCCCAACTTGGGTTCAGTGACATCACGTTACTAGCTTGAAATCTGTCATGGTGGGAGTATTTACACCGTGGAAATGATCAAATGCTTCAAATCAAGGCTCCCCACCACCCAAGCTGGTTGTTCAATACAGGCACACACAGGAAGCTTTTCTCATCCCTAACATGCTCTCAGCCTTGCTTGTGGAGCTGTTTAGCTTAAAGGGAGGGCATTCGCTCTGCTGTGTTTTCATTGTGTGTACCTGTTGTGTACAGGCAGACTGCCCCTCATTCTCTCATCCGCTATGAGCAGTGTGAGAGGGAGCATTGTGGGGCAGTGTGGCAGATCACCAGGGTGATGATTCTGCTCCTTTTGCTAATAAGCTATATGACAGGTCATTTTCCCTCTTTCGAGCTCAGCTTCCTCCTCAGTATAATAAAAATAAGTTGGATCATTAGAGGATTGCTACATTTTCTTTTGGCCTTCACATTCTGTGATTCAGTGAGTGCTTAGCTGCTGGAAAATGTCATGTCTTTTAAAGGTTTGGGACCTTCAGAGCTCTCTCATTTTCTCTCTCGATCTTGGGTTTCCAATAATTTCACCCGCATCTAGACTTCTGCCTCCAGCATGAATGAATGGGGCCCCCCTGGGTGAGAACCATCATTAATTAGTTTGTTTTTTAAAAGTTTATTTAATTTTGACAGAGTGTGTGCAGAGCATGGGAGGGGCGGAGAGAAAGGGAGAGAGAGAATCCCAAGCAGACTCTGCACTGTGAGCACGGAGCCTGACATGGGGCTCCAGCTCATGAACCATGAGATCATGACCTGAGCCAAAACCAAGAGTTGGACGCTTAACTGACTGAACCACTCAGGTGCCCCTAACTAGTTCCTTTTATCTGGAAGTGTCAAAGGACTTGCAGAGCAGCAGTCAGTACCCTTCATGGCCACCCTGCAGAGGAAGGCTGCGTGAGTGTGCCTGTTTTATAAGGGGGTCTGTCATGGAGGTGAACTAAGGGTCTGCAGTTATTGACTTCTCTTGAGCAGAAAAGAGGCTACCTCTGGCCTTGAAGAAGTTCCAGTTTTTAGATTAATCTGCTATACGTAACCCCTGTTCATTTGGCATGCTCGGCCTGGTGGGCCTGTTGGCAGAACTCTGTATATTTTCCATTTCCATGAAGTGGAAATCCACCTGGTTAGGTTTTCACCAGTCCAGAAGATTTTGGAATACGTGTTTAAATAAATCACTCTTCAAAATTCTCTTCAAAATAAAAGAAGAGTGGTACGGGTTTGTATTGGGGATTGAAGGTAGACTTAATGGAATCATAAAAGAGATCAAATCCACCTTTATGGGACGCCTGGAAGGAGAAGGGGTTCTGAAAGGATTTGGGACTGACCAGAGTTGGGCAATTTTGTGGTTTTGCTGAGAATCTTGTGAAGACACGTGGGCCTGTATTTTGGCACCTGCAGAAGTAGGTGTCCATGCAATGAGCCGTCTCTGCCCAAATGGGCCAACTCATGTCGATTGTTAACTATGATTGTGTGTATGAGAGGCCACTTCGCCTTGGATCGGGAATCCTGAATGCTTTGCTGATTGTGAACAGTGGGTTACTCCC
>NW_027529583.1:304299-305578 GCF_008692635.1 Crocuta crocuta | reverse complement strand
GAGCTCAGTGGCTGTGGCTGGGATTCCCACACCTGAGGGTTTGGGCCGCTGGGGCTGCCACCAAAAGCATGAGCTTTGTGGGGGGCTGGCAAAGAAGTAACTTCCTCTGGAATTCAGCCTCAGAAGAAAAGCAGAGCTGTGTTCTGTACAGACAGAAGAGGCTGGTCGCAAACCTCTTAGCCTCCAACAGTGACCCAAATCAGAGGCCTTCAAATGTTGCTTGTTGATTATATTGGAAGAAATTAAGCACCCTCTTGTATACTTTATATTTGACATCTGAATTTTTACGATAAGTTTAATTTGTTGCAAAAAATACATTTTCCAGCGCCTTGTATGTTTTCATTATTCAAAGTGTGATTCATGGACCACTAACACCAGCATCCCCTGGAAGTGTGTTCTAAGTGCAGAATCACACGTCCTTCCCTGGCCCCACTGAGTCAGAATCAACATTTTAATAAGCTTCCCAGGTGATTTACGTGCACATTAAAGCACTGGTGTATATCATATACAAACTTTAAGTGTATCTTCATCAAAACCTTTCCATTCGTGAAAAAAGGTCTGTTGTGTGCCCTAATTGGAGAAGCCATTTCTTATTGTCAAACCATCAGCCAAAGCAGACTCGCTGTTAGTCAGTAAAAAGAATTGTTCATTGATTCAAGTGAATGCATTAATATGTGTGCTTGGCCAGTCTTCTCCCTTCTGAGTTCTATCCTAGGATGGATGGGTGGCTGCATGGCTAGATAAATACATAAGGCACAAAGCTGTGCCATGAATTTGCCGCCTGGATAAAATATGGCACTGTAGCCTTCCATATTTCTTACTGGAGCCTTCTTTAACTCTTGGGATTCTCCCTCTAACGTGATGCTGTCTGAAAGTTTCCCTTATGTTTGGGTGCCAGGAAATCTTTCCTTTTGGGGATGATGCACACCGGTAAGGTTCAGGGTGGGTGGGCCATATACCAGAGGGGTAAGGAGGAGCAGGCAAGCATGGGTAGGGCAGGTTAGCTTGAGAGAGGCAAACATATGGAAGCTGAAGATCTGGAAGGAGAATCTCTTAAAGCTCTCCATATGCCCTTTACTGTCAGAAAGTTTTCGGGGACTCTAGTGGTAGGTGAAGTCCAGTCTCAGAACATTGAGTTGGGAGAATGAGTTAATACCCTTTTGGAACTTCCTGGATTCAAGCCTTTTAAACTCCTTTCTGCCCTTGAATTCACGTTATGTGTGTGTGTGTGTGCGCGCGCGCACACACACACACACACACGTGCACCCTTGCCCAAGTG
>NW_027529583.1:303337-304283 GCF_008692635.1 Crocuta crocuta | reverse complement strand
GCTTGTCCCGTCATCTACTCAGGCATTCTAACTTCAGTTGAACTTGTAAAATATTTATTTAACACCTATTGTGCACCAGGCACTGCACCAGGCATTGTAGATACAGGGAATCAGTCGCTATTAGTAAACCGATATGCAAACACTGGTGGGAATCATATAGGGATTTTCGTAGGATTTGGAAAGAAAGGATGGCAAGAAACTCCCAGTGTTAACCTAGCAGCTCAACCCCCTTATTAGAGGGGACGTTCCTAAAGAAGGGATAATGAAGTCTGGTAAAGACAAGATGCGTCTGCTCATGTCTGTGCACATGTGCATGCCTTACAGCTCAAACCATCACAGACCTGCACTGTTATCCAAGTGCTTTAATGTTTAATTCCCTTTGATTTGGTCCAGAGTAACATCAAGTGTTTCTGTGGGCAATTCCAAGGCATCTGAGGAGCCTTGCTGGTAATTAAAATCTAGTAAGACCTTCAGAGGAATTGGAGAAGGAGAACTTTATTGGTTTTCAGGCCAGTCTTATAATTTCATTCTGTTTTCTGTCTGAGACACACATGCACAGGGTCTTTTATCGCCTATTAGGCATGGGTCCTGCCAATCACAAGTTTGAAGATGAGGAAAAAATCAGCAAATGCTTTGCTGGGGAGAAAGCAGAGCCATTACTGCCCCGTGGCTGGGGCAGCCACACCAACCAAGGATGCATGCATCAGACAAGAAATGGTGTAGAGATGTTCTATTGCTTTCCTTGAGCTATGGCCGATGGTAACTTGTTGACTTCGGTCCTGGGATCAAGTTAGTGCTGAGTTGCTGTCAGCATTACTGGTTGTAAAATGGGCTTCTCCCTTTCCGACCAGAGGCAAGATCATTCTGGGCATTTGTGGTGAGAATGTTCTCTGGGTGGCATCACAGAACTTCTCACCAATACTGTTTGGGGCTCCTTGGCTGCATC
>NW_027529583.1:302700-303298 GCF_008692635.1 Crocuta crocuta | reverse complement strand
CTCCTTGGCTGCATCCCCTCCCCCCCCGTGCCCGCCACTGCGGCACTTGCTGCCTCCCCTCGCCTTGACTGCAGCATTCACAGAAGGGGTGCAAGGCTCCAAGCGGGGAGGTTTGGACATCGTTGACTACCCAGAGGCTAGGGGCTGTTGGTGCCAGGTCTCTCTGTCTCTCTTTGTCTTTGTCTTTAATTTGGTAATTTAAAATGTTTATGTCATTTCAAACTTACGGAAGAGTTGCAAGAATAATACAAAGAACCCTTTCATGACAAGGACATTGCCTTTCATAATATTGACACTTTTGAAGAGTTCATGCCAGTTACTTTGTAGAATTTTCCTTATTTTGAATTCTCCTGATGTTTTTGCCTTGTTCCATTCAGGTTATACACCTTCGCTTTTCTTTCCTTCCTTTCTTTCTACCTTCTATCTGTCCGTCCATCCATTGAGTGTTGAACATTTATTAAGTAAAAGCGCTTGCTTTTTAAAACATTAAAAAAGAACCCCTCTCTTGAAATATAGCTCACTTATTTGAAACATAGAGTTCCTTGGTTTTTAGTAAACTCACAGAGTTGTGCAGCCATCACCCCCAAAAGAAGGCTCT
>NW_027529583.1:297550-302577 GCF_008692635.1 Crocuta crocuta | reverse complement strand
ACCACCTGCTCCCCGTTTCCCCTTCCCCCAGCCCCTGGCCACCACTCATCTATTTTTATCTCCATGGATTTGCCTCTTCTAGACACTTCATATAAATAGAATTACACAGTATGTGGCCCTTTATGTCTGGCTTCTTTTACTTAGTGTAATGGTGTCCATGTTCATCCACGTCAGAGCCGGTGTTGGCACTTCATTCCTTTTATGGCTGAGTCCTAGCCTGTTGCGGGGACGCGCCACGTTTTGTTCATTCGCTCATCATGTGTGTTGTTTCCACCCTTTGGCCTTTATCAATAATGCTGATAGAGTCACTTACGTACCTGTTTTTGTGTGATCATATATTTTTATTTCTTTCTGGGAAATGCCTATGAATGGCACCGTAGGGTCCTATGGAAACTCTCTATGGCCTTTGGAGGAGTAGGTCATGCAGTTTTGACCTGTTATAGTCCTGTGAGGCCCGAAGGTAGGATCTCAGCAGGGACCTGGTGGTGCGTTGCCATTTTTATGAGCATAATAAGCTCATCTTCAGCAACTCCTGGTCTCGTTTTCCAGAGACTGATGGCCTTCCTGGGTCTGTGGCTGTGGCCAGAACTAGGGATTTTTGGTTTTCAGCCTCTCCTGAGGGATGCCTCTGAACCATGACCCCCCCAGTGAGCATGAGGGACTGTGCTGTTCAGCTCCATCAGCCCTGGAACCGCCTCATCTGGAACTGCCTTTCCTAGCTTTGACCCCAACCAAGGGCCCAAGTTAGAGCCTTGCGGTTGCTGGCCCCCTCTAATTGGGTCCTTTATTTCACAGTCTGTTATTTTTGTGGTGGTGCCTGGGCCTTGACTGGAGGGCCGTGTTGTTGTTTTTAACTCAACAGTTTAGTAAGATGTTTGATGGAACCTAGTGATTCACCTATTCCATGAAGAAGGGGAGGAGGGTGTGTGTGTGTGTGTGTGTGTGTGTGTGTGTGTGTGGTAAGGAGGGGTAAGGTGTACTGAGGTGAAGGTACCCTTAAAACAGAATCGGGTCAGGCAGGAAAAGCTACTACTTTCCAGCCCCTCCCCGCCAGGGGCTTTCATTACTAGAATGACCGAAGGGTCTGACAGTGCAGTTTCACTGATAAATGGCTTCCTGGTGTAAATTTCCAGGACACTGGCAGTGCCAAGTGAGACTTTTGTCACGTATGTCCTGGGGTACTCAGAAAAATTTTCTTCTGCTTTGTCGAACTAACCTGAAATGGGGGTGGAATTCCTTCCCTGACTTATACCACAGGCAGGTTTGGGCTCCAACCCTGGCTCTGAATGACCCTGGATAAGTAACTTAACCCCTTGGAGACCAGTTTTCTCATCTGCAAAACGGGAATAAGAATAATACCTACTTCATACAGTTAGTGGGCAGATTAAATAGGTTGACAGATGCAATACACTCTAATTAGAAGCTTCTTAGTAAGAGTTTTTAGCTCCATTTATTGTTACTATTATGCTATATTCCATCCACTATGGTAATTGGCTCAGCCCAGATATTACCTCCTCTGTGAAGCTGCACCTCAGTGTGTGTGTCTTGCTTACTACCGTGTGTGCAGTATCAAGCCTGGTGCCTGGCATATAATAGATGCTCAATAAATATCTGTTCAATGAATGAGTAAGTGAATGAATGAATACATTTCTCATCTGGGAACAATCCACTTCTCCTTGAGGCTTGTATTTTTCATGTTTTTTTTTTTTTTAAATTTTTTTAATGTTTTANTAAATTTTAGAGAGCATGTGCACACTAGTGGGGGTAGAGGGGCAGAGAGAGAGAGAAAGAGAGAATCTTAAGCAGGCTCCATGGTCAGTGTGGAGTCCAACACAGGGCTCGATCCCATGACCCTAGGATCATGACCTGAGCTAAGATCGAGTCAGATGCCCAACTGACGGAGCCACTTAGGTGCCCCTCCTTGAGGCTTTGATAGCACTCTGTCCCTCCCTTCTTTTATGGATTTTTCTCCATTTAACCTTTATTGGAGTTAATTGTGCATATCCAGATGGTCAGCCGTTGAGGAGTAGAACTTGGGTCAGTTGTTTTGGTGTTTCCTATGAGGCTTTGCATGGAGGGCAATAACTCCTTGCAAAGGACTAAATAATCCTTTTTGGAAATGATGGTTTTAAAACATTAAATTCCTGAGTTCTTTTTTTTTTTTTNGGATGCAAACACAGAGAAATAAATGTACAGAGAGACTACTCCTCCAACAATTTCATGGCATGTGGCTGTCTTTCTTTTTTCCTAAAGGAAGTGATAAAGGTAAAAGTTAAGGAGGTGTAAGTGACAGTGGGAGCCAAAGACTCACAATAAATAAAAATGTGAGTTCAGTTCAAAGAACATATTGATGTTAAAGTTTTATTGGAGTTTAACAGTTTTAGAAAATATATAGGTTTCATTCTGCTTTGAATGCCTTCAAATGGTGTGTGTGTGTGTGTGTGTGTGTGTGTGTTTAAATGAAAGTGCACAAAAACCCTTTGGTTCTGTCTGAAAAAATAGTGGCTTATTAGCAGTGGGTTGTGAATTTCAAAGCCTGTCACTGCTGCTGTGCCTCTTGGGTTCATGGTTGGAAATGCTCTGGTTGTCTAGTGGGGAGCCGAGGCCTACGACCTGTCTCTTCTCGTGCGTGGCTCATTAGGAAGAACAAGAAGTCACTTGGCCACTGGTCCAGAATAGAGCAGGGTTGGTCCACATGAAGACCAGGCTTTCTCCTGGCTGCCCAGAGGACAGGTGACAGGTCAAAGGGAGGTGGACCCTGAAGAGATCTCACCATGTTGTTTAGGATCAGGTCATACATGGCCAAGATGGGAAGTAGAGAAGTGAGTTATGTCCTGAGGAAAGAAGTCCTGTGCATCGAAACAGAGGTATGGATTGGGTCAAGGCAATTTTTCACTTTGACCTTTGAATGTATGGATCATTTATTCACTGAAGTTTTGGTAAGCTGGTGAAAAAAATTTTTTAAGTATATTATCCATGGTAAGTTAACTGATGAAACATTCTCAAACCTTAGTGACTTTTCCCAGTAAACGTTTATTTTCAACTCATGCAAAATCCAATGTGGGCAGACGGTGGAGGAGGGCACTGTACTTATATGTGGTCATTCGAGAATCCAGGTTCCTTCTGTCTTGTGGCTCCACCCTCCCTTAGGGCCTTGGGGTCCTCCACCAGAGCCCCCAGATCCAGCCAGCAGCAAGGTGGGAGGCTATGAGAGAGTTTTTATTTTATTTCAGAGAGCGAGCGAGCGAGCATGAGTGAGTGCAAGAGGGGTAGAGGGAGAAAGAGAGAATCCCAGTCAGGTTCCACACTCCTCGCAGAGCCCAATGTGGGGTTCCACACTCCTCGCAGAGCCCAATGTGGGGCTCGATCCCATGACCCCAGGATCATGACCTTAGCTGAAATCAAGAGTCGGAAGCTTGACCGACTGAGCCACCCAGGTGCCCCAAAGGCAATTTTTAAGGGCTAGGACTGGAAATGGCATTTATCCCTTCCTCCACATTCCATTGGCCAGCCTCATCATGGCCATGCCTAGGCTCGAGGAGGCTGGGAAATGGGGTTTAGCAGTGTGCCCAGAGCAAAGGCAAATGGTTTGGTGAGAAAACAGTTCATCTGTGCCACAGAAAACAAATTGGAAACATCCCCTCTGAGTTGCCATACAGAGGGACAGGGTATTTTACTGTGGTTTTGGAAAAGGCTTGATTTAAAAACTGCTACCAGCACATCTCCAAGAAGGGACTGGCACTGAATGAGCCAAGGGCATTCATGGGCAATCATTTGTTCAAGCAGTTTTCTGTTAAGCATCTACCCTGGGTCACGCATTATCTTGGGCACGGGAGCCGTAATGACATTTGTCAAAAGACAGGCATTTGAATATGAGGACAGCATGAGGGAAAGTAGGGGAGCACGCAGGCAGAGACCTAGGCCAGTCTGAGAGAGCCAGAGAAGTTTCCAGAAACAAATGACATTTACACCGACACCTGAAGGGGAGGGATACTAAGACGTAGCCAGCTGAAGGAGGCAGGAAAATGGCACGGGTAAGTGTGTATTATGAAAGGGGCATAGCTCAGTGGATCTCAGCCTCGATCGCAGAGAAGGGCTGGAGTGCAGGCCCCGCTCACGACGGGCTGGAGTCTGCTTCTCCCTGGGGCTGGCATGGTGCAGGTGCAGCCTTGAAATTGTCAGCTTGCCCTTGCAGGAAGCCAGTGAGCAGACACGTGTGGCTCATTTAGAAAGAACCCATTGGGATTTATCTGATCAGCACGGGGTCCTACACATCACGGAGGGATCCACAGACTATTGTTTCGGGACCCATCTTGGGCCTGTCGGTCTGTTCGCTCAGAAGGAGAACACAGAGACTCCCAGGCCCTGGGCCAACGTGCTACACAGGCTTGGTTTTTGTAGGCCTCATGCCTTCCCCAGGCTACACCATTTTGTTTGTGTGTCTGGAAGCCCCTGGAATATTCTTGGTAGCAACTACAGACCCGCTTACCCATGAGGAGTTATACCTCAGCCTGAAAAGCAAACGCTTTGTTCCTGTTTTGAAAGCATAAAGCCTTAATCTTCTGATTCTATCATTCAGACTTCCAACTTAGAGATGTAAAAATATTGGAGCTGGGTATTGGATCAATGTCAGGGCTGTGTCTCTCAGGGGCTGTGAGGTTTGGGGGCACTCCTCCCAAATAAAGAGGATAGCTCGTTTAAGAATAAAACCGAAGGAAAGGTTCAGATCATTTTTACGATTTCTGTTACAGAAAAGCTATGGTTATTTTGTTTTCCTCAGAGACACAGGAAACAAAGCCACCCCTCTCCTCCTCATCAGAGCTCTGTCTCCTCATGCTACCTTCCTGAGCATGCACTTCTAGGCAGCCTTGCTGCTGGGTGTGGGAACATGAGGTTTGAAAATGATTTATATGTGGATACTTACCTCGTGAATATATATGACTGTCTAGAAACTGCTTTAAAAATAAAATTGTGGTGATTATGTCAGTGATTATACTGTAGCCATCTTACACAAGATTCCAGGTTAA
>NW_027529583.1:292322-297474 GCF_008692635.1 Crocuta crocuta | reverse complement strand
GCCAAGACTTCCAGGACAGCCAGCTTGGGTTCTGGGCCAGAAACAACCCTGTTCTCCGACTCAAGGGTTCTTACCTTTCAGTTTTTCCATTTGGCGGCTGAGAAGACAAAGCCCAAGAGGTCAAGTGCCTGTGCCTGGTCCACGGTCATACAGTTGTTCAGAGGCCAAGCCGGGACTAGAAACCTGGTCTCCTGAAACTTCGAGAAGGCCCATTACAGGCAGGTTTGGGGTTGCATGTCGGTCTTCATCATCGATAGTGGCTGTGGAACATGTGTGTTGAGAAGGATTCTGAGGCCCGATATTTCCTCACTCAGAAGAAGTGCTGTAACTGACTAGCTGGCCTACCCCGAACAGGTGAGAGGATTTGCTGCGGTTTTTGTGTGTTTCCAGCTGTTGTACCGTGGTAGGTAGGTTCTAAAGTAGGCTTTGGAGCTCTTCTTGCCCCCACTCTGGTGCCAGTGTAAGCCCTAGCCTCTTCAGAGGGACTTCCCTCTCCCCTTCCCCTTTGCCCTCCCTCCCACAGCCCATTTCCACGGGAGGCAGACTCGAGCTCAGGGTTAGAAGTGTGCCCTTCCCTCCCAGGGAAACAGGCTCTGCCTCCAGGACAAGCAGGAGAGCCCTGGGGTCTGTTCCCGGGGGGTTCCAGCTTGCAGTCTCAGAGCCATTAGTTCGTCGGCTTCACTTTGAAATTTTAAAAAAATGTTTTGTTTTGTATTTGAGAGAAAGAGAGGGCATGCGCAGGGGAGGGGCAGAGAGACGGAGACAGAATCTGAAGCAGGCTCCAGGCTCTGAGCTAGCGTCAGCACAGAGCCTGACGCGGGGCTCGAACCCACGGACCGTGAGATCATGACCCGAGCCGAAGTCGGACACTCAACCCACCGAGCCACCCAGGCGCCCCTACCGGCTTCCTTTTGGATCACTTTTTTGGAGGCATCTGATACTCAGCTTTTCCTTGTCTACTGCTTCTGCTTCTTGGAAGGCTTGGGCAAGTTGCCTAACTGCACTAAGTCTCAGTTTCCTCACCTGTAAAATAGTGTTAGTTCCCACATCGTGGAATGTTGTGAGGATTAAATAAAGCCACCGAGTGTGCCTGGCAAGTGACCAGTAACTGTGCCCTCCTTTTTTTTTTTTTGTTCTCTATTATTTTTAATTCACAAACAGAGCCCTTGAAGGAGCATCCGCTATGTTCGCTAATTTTGTGTGTGGCCGTGTGTTTGATCATTTCAAAGAGAGGAGAGGTGGGGAGGGAGATGGAAAACAAGTGAGCCAACTGGCAGTCTGTGCCTGTGATAAAAGCAGTGACACTGTGGAGAATTGTCTAGTACACGAGATTGTGTATTATTTCAGCTGGTGCATCTGAAACTTTGTACAGATGGGTCATTGGGGAGCTTATTTAAAATGCAGTTTCTGGGGCATCTGGGTGGCTCAGTCGGTTAAGCGTCCGACTTCGGCTCAGGTCATGAACTCATGGTTTGTGAGTTCGAACCTCATGTCAGGCTCTGTACTGGCAGTGTGGGGCCTGCCTGGGGTTCGTTCATTCATTCATTCATTCATTCATTCTCTCTCTTTCTCTCTCTCTCTCTCTCTCTCTGCTCCTTCCCCCCTTCAAAATAAATAAATAAACTTAAAAAAAAAAATAAAACGCAGATTCTGATTCAGAAGTTCTGGGCTGATTTATAGCACGCATTTCTAACAAGCTCCCAGGTGATGGCGATGCTGCTGGCCTGTGGACCCCTGTTCGACAACAGGCAAGAGTTTAGGTGACAGTGGGCCAGTGCTGCCCTGTAGATTTGGAACAACCTGAAACTTGACAGCCCTGTGGGCAGTCAGCTGGATTGGTGCATCTAGGAGCTGAGACCTTCTGGGGATGAATGGAGAAATACTGAAGCCCAACTCTGAAGAGCCAGGTTCTAATCCCAGATGAAGGATGAGAACACAGTGAGCAAGTTGTTTCTCTCCCTCAGCCTTGGCAGCTTTTTCATCTTAAGAACAGAGGGCAGCTGAAAATACTATATAAACCCTTACTATTCCCAGAGTGATCCTTAGCCCCATATCCTGCACCACCTCAGACCTCCTATGCCCAAAGCCGCATTTTAATATGTTCCCTGGGGGATCCACTCTCATGTTAACATTCGAGAAGTGCTGGTCTAAGACTCCTTCCCGCTAGAAGATTCCGTTGGTCTAGTACTTTCTAACTCTAGCTCTGGTGACAGACATGTCAAATGAATCGCTCCATCCAATGGGGATGTCTTCATCAGGACATGAGCTCCTTTCAGTTCTCCAACATTAATTTTGGTGATTTACAAAGAAGGTCAGACCAGTAAAAATTTTTTTTCTAAGCCAGCATTTCCCTGTGTTTGAGTAGGATGGAGTGTCGGAATGTCTGCAGAGGTGAAAACCACGTGCATCCTTAGGGTTGCTGCTGATCAACGGCATACTCTGTAGATACTGGCTCCTCTCAACTTTGGTCTGTGGAGTAATGACTTCCACCACCAGCAGCACCCTTCTCAGGCCTTCAGCAAATCGCAGCATGGTGCGCCCAGCTTCCCTGGACCTTGCACCACCTCCTCCATTTTCCTTTGATGCTGGTGCGCGTTGGCTGCATTGGGAGATGGGATGGGTGCGCGTTCCCACGTGTCTACATTCTTGGTGCATTCGCTCTCTGATGGGAATTGGGGCTAGGAGTGGAGAAGTTTTAGGGCATAGACTCCAAAAGGAAGAAGCAAAATTGTCCCAAGGTTTTAGTTCCATGGAGGAATGTTTTTAATTATAAAAATTTCAGCTACACGAGCAAGATAGAGAATGCTGTAAGAAACAGCCTTTAGGTCAAGACGTACATTGTTATAAGTAAAATCATAATGTAGACTCCTCAGTGGCATCACCTCCTAAAACCATATGCTGAAAATTGGTATTAATATTTCTCAGGCATGTCTTTATATTTTAATATTTATGTGTGTATTCCTAAGCAGCATTGAGTATTGTCTTTGCTTGGTTTGGAATTGGTATACATTGTTTTATACTCTGTGAATCTTTCTGCAACTTGCCTTTTTTGCTCAGCATTATACATGAAGATTTATTCATGCTGTTGCTTGTAGCTCTACTTGATTCATTTTAATTGCCGTGTGTAGTTCATTATATGAAAGCACTTCCGTTTATTGATTCTCCGGTTGATAGACATGGCAGTTGTTTCTGGTTTTTCCTCTTCCAAACAATGCTACAATGAACATATGTTACTTTTATGCATATACATGTGAGTTTTTCAGGGCAGTGTTTTTCACGGAGTGTGTTGCGACGTCTTTGTGGGTCATGAACTCAAACCAAAGGATTGCAAGTACGTTGAAAAAAAGTAAAATAGAATACATTGGGAAATACCAGAATACCTTTCCCATGGTAAGAGGAGTTGCTATTTCATGGAATTTGTTTCAATTACAAGGTGATACAGTTTACTTTGATAGCCCATTACTTTATAATTGAACCAAGTTTAAGGAAATTAAACTTCCTGTGTGGGTCATGGTCAACCCGGGGGTGGACTTGCTGAGTTGAAGACCGTATGTATCTTTGGGTTTTCTAGAGCTTGCCACATTCCACTTCTAAGTGTACTCGTTCACACTTCTATGGGTTTTCAAGTTGAAAAGCTCAAGAAAAAATAGACCCCAAAGACAGATGGAAACTCGAGAATAAAAAAAGAAGCTTAAAATTCCCACCTTCTTCGCTCCTCCTAACCCTGTATAAACATTGTGGGTTTTCTTGACCTTGCAAATTTGCTTTTAATCTTAAAACAGAAAAAAAAGCTCCCAAGGAAATTCCTCACCTTCCTGTCTCTCTTGCCTCAGTTCAGGAAGGGGCGAGCTGGAAGGAGGCATCCATTAATAACAGGAGAGCTGTGTCCAACCTTTGTGCCCTAGCTGCTGTGAGCAGGTTTTCAAAAATGGAACAAGATTTCTCTGGGTCAAAGTGAGTGGTACCATCATTATTTCTTATTTAGAAAGGAAGCAGGGAATGGGGCACCTGGGTGGCTTATTTGGTTAAGCATCGGCTCTTGATTTTGGCTCAGCTCATGATCTCGTGGTTTGTGAGTTAGAGCCCCGCGTCGGGCTCTGCACTGACAGTGCAGAGTCTGCTTGGGATTCTCCCTCCTCCTCATTTTCTGCCCCCGCCCCCAGAAATAAACTTAAAGAAATGAAGCAGGGAATTGGGGAGCCTAAGGAGCCATCCTCCCATCTCTCTGGGGGGGCTGGTCAGTTCCTGCTCTAGACTCAACCCCCCTGGAAAGCCAAATCCTGTGTGAGCTGATGGTTGTCTGACTTGCTGCACCCTATTTTCCTGGAGATGTGTATCCATGTATTTTCTCCCTTTGTGCACTGCACAAGCAAAGACCAAGAGATGGGAAGAAGGCAGGTTTGGGGGCCCTCCTCCATGCCTGTCCCTGTGCCCAGAACCTACCATTGATCATCTCAAGTCATCCTGGCAACCCCTCTTTCTGCAGATGAGCAAACCTAGGCTCAGAGTTTAGGTGACTTGCCCAGGTCACTCATCTAATAGGGTAGAATTCCTAACCTTATGGAGACCTTTCTGTATGCCAGGCATTGTTCTAAGCACCTTATATAATTTCCTTTTTACATCTTCATCACATCCCAGTAAGGGTAGGTACCCTTGTTATCCCAACTGTACAGATGGGGAAACTGAGACACCAAGAGGTTAAATAATTGGCCTAAAATCGCACAACTAGTGAGTGCAAAAGCTGATATTTGAACTCAGAAACTTTAGTTCTGGCTTTGGTACTCAAATTCTGAACTCCTTAGATAATTGGGAGTCCCCCCTGTCGGTGATGACATCAAGTGAGCTTGTTTACTGACATATATAGCCTGACAAGTCACCCAGTCTTTGGCAATTGACATTTTCCATCTGTTGAATGGGGGTCCTGCCCTGTTCTGTATCATAGGTATGCCCTCCTTCCCTCCCTTCCTTCCAGCATTTACCAACAGGTAAGGGAGATGGTCTCTGTACATGGGAATTTGGGACAAGCATGTACCATATATGAGAAACAATGTGGTCACAATGACAATGGCCATGTGTACTTTAGGGCTGAAATGAGTGGCTGGCACAGAGATCAGAGAAGGAGGTGCTGGGTGAGGCTGGGGGACAACCTTGT
>NW_027529583.1:281135-292202 GCF_008692635.1 Crocuta crocuta | reverse complement strand
TGGAAGACAGGACTAAGGCCTGAGAATTTGCCTTACTAACAAGCTCCTCCTTCCTGCTGGACCGCACTTGGGAAATCACTGGCTTAAACAATAGGTAAGATTTGTTAAAAGTGTGAGAGAAAAGGAAATGAGTGTGATCTGTGTGTTACCGAGAGTAGGTTAGCCATGATGACAAACAAGCCTTAGAGTCTTTGTGGCATAATGCAGTGAAGTTTTCTTCCTGTTTTTAAAAATTTTTTAATAGTTTATTATTTTTGAGACAGAGAGCATGAGTGGAGGAGGGACAGAGAGAGAGAGAGAGAGAGAGACAGAATCTGAAACAGGCTCCAGGCTCTGAGCTGTCAGCACCGAGCCCGACGCGGGCCTTGAACCCACAGACTTGGAGATCATGACCTGGGCTGAAGTTGGACACTCAACCGACTGAGCCAGCTAGGCGCCCCAAGTTTTCTTTCTGGTCTGTGTTCCAGTCCAGTGCAGGTTGATAGGGGTGTACTCTGCTCCCTGCTGAAGTTCGGGAGCCCAGGCTCCTTCTGTTTCTGGCTCTAGCACTCCCTGGGGACTTTGAGTCAGCCATTACAGCATCTGAATCTAGCAGTCGTTGAGGGAGCAGAGATGGGAGGATTGTGCAGAAGGTTTATACGTGCCAGGCCTGAAGGAGAAGCACGTCACTTCTACCCGTGTGCCGTTGGCCAGAACTCAGTGACACGGTTCCATGTAACTGCAAGGGAGTCTGGGAGATGTGTCCCAGCCGTGTGCTTGGGTAGAAAAGAAAACAGAGAATGAATATGTAGCAGTCCTTGCCACAGCCTGTTTGAGGATCCACAAGGAGTTTGGTTTGACTGGAAAAGTACATTCATATTGAGAGAATAAAGGAATGTTTCATGCTCCTTTGGGGAAATTTGCTGTGGCCAGTTCAGGTCATCATTTAGCATCATTGTAGTGTAGCTATAGAGTGCGAAAAATAATCACCAGATTTTCATCCAGATGCCCTTCACTGAAAGCCTGAAGAGGTGATTTTGTAGTTATATAATTTCTCAGCACCTGATGTTTTTCTCTCTATAAACATCGGAATGAGATATATGAAAATTGCTAGTTTGGTACCAAGCACATGATGACAGAGTAGTTCTTTCTGTTTTCTGCACTTGGATGGGCAGACCGAGCCACGCTGTTGTGGCATTGGGAGCCTCTTCGCGTGCACAGCTGCTGGAATCAGCTCAAGCGCATAGGCACGAGCCTCATCGGGCAGTTGGGTGGCTGCTCCCAAGGCTGTAGCATCACAGCTCAGACTTCCCACAAGCCCCAGGGGAGCAGCCTAGGCCTGAGACCACAGCAAGATTCATTAAGTACTTGGTTTCTGGAAGCAATACCATTACCCAGTTGGGTGACTCTGGCCTTTTTGCCTCCATTTCCTCATGTATGAAAAGGGGCGAGGCGTCTTTACCTCATACCGTTGTTGTGACGGTGGGGCTGAGGAAAAGCTAAGTAATGAGAAGTATTGGAAAAACACCATGAATTTCTTAGCCCCCTGTGGTATTTGCCCTTTCTCCCTCTTGGTGTCATTAGCTGAGGCCAATAGGGAGGTTCTTCAAGCATGTAAGCCTTCTGGCCTTTGTTTGGTCTTAGGATGGCCATGCTGGGCCTGACAGAGCTCCGTCCTCTTCCCAAAGCTCGAGTCGCAGTGACTTGGGGGGCCCCTGAGCTGTCTGTGGATGTGAACACAGTGTGGGGAGCAGGTGGTGAGGAACCCTCCAACCTTTTTCCAGGCCGCGCCTGCATGTCGGCTGAGCAGGCCCAGCAGCAGAGACAAAAGTCCCCTGGGCTCCCCTACGGCAGCACTAAGCCCCCCTCTCTCCACAGTCCCTGGACCAGTGCAAACCTCCTTCATTTCACCTTGTTCTCTGCTCCCCTCAGGTCTGGGTCCTTTAAAAGCCTTTCTCTCCCCCTGTTCAAACGGTGCAATTTTGGGTGATTGAAACCACATTTTTATATGTGTCAAAATCAGTTCAGCCTTTAGAAAGAAATCATAATATAAATTGGATCATATATCCTAAGTGGATGCCACCAGCTAATTCGTTTGTTAGGCCGTTCGGCTACATGGGATTAAGTGAGTGTTTACTCTTCGGCAGCTACATGTNCACCTGCAGGGAGCCATTGCTTCTCCAGCAGCCTCTAGTGATTAATGGGGTGGGGCTAGGGGAGCTGGCTGCTTTTCTTTGACTCCTTCCAGAAACGCGGGGTCTTGGCTTCCATTGGTCTCTCTCTAAAGCAGAGGAGGGGAAAAGGAGGGCCCGCACATCTGCTTTAGTACAAAGGGACACAGATTTGGAATCCCCTGGTGTGTAAGTGGGCATTAAGAGGCCAGCAGAAAATCTATTTTAGAACATCCCTGCCCCCTTCTTTTGAAATGCACACTCATCAAGTTCCTCACAGCCTCTGAAAGGCTGTGGTCTAGACCCTCATCACTGCAAGCGGGGATCGGTGGGCGGCCAAGAGCGCCAACGTCACATTCTGAGGCTACCGAATCATATCTCCCGAATCAGAACCCGACTTTGTGTGCGCAGTGTGTGTGCGTGAAAATGTAACACGTGCTGCTCTAAACCACTCTTCTCAGCCTTAGCTGCGCATGGGGTTTATCTGGAGGGTTTGTTGTTGTTTAAATGCTGGTGCCTGCATCTCACCCCCAGAGATCCAAAAGCAATTGGTCTGGAATGTGCCTGGGTATCGGGGTGTTTCAAGGCTCCCCAGGCGATTCTAATGTGCAGCCAAGGTGAGGAAGCACTACTCTAACTGGCCCTGCCTCTGTCCCTCCCTCCCCACTTTTTAGGGGAGATCACAGGGCTTGCTTTATCACAGGGCCTGCTGGGAGGACTCGGGGGCTAACAGTGGACCAGCCAGCACACCAGGGGCACCCAGAAGTCCTTTTGCCCTTCTACAGCGTCATCACATTTCCCCCGGCCCTTCCCGACTTCTCATTTTCCAAAAGAGAAGTTTCTTTTGGTCCCAAGCAGGAGGATGTTGGGAACTGGTGGTGAGAAGGGTTTGGAAATCCGTACGCGTTGTTTTCAGGCAGAGCTCTCCGGTTGGCTGTCCCTGTGTTTTTTGCAACAGTTCACACAGCTGCGTTTGTTCCTGTTGTTGTTTTTTTTATCATGGTTCGTGTGTTTGTTTGTTTGGAAGTGCCAGCCGGTGGGAGCCCGAGTATGGGGAAGGATGAGTTTGGAAATCTTTCCTTCCCGGTACTTGTGCTGGAATCCGGACCGTGTTGTGTGTCTGAAATGTCAGAGGAGTGTGTTGCTGCCCGTCCTATGGGCATCGGCGTTCCCAGGGCACAGCAGGCCTTTCAACTTAGAAGAGGNCCAAAGTCGGACGCTTAACCGACTGAGCCACCCAGGCGCCCCAGTAAGGTGTTTTAAAACAGGTCTCCTGGTTTGGGCCCAGTTTGTACTCTCTGGCATGTGGCTTCTTCTGCCCAGTATTAGGCTTGTGAGATTCACCTATGTGGTTGTCTGTAACTGTAGATCACTGTAAGAAAGGATTTTCACCAAATCTTGATCTTGGACTCTTGTCAGAGTTAGGATTTGAGTAAAATANCTTTTAAGTGAACAAAATTTGAAAAATAAAGATCAACGGAAGATAAAAAATAAAAATAATCTCTTAATCTATCGCCCAAAGAGAATCTTTCAGTATTTTTGTGTATATTCTCCAGGTTTTCCCCCATACATATTGTAATAATTTGGACTTACTACTTTTTAAATGGTTATTTTTTTCACTCTTTAGAACAAGAATATCTTACTGTGTCCCCAAATACTCTTTAATGGTGTCTCCTTTATTGGTTACCTGATTGGTCTTTGTAGCAAAGTTCGGCTTAATATTTTTAAACTTTTTTTTTTGCATGAGATTTATGAACTGCCTTAAACAGCTTTTCTTGTGATAAAAACGCAATCAGTCAGTAACACTGCCAAGACTTTTGAAACAGGCTTTAATTTTTGTCCTCATGGTATACTTGACCGCCCCGAGCTGGGTGGGCATGGTTGTCAAGATGGGAAGGTCTCCATGTGCTTCTGAAATGAAGGCCACTGTTAAATGCCTAATGTCCTGCTCTGTGGTTATTTTCAGAAAAACCCTCAAGAGCTAAGGGGTGATTTTTCATTAATTCACCTCTACGTCAGAATTATGAATTTTCTCTCTTGTGCCTGCCAAAAAGTCAAACTGTGTCTGCTAGGCATTAGGGACACAAGATTCTAATTTTCATAGCACGCCTTTTTAATTTTGTGAAATAATCTGTTAACTAGCACCTGTGGGCATTGGTTGCCTTTTTTCCTTGTTACCACAAGGGATTCAATAGCAATCAGATTCCTAATGCTTAGGCAGTCTTTTCACCAAGAGCCAGGGAGACAGGTGGACATTGTAGTTTTTATAGGGATACTCTTGGAGTGTTTATAAACCACAGAACCACTTTGGAGAACTTTAAAGCACTTTGAGCCAATAAGCTCATTAATGATGAGGAAAAGGAAATAAAATTTCATTGTCTTTATACGCATGCTATGGCTGAAGTCCAAGTAATTTTGGCTCATATCAACATTTGCTGGCTAGCAGTTTGAGAACAAATAGAGTATTAGCAAGATTTTGAGTCAACAGTAAAATTTGGACTTTGGCCACACACACACACACACACACACACACACGGGGTGAGGAGGTAGAATTTTCTATTCCTTTCTTCTTTAATTGTAAAACAACGAGAAGAAACTGCTAGATCTGAAATTCTTTGAGGTCCTTCCTTATGTGTACCCTAAAGAGGTGTAACTATTTCTGCTTAGAAAGGTGTTTCTTGATTTCATACAGTAAGTTACTGGCCTTCCTGGGATTGCAGAGGTCTTTACACTTCATCGCTGTGCCAGCCCCTTCCCCCTAGCCTTGTTGAGGTGATCTCTAAGATTGGGTTTTGAGTTGCTTCTTTCTGGCCCTCTTGTGAAGTAAGCATGGCAGTATATTTTCATTCATGGCAACCTCCTGGGTAAAATGCTGGAGAGAAACGTGTTCCAGGATGTTTGTAATTATACTAGAAAATGTTTTAGTAGGAAGTTGTCTATGATCGCAGCATCTCCGAAAGTTTTCACTGCTGTCTAGGAAAAAAATCTTTCAAGTTGTGAGATACAACTCGTGAGAGGCGAGGACACCTTGATGCTGCCTGATGCCGCTTACCCATCTCTCTCTGGCCCTGGGGCTTTGGAGTATTTCATAAGTGTTATGCAATGCTAGAAGTGGATGTAATTTCTGAGAAAATAATCTGGGGGGGGGCATGATTTTATATCTTAGTGCTTGCTCTTCTGAGAACGAGAATAATCCAACTCCCTTTCCCCTCCCATGAATACCCACTGTGGTTTGGGGCCGCTCTGTGAATTCCAGCTCATACAATGCCATTTCAGGATGAGTGAGCCCAGCGTGCACTCAGGGAGTGAGACCTTCGCGGTCCCCAGACCTGCTATGGCAAATGTGTTCCTCATGAATGACCTTCCTCTCCCTGTTTCACACTTCCTTTACTTTGATCCCTTACCTCTGGGTTTTAATGAGCAGGAGCTTTCTAGGAAGATTAGGAGAATGTCTGTTCATCTGTATCCTGAGGAGAGGGGAGGTGAAGGTACATATGTGTGCGTGTGGGCACTCAGGTGTGCAAACATATGTGTGCGCACACGTGTGTTCATTTATGTGCACGCACGTGGGTGCACCTGTGAGCATGTGTTGATGTGTGCATGCTGCCCATTCTTACATCTGTCTTGTGCTTTCCGGATGCCTCTGAAGGCATTAAGGATATTGTCTAGCTGTAACAATAATAATAGCTGATCTTTATGAAGTACCATGTTTCAAGCACTGTTCTTATAACACGTAGTCCTTACAAGATGCCTAATGAAGTAGGGACTGTTGCTTTCCCCATTATTTAGATGAGGAAACTGAGGCAAATGGGAGTGAAACTGAGGCACAGAGAAGTGAAGAAGCCTACATGAGGTCACACAGCTAGGGAGTGGCACAGAAGGGCTTCAGACCCAGGCTGGCTGTCTCCAGCTCTTCCTTGGCATGCTAACTGAAAAGGATGTCTCTCGGGGAAGCAAGACCTCCTCGCCTTTTTCCAGAAGAAGCCGAATCTTGTTGTGACCCAGCTCACCGCCTGATGGCTGTGGACCTGATGCTTGACCGAGCTGTACTAAGAGCGGACCTGGGAGCCTGGAGCGGTCGTGTTCGTGAGTTAGCACCGGAGGCTGTGAGTGTGGCCTGTTGGTAGGCTCGGGGGCTGGTCATTCTGTCTAGGGCAGCTTTTCTGGGGCCTGTTTTCGGTATTAGGTTGTACAAATGAGACAGATCTCTTGACCTTGATCCCTTCCTATTGCCGCCTTCTCTTCTGCGTCTCTGCTAGAAAATGCTTAAGTACGTACTTGCAGAACCAGGAAGGAAAAGGGAGGCATACCATTTATATGAAGTTCAAACCCAAGCAAAGCTAATCATAGAGGTTAGAAGAGTGGTTACCTTGGGGGGGCCCAACATAGTCTGCTGGGGCCCTGGAAGTATTCCATATTTTCACCCAAACACTGCTAACTTGGCAGTAGATAGACGTATGTGATGATTGAGCTGCACACTTAAGATCTATGCACTTTACTGTATGTAAGTGACCCCTCAATAAAAGAGTAAATAGAAAAGTAGGCATCGGTAGTAACCCATGCCAATTTGGTAGAAGCTGGGCCAGGAATGGCAGGAAAGAGAAACAGGCACATCGGAGTGAGAGTTAAGAGAAAAATCAGTCATAGGTTGAGAGACGTAGATAGCTCTTAATCTGTAAGAATCAGAAGTTATTTCCAGGACGACATAATTGCTGCTATTCAGCAGATGTGAATTTTATTGCTCTTAATTTCTTCTTTATTTTCATGATTTGTATTCTGGCTTCCAATAGCCCTGGCCACTTGTGCGCTTGGCCTGCCTTCATTTGATCCTGGCTCTGCCTTTTAAAAACAGTTGCTGCCGCCGCCTCTCCCAAATTCGGAACGACTTACAAATGTTTGAACAGAGAAACAAAGACAGAATATGGGAGACATGGTCTGGTCTGTTGCAAATGGCTTTTCCTGCCAAGCTGTGGGGAATGGTATTCGGGCCAGCTTTGCCTTCCTAATCGGAACCATAGCTCCACAGATTGCCTTTAGATTGCAAACCCGAGGGCCTGCCACCCTCCGGGCCCATTTCACGCCTGGCTGCTGTGCGCCAGGGCTCTCCCTTTCATTGGCCTGTGAGGGGCACAGCAGAGTTGCCTAATCAGGACAGATGACTCTGAAAAGGAAGTAGCAGGACCCTAATCTTCTATAGGTTTTATACATCTCTGCTGCTCTCTGCCTGCCCCCTCCGGAGCTGTCATAACAGCAACAGTTAATATTTATTGACAGCCCGCTCTGTGCTTGATGCAGTTCTAAGTGTTTGGCATGCATTAATTCATCTCATCCTCGTGAGCTCCAGAAGCTGGTATGACTGTTCCCCTGTTAAGAGACGAAGTTAGACACAGGGAGATGAAGTCACTTGCCCAAGGTCACGTAGCTGGTGAGTGACAGAGACAGCATCTCCACCCAGTCTGGTTCCAGACTCTGAGCTCCCATCCACTGTCTAAATAGAATCAGTTTCCACCATCCTGACCCCCCACAGCTGTTGCCACCCGGGCTGGACCTGCGCTGTCTGCCCCAGCAGCCACTCGCTGCATGTGGCCGTGGGGCACTCGAGACATGAGGCGCTCTAAATGTAAAATACACACCGGCTTTCTAAGCCTTGGTACAAGCAAAGACTGTAAAATACATCATTACTGCATGTTTCTATTGACTGCATATTGAAATACTATTGTAGGTGTATTGCTTTCATGAAATATATTATTAATTTCATCTGTTGCTTTGTACTTTTTTGTTTAATGTGGCTACTAGAAAAGCTAACATTTTACACGTGGCTCACACTGTAGCTCCGTTTCAGTTTCTAGCTCTGAGCTGAACCTTCTTTCCAGCCTGCTCCAAATACAGTAAGATTCTCTTCCAGCACAGTCACAGGTAAAACAGACCTAGGAGTAACATGCCACGGATCAAATTTCTTTCACTGCCGCCACCTTGCTGCTGATGTACAATGAAACATTGTTTTTTCTACCTGAGGGAAAGATCCAGATCTTTAACGAACATCTGTTATGTACCAGCTGTGGTACCAGGTCCTCGCGTGTAATGGTGGCATTTAATCTTCATAATTCTTCTGTGAGATCAATATCGTCAGCCCCTTTGTACAGACAGCAACATTGAGGCTTAGTCTGGCAACTTGTCACAGTTGCTATTGCTAAGCAGTGGGCCAGGATTCAGCTGTGGGTCATCCGATTCCGGCTCTAGTGACAGTTTTCGCCCAACGGACCTGCCTTGTATAGAATATATTTCATCCTGCATTGTGTTAGGTATTTCTGCATGACTTTCTCATATTTGTTAAATCCTTATGGGAAGGGATCATGACCCGTAGTAGGTCACAGTAAATGTTCAGCGAACTCAGTTGCCTTAGTTCAGTTGTGTGAGAGGCTTTGATGCTAATTTTCTCCTGCAGTGTTTGGTATCTGCTCCGTGATTTCTCTTTTAAGAGCTACGGCTAGGTCACCAAGCTTGCATCATTAGATGGTTGTTAATAATTTCCCCACGACTTCCTGTAGAAATTTCATTCTGTATTTGATTCAATAAGATGTATTAAGTATAGTACATTTACTGTGCTAAGCCCTGTGAATCCACAGGAGGCCAACAGGGTTCCGGCCATCAAGGAACTTAAAGTCTAAGGTAGAGACGTGGAAGTAGGCATTATGATGAACATTGTTCCTTCATTGGTAAGAGTAGGTGAAAGGGGCTTAGGCGCACATTGTTGGAGCGTCTCATCCAATCTTCTAGAAGCTTATAGCAGGTTTTCCAGAAGAAGGAAAAGGAAGTGCTAAGTTTCAGTTGCAGGTCAGTGAAAATTAAAATGTGACTTTTTTTCAAGTACCCTCTGAACTCTGTTCATGATATTTTACTGTGGAAACAAAATGGAGGCTTTATCGAGACAGGAAGTGGAAGGCAGTACAAATCTGAAGCCATTCTAAGGACGCATCATCAGGGCTCATGGTTTCCAGTGTGGTGAGTGCTCTACCATTAGCTGGACTCATCTTCTCTCTGGAACCTTCCCTCTTATGACCCTGAATCAAAATCTGGCTTTCCTCTGTGTTTTCTTTTAGCTTTGACTTCTACCCATAATTTCTTCCTTCTTGCCATGTCTCACTTCACTTCCTGGAAGAGAAGAGAGAGAGAGCGCCTGCTTGACCTAGATCATTTAAAGAAAATCAGGCCATACCATTGGCTTTGGACCAACCTAATAGTTAGGCTACTCTTGAATCTAGTGCTCACCCTTGGTCCAATCAACTATGGCATGAGGAAGGGCAGGGTCATATGGTACCAAAAAGGGCTGTTGAAGTCATCTTCCTACACATCAACCTCTTCTGTGGGATGTTGGACATTTTATCCAAGGATGTGGCATGGCAAGAATGATCACTGATTTAGGAAGTTCTTTTAATACCTAGAGAAGTAATGTACAAGTTAGAAAAATCCAGGAGCCTGTCATTCTTATTATACCAGAGCAGGTCTGTGGATCCCTTGCTGGGGATTGTTTTATCTGTGGTTTTGCCATGCTTGTAATGCCATGTCCTAGAATGTCATCATTTCTTTGTTGTTAGGGGCACAGGGTATTATTTCAATATTTAGAAAGTGTGCCCCCACTCTCCCCAGCAACAACTCGTTGTTGGTACATGTCTTCATTGCTATAGATGGCTCATTCATTTCTTCTTCAGAAATCCATCCAGCTAGGCCCTCTGTAGGACAAAGACTGATTCTATCCTGGAAACCTCCCTTCTACCAAAATGGTCTATGGATAGAATTCATTAAGCCCAGGAAAAAATGACGTCGTTAGTTTCACTAACCTTAAATTGAAATTTGAGGTTTCCTTCAGTTCCAGAAAGACACAAAACACAGTAGTGCTACATGTACTTGTGACGTGGTCACTGATACAAATCATAGGCATTTCTGTATCATATGATGGTTTATAGAGAAATCTCAAAATATGCCCATTACTTAAAAATCCTGGTAGTAGACTCACCAGTAGACCTTGTTATTTCATGTGTTGATAAATACACATAATATTCTTTGACACAATTTTCTGTTTAGTATTTGGATAACTGCATTTTGACGCGGTTTATTTGCTTCACAATCTTTTATGTTGTGTTCTAGACCTTATGAATTCTGAGAAGGGGCCCATAGGCTTCACCAGCCGGCTGAAGGGGTCATGGCACAGCGAAGGTTAGGAACATGTGCTCAGGGGAGTAATCCTGTGATGCACGTACTCAGCTTTGGAGGCCACTGCTCACTCTGGGGTCTCTAACTCACGGAGCTGTACTGGTGTGTTTTAGTCTAAAGGAGGGAAAGCCTGATGCTGAAATCCTACAGTGGTCCTGGGGAGACTGATTCAGGTGGTTTGTAGTCAAGGGACAAAGCTATGCAAGGAGTGGAACGGTAATTTAAAGAGGATGGTGGCAGGAGGCTTTTAATTAAAGCCACCCTGATGCACCCACCCTGTGGTGTATGTATGAACATGCTCCATGGAGTGGATGTCTGCTGGTGTGGCATTGTTCTGGCCCCAGATATTTTGTATTATGGACTAATATGAGCCCTTAAGTTGTTGCCTCCCTTTCCTAATATAAAAGGAAGTAGAGTGGGCACACTGTGTGTAGAAGCCCAAGTCTGAGTCTTCGGGGCCCTGTTGATGTATAGGCCGTTTGATGTCATTGGAGCTCATGTGGGCTGGGTTATCTATGCCTTCCCTTTTGGAGAGCCAAGTAAGAGAAGCTGCTGGGTGGATGGGATGAAGGAATACACTCAGGACAGGAAGAGCCACAGAAGGTCTGGATAGGAGGCAAGTTGAGAACTCTTTGCGGACACCATCTTACCAGTGTCCTGAGCCACTGCCAATCCCAGTCCACACTGGCATTAATGTAGGTTAGCT
>NW_027529583.1:267036-281103 GCF_008692635.1 Crocuta crocuta | reverse complement strand
CCAGCCTCTGCTGGCAAGGAGTTTATAAGCTCAGTTTACCAGCTGAATGTTGGCTTGAAGGTTGGTGGGGAAAAAGACACAAGTTTGGTGTAATGAGGCTGAGGTGCTAATTTTTACTGTTCCTGTGGCAGCTGTGTGATCTTGGGAGTGCCATATTGCCTCTGTCCACTTCAGTTACCTCATCTATTAAGTGAGTTCAGTAAGTGTGCTGCTTAGAGTTATTATGAGTGTCAAAGGGTCTGGAAACATGCGGAGGAGAAAAAAACTTTGTGAAAGCACCAGGGAGTGGCATAAGGCACCTATGGACTCCATCACAAGGGCCTTGTGGCGATCTCATGTTATCTTGCCACTGAATGTTCATCCAAGAGAAGAATCTGGAGGCCTGAGGTTTCTTTTATGCCTGGAATACCTTTAGTGATCATCTGCCAATGAAAGGGCTTAATTTTAAACTCATTTAGAGTCCTCGTTGGTTTCTACCCTTACGAGGTTAAACTCCATGCTTGAGGATGAGGGACTGGAGAATAGGTGAATTTCCTTCTATTAGTGGGTCCAATTTGGCCATTGCAGATGGTCCCAGAAGAGAGGGAATCATGGGTAACCGTGAAAAGGAATAATGGAATCCCCTCTTTGATTTCCCTACCTACTACTACCCTGGTCAGGGGCTGGCATCCCCACAAACTGGGAGCTGGAACGCCAAGGGTTTGGAGGGATCAAATGTAGTTTCTCATCCAAAAAAGGACTGGGAATTGTGCAGCTACAAAAAGGAATTTAGCTATTGATCTGGACTGACAGCTAGCTCGGTAGCTCCCGCTGACTACCTCCTAAGCCCCAAGAGCGATCCTCTTCCTTGTCCTAATCCTCCTCTTCCTCCTCCTCCTCCTCCTCCTCATCATCATCATCACATCACCATCCTCACATATTCCACAGCTCACCCCCCTAACCACACTCAGTTGCACTAGGCAACTGAGGCTTAGAGTAGCCAAATGCCTTGCCCACTGACAGAGCCGGTTGAATGGCAGAGCTGCGAGTCTAGCAGGCCTTCTTGAACCCAAAGCCCATGCCCCCAACCAGCAGGCCATATAAAGTTCCTTTGGTATTCGCTCAGAGTGTGATGAACACACAAGCAAATGGGTAAAATAATAAATACCACAGGGTGGCTAGGGGTTGTGGTAGTGGATTTACTGGAGTGTCATTTAACCTTTGTCGTCTCTTGGCTTCCCATCCCAAATGGTATCAACCCTATTGCTCTGTTCCGGTAAATCTCAACTTGGAGTTTAGCTGCTTTTGCTGGATGCGGCAGTTGAGCCCCTCCCTGAGTGCCATCACATCGTTTCTAAAGGGCGACGTGCCGTGAACTGCAAGGTGGCACTCAGTTTGTGTAGCAAAGGCAGGAAAAACTCAGTTCTTCACGGGATTTCCTGGAGATCTTTGCAGACAAGGAACCCCCTCCTGAGAGGAAGAAATATAGAATCTGGAGAGGGGACGCAAGATCCATTTTGTTACCTGTCACCTCAGCCTGCCAGGTACCAGAACGGATGCTGTGTCTTTTTGAGGTGGGCAAGCCAAGGGGGTTTTGGTTTCTAGCCCCTGGCAAGTCTTAAGCTAAATTATAGAATGAAGTCCATTTGTTAAGCCAGAAGAGTTTGGGTTACTGGTTTACAAAGTTGTGCCTGTTGCGAGGCCTCTGAGCCAATTTAGATAAACCAAGACAGCAAACAACTGTCTCAGGGAAGGGGAGAGGGGAAAGAGAATGGAGCTGCTATCATTTAACCCAAGCATCCTCAAATCCATGTTGGGGACCAATAAACTGTGAAAATAAGAAGAAAAAGCTCCGGAGAAGGGAACCAGTCACAGCTGGCAGTAGAAACCTGCCATTGACACTGGTAATGCCATTTTAATTAGGCTAAACCGTGAATGAGAACTGTGTTAAGACCTTCTCCTTGGTGCCTTGGGTCGCTGGGAGAGAGAATGTGCTTCCTTTGTGTGCTTCGCCAAAGCCCACCAGCTGCCACCTTGCAGGAGAGTTACATCTGAGTCACTGGTTTCCAAAAGGGTGACAAGTAGACTGTGTGTGGCTGAATGAGAGGGGCCTGTCTTTCCTTGATCCTGCCAGCTTGGTCCTGGACTCCAGCCATCCCAGCAATGGCCCTGATTTGTTAACGGGTTGGATGTTTCAAGAAGCTGTTACGGAAGCTGATTGGAGAAGAACAGGAAAATTAGGGGCGGAGCAAGAAAGCTGTAAGACTGGGCTGGGCTTTTTTGAGCATCAGAAGTCCGGTTTTCTTTATCCCCTCACTTCGCAGGTGAACACTTTATACGCTGATAGGGTCTTGTGCTCCTGAAGGGCTCAGCTTTTGATGATGGTGATGATGAAGATAATAATAATGATGGTAATGGTAATAAAAATGAGTGCGCATTTAACAGCCACTTTCTATTTGCCAGGCACTCTTCTAAGTGCATGACATCAATGGACTTGATCTTCACTCTAGTCGTTGATGGGGGTTCTATTATTTGCAGTTCAGGAATGAAAAAGAAGCACAGAGAGGATAAGTAATTTACCCTAAGACGCATAGCCAGCAAACTAGGGTTCAGAGCCAGGGACTATGGCATTTTGACTAGAGATAGATCTTGGGAAAGACCCCACTTGGGGCTTTGGACCCAAGTATGGAGAGTATCACCGCAGAAGAACCTCAGACTTCCAGCTTTAGGAGGTCAAGAACCATATATGTCATGCTCACTGGGAGATCCAGCACAGAACAATCTAGGCGTAGTCCTTGTGCTCGTGCAGTGCTTGTTGGTTCATTGATTTTTAAAAGCTTAGCCAAGTTTTAGCACATTTTTGTAAGCTATATATTTTAGACAAAATCACATTAATAGCCTGAAATCAAAATCTTAAGTATAAAAATGATTATTTCCTGGGACCACTGGTTTTTGATAAGGTAGACAAATGTGCTGCCAGACATGAAACTTCGTTCCATGCAATTTCATGGATGAATGCTTACGTTTGTGTTTCTTCGTTCACTCATTCATTCCACAGACATTCCGCTGAGCATTAACTGGGCACCAGGCATTGTATTAGGTGTTAAAAGCAGAAAGAGTAACGTGAGGTCTTTGTCCGTGAAGACTTGTCCATGAAGAGCTCCTGAATGGAGATACGTGCATTCGCATGTGAATGTTCATACACATGTGTACACACGGATACCACTTCAGTCCAAACTTTCCCCTTATTGCCCCTCACCTGCTGTCTGGGTCTCGCCTAAGGCTAAGACTTCCCATGTTTGTTTGTATTTTTTGATTGGGAATATTATTTTCTTTGGGAGTGTGGGCAAACATCTAGTCTCAGAATTCTGGAATTGCTTCTTGGTGCCAGCGGCCTTTGTGACTTTGAGCACGTTGAAATGCACCGTCTTGCTCAAGGGCCGGTACTCGCCCACTGTGACGATGTCGCTGATCTGGACAATCCCGAAGCAGAGGGACAGATGCACAGACACGTTCCTGTGGTGTTTCTCAAAAACGGTTGTACTTTCAGATGTAGTGGAGGTAGTCTCGGCGGATGAGTGGTCCTCTGCATCTTCATCACCACATCAGACAGAATCTACCGTCAGATGGAGACATTACCAGTAAAGGGGCATTTCTCGTTAGCATGGCTGCCCTCACTGGCCTCCTTGGGCATCTTGAAGCCCAGACCGATGTTTCTGTAGTCTCAGGAGCTTCTTCTAGCTAGTTTCTCCAGGCAGGACCCTCTTCTTATTTTGAAAGCTGGTTGGCTGCTTTGGGTAGGCATGCTCAGTCTGAACGTCTGCCATCTTCCTGGCTGCCTGCAAAATGGCTAAGACTTCCCATGTTTTATGTGCTGTTACAGTTTAGTACGTGCTTGTGTGCGTACGTGTGTCTTCTGCCCAGTAAGGGATTATTAGCTACCTGAGGCGAGTTCCGCTATTAACCAGCTTTGTAGCCTCTAGATCAGTGCCACTCCCCAAGTGTGGTCCATGAACTGGCAGCATTAGCATCGCTTGGGAGCTTATTAGGAATGCTGAGTCCAGGCCCCGCCCTCAAACCTACTGAATTTGAGTAGCTCTGCGGGTAGGGCCCAGTTCTCCCCGGGATCACGGTGCATGCTCAAGTGTGAGAAGCACTGCCAGGGCTGGAACCCAGGTCTTGTCACGTGTGGGTGCTCAGTAAATACTCTTTGAATGGTTGCATGCACACTGACACTGAGTGGGGGAAGTGGGCTGGACTTACTAGGTCTGGGCATGACTCCAGGTATCCATTTTGCCAAGTCTGAGGAGGCTGTGGGGAGATGGAGTCATATTTCTTAACCTCTCAAAAAAATTGGATGGATGTACTTAAATGGCTGGGAAGATAGACTCCAACAGCATTGATGTGGGAAATGGTGAGCAGCTGAGCATGTGACCTGAAGGGAACAGAGTGAAGGGGCCAGCTCCTAATGAACGCCGGGAGAGAGAACAGGGCAAAGTGAGAACTCCAGGAGGATGGTAAAGCCACAAGTTGGCAAAATTGTATGCTTTGGACTCTTGTCTGTTTCAGGACTTCTTATAAATTGAAGCCTCCCTGTTCCTGCACATGTGGCAGAGCCTGTTTATAAATCCATTTCCCTTTCCACTTTCTGAAAGTCTCTTCTCCCTCCCCAACTCCTTCCTTCTTTCTACCCAAGAGGGTATTGTTGTCCAGACTTTGAGCAGGGTTAGTTACCCTGTGGCATGACATTTGTCAAGGGCAGGGATGTGTGGGCTTCTGTGAGTAATCAGCAGCTGCTTTTTGGAGTCCCAGTTTTAAGGAATCTCCCTCCCTCAATAGTGTGATCATTCCCTCCTCCTGACATCTCCCCTCAGCCCCTCCCAGAAAAAAAAAACCCTTGCATAAGAGCAGTTGGCTCAATATAATAAAATACAGCTTGGCATCATGAGCTACAGAAACAAGAGGCATTTAATAAACTGTGTAGCGTTTTGGCAGTTGCAGGGACAGTAGCAGCCGAGGAGACACACATGGCTGGTTTAGCAGCATCCTGGACTCATGGGAAGAGGATCCCAGGTTTGGATCCCTGCGATGAGTGGGTGGGGTGAACAAGGGGTTAGAAAGACTTAGGGTGGCTCAGCATCTTTGAGGACTCAGCAGTGCCCAGGTTTTCCTGAGAACAATGCTGCTTTTTTTGATCTGATAAACACTTACGTAGTGCTTGTTCTGGACCAGGGATTCTTCTCTAAGCCCTTTACACTTTTTTTTTTTTTAAAGGTAGGCTCTACACCCAATGTGGGGCTTGAACTCACAACCCTGAGATCAAGAGTCGCATGCTCTACTGACTGAGCCAGCCAGGCACCCCAGCACTTCACACTTTTTTAAAGCAGCTTTATGGAGGGGCAGTTTACATACCATGAAATTCACCTGTTTTGAGTGTACCAGTCAGTGAATTGGGGTAAGTTTTCAGAATAGTGCTACCATCATCTCAATCTGATTGTGGAACATTTCTGTCACCTCTTGTGCTCATTTCCATTCAATCCCCGGTGCCGCCCCAGCACAGGCAGCCACTAACCTCCTTTCTGTGTCTCTGTGAATTTGCCTTTTCTGAGGACTACATATTTAGTGACTGGCTTCTTTCAGTGAGGGTAATGTTTCTGAAGTCTGTACCTTTCTATTGCCGAACAGTATTCTGTGCTATAGATGGGGTGCTTTACATTACCTCAGTTCATCCCCAAAACAACCTCATGAGAGAGCTGCTTTTATTACTGCTGAGGAAACTGAGGTACAGTTAGTAATTTGAAGGGTCATGGTTCAAACCCAGGCAGTGTGGCATTATTCTGTGTTCTCAGGCCCTCTGGCTTGTGCTGCCTCTCCATGCGTACAAAATATGTATTCATTTCTAATTTGGCATGTTTGATTTATATAATGACCACTGCATTTCTAAATATGCATGGCTTAGTTTTATGTGATCTGATCAGATTTTCTTGAATACCTAATTTGTGCTGGGAACATTGCTGGGTGTTGTAAGGGATTGAGATGGGTTTCTCCTTTCAAAGAATTGAGCGTTTTGTTCCATAGACAAGATGCAGGTGCACACGATGTACATCCTCTAGGGCCCTGTCCATATATGGTCTAAAGCCTAAATGCGCACTCCAGGTATAGCAAGTCAACAAGAAGAGGTTGATGGCGGTGAGAAGAGCTGAGGAAAAGTTTTCAGAGGAGTTGGCCTTGAGCCAGTTCTAGCCTCTTGGCCGAATCAGTCCCAAGTTGCATGAGTAGAAGCTTGTAATTGTTGAGAGCCTGCCCTATGTCTTAATGTCCCTTCCACCCACAGAGTTTTCTGCTTGTTCTGTTGCAGCTTCTAGATCCCATCTGTGTGTCTATAATTATACAGAGAAGCTTTTCCTCTTAAGCTGTTTTTAATAGAAATGTCTTGAGGGGGTTTTGCTCTCTTTAGAAAAACTAGTTAGCCAAGGCACAGGGCTTAGGGTGTGTGTGTGTGTGTGTGTGTGTGTGTGTGTGTTTATTTTAAAATACCTTGTAACATTCATTTCTTGGGCTGGCCACCGAAATCTGGCACATAAGGATTCAGGAATTAAGAATGGTACATGGAACTGTATTTTAGACTCTAGAAGGCATGGTGTAGGTAGCTTGTGCTGTGTAACAAACCATCCCAAACCTTAATGGCTTAAAACAACAACCATTTATTTGGCTCACAGTTCTGTGGGTTGTGTGTGTAGTTTTTCAGCTCTGGGCCAGTTCAGCTAACCTCTGTTGGGCCTGTGTATACATCTGTGGCCGGGCCATAAGTCTGACTGTTAGCAAGCTGTTGGGGTACGGCTGTTGGCTAGAGTGCCTTAGTTCTCTTCCTTGTGACCTCTTATCCTGTAGCAGGCTAGCTTGGGCTCGTTCACTGCCCCATGGCGGTGACATGGGGCAAGCCCCATTTTCCAAGCACTTTCCCAAGCATCTGCTGTAGTATGCTTCCTGATGGTCCAAGTTACATGACCAGCTCCAATTCAAGGGGTGGGGAACTTGACTCTACCAGCTGACGGAAAATCTGCTGTGTCATATCGCAAGGGTATGAATGGCAGGAGAGGACGAATCTGTGCCTTTTTAAATAATCATCCACAAAGTCAGAGCATTTAATAGCACTAAGGTCAGCCAGCATCTGTTAAATGTTTACAAGCTGCAGGTACTGTTGGAAATATTTTGCAAATCGATCTTAAGTCACTGAAACCACACAACAGCCCTCATCTTTCGGAGTAACAACTTTGTCCCCGAGAGAGGTTAAGCAGCTTGCCCAGGGACACACAACTAGGGAGACGCAGCCCCAGGATTCTCATCCAGGCAGTCTGGCCCTAGAGCCTGTGGGCTTTTAACCACCGTGCCGTCTTGCTCATCACGGACAGTGAAATTTAATTGATGTGCCGCCTAACTACAGGAATAAGACTAACGTGTGTGAACATGTAGTGAAGACTTCGGATATGCCTGGCCCTGTTGCAAGCACTTTACATACATTGTGGCATTCCATTCCCACAGCAGTCTGATCCACGGAGGACTGCTTTTATCCCCATTTTACAGATGAGGAAACCAAAGCTCCCTGACTTCCTGTAAGTAAGTTACGTGTCCAAGGTTGCACAGCTTGTACATGGGCAAGCTCACACTTAAGTCCAAGTGTGGAGAGTCGGTGCCACCACCTAGTTCACAGCATCATCTCACCCATCTGGACTTTATTTTGCAGTCTCCATGTATGGTGGTGAGGGAGGGGAATATGAGAACTCTCCAGAACATAGATGACAGTAAAAGAAAAAGGCAGAAAAGACATTGAGAGATGCAGCTAAACTTGTTGTGAGGGAGCCCATGCATTTGCCGGGGGAGTTGATTGGGGGTGTGGCCCGCCGGTCTGGCAGAACCAGCTGTTTGCTGTCCCCGCTCCCTTAGGCACCATCCATATGGGCAGCAATGCCGGTGGTGCGCCAGAGTGTGTGCCGTGGCGCCTTAGCAGTGCCCACAGGCTCACTCATGTGGTTTTCCTCGTCATATAGATGAATGAAGCAAATAAAACAGGATTAGGTTAAAAAGTATGACAGTGGCTTATGTGGTCACTACCATTGGACACTGAAGGAAGACTCAGAAGACGTAGTTTACCAGAAAGCACAAGCACTCAAAGTGCAAGGGTCTGGGAGTATTGGTGTAGGGACAAAGAGCTCATAAAACGCTCCATAGATCCCGAGGACAGTCACCGTCCTTCTGCCTGGCACAGAAGTTGGTCCTTAGGAGAAATGGTGAGGTTCTCTTCCTATGCTTTGTTGATCAGGGGAGGGAATTAAGTAATGTAATTTGGAAACATTGCCATAGATGACGATGGTGGTGATGATATTAATATTTCTTGGACGTAGCCCCTCATACCCTTAGATGCCACGTAAATGCCATTATTGAAACCGATGTTCTAGGGTTGCAGTGGCTTCTTGGGATCCCTGACTTTTCATATTTTTGGCTCTTGGTTTCTGCAGGGTTAGTGTAATTCCAAATGAAGAAGAGTGAGGGCTCCTGGGGATCCTGGAGGTGGCCCAGTGACCACATATGTAAGTCTTATGAAAGAGCAGCTTTTTGACTCGAGAGATGGCTTGTTCCCCACCGGGAGGGTTTGCTCCTGGTCTTTGGGGTGGTTTGGGAGACAAGTCAATGCATGACCATCAGAGGCCATAACTTCCAAATCTGTCCTGGATTGACCAGTACCCTGAAATGAGTCCCCACCTGCACACCCCTCCTCTCGTAGTGCAGGGATGGAGAATGACTCCAGTCTCCAGAGCACTCTTGAGTTCACGTGACAGAAGGAACATGAAGATGATGGGAGCCGCGTTTGTTCTGAATTTCTAGGGTTGCTCCAGGTTCATGGAGCAACTTGGAAGATCTCAGTCTCATGGTCCACCAGAAAATGTCCCACCACTTGCTCAGCTAAAAGAATCTGTCCTCCCTTACTTTAAGAGCAATTTCAGGAAAATACTAGTGCAAAATCCCCCAAGTCCTCACATGTATCAGGGTGTCTTTTTAGACCAGAGGCAGCCTGTCATGGTGGCAGTGAATCTGTGAAGACAGAAGAGTAGGAGGGCACGAATAGAGGGGAGAGCCGGCCGCATGGCAATACCAGCCTGCCAAACCAAGACAGTCTTGGTCTCTGATGCTCTAGTTGGCAATATTTGGACACTGGTGTGTTATGTTTACAAAATGCCTTCAGTTCCTGGGAAGACAGATGTAGAACGGAAGATGGGACGTTGCCACCCAGTTGTGAGAGTGCGCTCTGTGGCCAGCGAGTCCCTGATGCACGGATGCACTCTCACCAGGGTGCTGGGAGAGCCGAGACCCATGTTTCAGGGTAAGGTGGTTTGAGCGGTTACAAAAAGGTGTCTGGGGTGCAGAGGTTGACCAGAACCCAGACTCAAGAGCTTTTGGGTGCATTTGGTGAGAGTGCAGTGATACTGCAGAGTGAGTAAATGATGTGGTTGACTGCTCAGCTCATAAAAGTCTTCGGAAATGCCCCAAAGCAAAAAATATGGAAGGAATTAAAGTAGCAGTTTGGAGGCTTCCATTGAAATTTCTTTTCTGTGTGTCATATGTGGTCAAGACAGCAGCAGACAGCATGAAAGGAAAGGGCTCTTTGTGCCCTTGTCAGTGTGGGGCTCTGATGGGGGTGAGGTTGCTCATTGTTAATACTTGTAATGGTATTTGTGGAGCGGAAGAAAAAAATGAGATTCCCTTCGGCTAATTTCTCAGATTGCTGGAGTAGTAGATGAAGGGGCAAGAATAGGGTTGCATGTGTCTCAGAAGAATCTGTTCTTCAGAAAAAAAAAAAATACTCACTGCACAGTGGAAGCTAGGATCTAGGAGAGCATTCACTTTTTCGGGAATACACCATTTTTGTGTGTGCTTTTGTTTTCTACCCTTTCATACTTTTATGGGCAGCAATGTTCATTTGCCCCTTTGCTTAATTTTCTTTTTGTTTGTTTGTTTGTTTGTTTTAGCCTCATCTGTTTTTAAAGCATCAAGTTCTTCAGTGTGTGGTGCTGGCTTATCGTGGGTAACATCCCATGTGCCAAGGCTGTTCCATAGACATTTCCTGGTAGAGTTCAAATCTGACTGGGTGCTTAGCCAGTGGCACCCTCCTGGCCCCAAGGGAAGCAGCCTTCTGCCTGTCCGTTCTTTCGTACATGGCCTGCCCTCAGTATATAATGGAATTTGAATGTCTAGCATATGGTGATTAGTCGTGACATTGAGTGTGTAGCATGTGCTGCAAAATGGCGCGCGTCTGCGTGCATGTGTCTTCTTGCCAATGCGAACAGCACAGACGTGCTTACTGTGGGGGCAGTCAAGTAAAGGGCTGCCCCTCTGTCCTGGCGGACATTATCTTTACTTTATTGACCTGGTGAGAGAGCTGCAGTGGGGTGGGCAGGCGAGCGAGGCTGGGAAGGGGGAGATAGAGATACCATATGGAAGTGGTTGGAAAACAGATGGGGGAAGTCTGGAAAAACCCAATTTGTTGTCTTCAGGTATTTTAAGGAATGTCTCAATATTAGGGCGTTAGAGAGGATTTCAGTGCTCAAGACAGGTTAGGATTAAATGATACAAAGCAACATCCCAGTAAAATTGGCATATAACTAAACATCGAATAATGATGTTTACTCCAGGGCTCATCGGTCACTGGAAACGCCAGGCCGGTGTATTGAGCAGGGTTTCAGTAGGAGGTGGCCAGGGCTGGGGTAGTCAAGCACCTCTTAGTGGAAAGAACAGAGTCTGAAAATAATCTCATTGTAATCTTGTCAACAAGAAAATGGAAAGGAGAAACAGAAAGTTCCTTTGCATCTCGGGAAGAAGCCATTGCCAAGAGATCTGTTATCCATTGTCAGACTCTTAATGTCTCATTTTTTATGATCACCTCTNAACGTAGACCTTCCTGCCCTGGGTGATGCTCCCATCCAACTTTTATGCTATTGACTGTACCTTTAGAGGTGATGGAAGATGAGTGGTGTGTTTGAAGTCACGATGTGAGAAACTGGGCACTCTGTTCATAGGTTCCTTTCATGGGCTTCTATTGAAGAAGTCAGATTTGCAGTTCCAGGTAAGCCCTGGATGTGTCCACAAACCAGCTGTCAATGTGCAGTGGCCGGCGCCCTCTGGGCTCAGCATCTGGTCCTGGGGTGAGATCTGAGAAGCCTGGGGGTTTTGGAGCCCTGGTCCTCAGGCGTGGTGAGATGAAGGGACAGCCGTGGGGCTCCATCCACACTCCTCATCCAGTGCTCTCTTCTCCATTATTTGATCCCTGGCTCCTCTTGTCTCCTACTTTCCCTTGATGCTCCTAAGGAACCAACCTGGTCCTTTGAAGCTGCCTTTTCTTTTTTCTAAATTGGAAAAGAAGACCCAGAAATGTACTTTGACTTACAACAAGGGGGCACATCTAGTTTCCCCAAGACTCTTGCTCTGTCCTTTCAGTGTCAAACATAGTGTTTCATCTCTTGGTTTCATTTCAGACTCAACACGTGAACTTAAATAAGGTCTCACTACTATAAGAGTTGGGTGTGTTGGGCTCCTGCTACTTACTTAAGGACTTTTTCCTGAGGGTGTGGGTCTTCGAGAGGTGATGTCACCTTTCCTAGTGATTAGAACTGGATTTTAGGTTACCATTCTTCCAAATGATAATGCCGCCAGTTCTAATTGAACATATTTTTAGATCCTGAATGTTCTTTCTTTGTTTTTTAATGTTTATTTATTTTGAGAGAGAGAGAGAGAGAGGGAGAGAGGGAGAGAGAGAGGGAGAGGGCGTGAGCGCAAGAGAGAGTGCACACATATGAGCAGGGGAGGGGCAGAGAGAGAGAGGGAGAGAACCCCAAGCAGACTCTGAGGTATCAGCACAGAGCCTGACGTGGGGCTCAATCCCACGACTGTGAGGTGAAATCAAGAGTTGGACTCCTAACCGACTAAGCCACCCAGGCGCCTCCTCTCTCTCTCAAATTAAAAAATATATATACAATAAAAGAATTCTTGGTAAGGCCAAACTCTTATGGTAACTAGACCTCTGTGTGATCCCTGGCTTCGGTCCCATAGGCAGAATGTCACTCTCTTGAAATCCCTTCCTGTGGCGCACTGAAGCAGCGAGCCCCCACCCCGAGACACACTCCATTCTTTCGGGCCGCCCTGTATGAGGCTGACCCTGCCAAAGGCTCACACCTCAGGCTGCCACAGAAAGGCTTTTAAAGCATTTTATAAACTACAGTGGACAGTGAAGAGCCTCATTATTTTGGGTGTCATGGTGAGCTTATTCCTTATCTTTATTTTTTTTATAACCCCGTCAAATAGCACTACAGGAGAAACCAGAGGTGGATGTGGTAGGTGAGATGAGTATACGAATTCCATGCCATGTCCAGAAATTGCATGGCTTTGATTCCTTTGTCTAGTACAGTGGATGAGTGTATCACCACTTTTATATGCTGATAATACACGCAGAAATAGTCCATTCCCAAATGCCCAAGGTAGGAGTGTGCTGCGGTAAGAGATAAAAATCACTATGGTGATTTATATTAATGTGTTCAGATCCACAAATTTGTTCTTTCCCATCAAGGGTCCATAAGTGTATTTCACATGCTTTTAATGGTCTAATAAAAAAAAGTACACCTAATTAAGTTGGAACCTTAGCCCTTATCAATGACATGACATGCTTTTCTTTCTGTGTTATATGCCAGCTTCACCCCCACATCACAGAGCTGATCATTTGAGCTTTCAGAAATACTTCTGCTTAAGAAAAAAAATCTTGTGTGGTTTTTTGCTCATTTGTTGTTTTTTTTTTTTTCTNTGGGAAAAATACCAATTAAGTAATTAATTAGTAATTTTTTATATAAAACATTTTAATCTTTTATTTATTTTTGAGAGAAACAGAGAGACAGAGAGAGAGAGAGAGACAGACAGAGTGTGAGCAGGAGAGGATCAGAGAGAGAGGGAGACACAGAATTTGAAGCAGGCTGCAGGCTCTGAGCTGTCAGCACAGAGCCCGACGCGGGGCTTGAACCCACAAACTAGGAGATCATAACCTGAGGGGAAGTCAGACGCTTAACAGACTGAGCCACTCAGGCTGCCAAGTAATTAATTTAATTTTTAAAAAACAATATCTGGGGGAACAACTTTCATTGAGAAAATTCAGGTTCTAGGGACACCTGGGTGGCTCAGTCTCAGGTCATGATCACAAGGTTCGTGGGTTTGCTGTGCTGACAGCTTGGAGCCTGTTTGGGACGTTCTCTTCTCTCTCTGCCCCTCCCTCTGCTCAGCACGCAGCCTGATGCAGGGCTCGATCCCACAACTCTGCAATCATGAACCTGTTCCGGCTTCAAGGGTCAGAGGCTCAACCGACTGAACCACCCAGGTGCCCCTACAGTGCATTCTTAAATTGAAGTCAAGCATATGTGTGAAGAGGTGTAGCACAGTTAATTGTACAGCTTGATGAATCGTTCCAAGCTCAAGACAGAACAGGAAACAGGACGTCACCAACACCACAGAAGCCCTTCTTGTCTCTATGTAACCCAGCTCCAGGACAAGCACTTTTCTGACTTCTCACACCATAGATGAACTTGGCTTGTTTTCACGCTTGATATAAATGGAATCATACAGAATGTGCCTTTTTGTATCTGGCCTCTTTTGCTCAACAGATGCTTGTGAGATTCGCGCTTGTCATGATGTATGGTAGTGGCTCATTAATTCACATGTAATTTCGTTGTAATAAGGAGTGCAGTATAGGCCACAATACATTTATTTACATTTACAACACATCTATTGTACATAGGCATTTGGGTATTTCCTGGTTTGGGGCTATTACTAATAGGGCTTCTGTGAACATTGTTGTACGTGACTTTGGGAGAACATGTGTTTGTATTTCTGTTGGCTGTATATCCAAGAGAGGAAATTCTGGATCATTCAAGAGAGACTATTTAGCCAGAAATCTTGTTTTGTTTCTGTCCGTCATCTTATACACATGAAGGTAGTAACGGGATTTTAGGACTGGAGGGGGCTTCACAGAAGAAAGATGTAGCCAGTGTTTTCCTG
>NW_027529583.1:254338-266988 GCF_008692635.1 Crocuta crocuta | reverse complement strand
AAGTCAACAAAAGGTCTTAAGAATGAGTTCTGTAGTGAGAAATAAAAAGAAAGTTGAAAACAGGTGACTTAGGTTTCTTATCTTCACTTGAGAGAGGAGGAGACAGGCCTATGTGCCGACCTCAGCAGAGCTGACGTACCTGGACGGTGCTGGCACTTTAGGGGTGTTACCTCACTCAGTCCTCACGTCGACCNGTATAAAAGAGACAGAGCTGAACTCAGGCAGTCTTACTCTGGGGCTTTGCTCCGTAATTATCCCAACTAGAATATTCTGACCCCACACACTGTCCATTTCACTCTCTCTCACAGATGGTCAAGGGCCTGCGTGATACATTATGATGACAGTGGCTCATCCTTTTGGTCCAAGTTTTTGTTTCCCTGGTAAAGCCCAAGAAGCCCCTGTAGACCCAAAATAAAATGATCCCCCCCCTCCTCTCTTCCACTATGTCCATTTCAGAGCAGAATTTATTTGCCTTTGTATTTGCCCTTCCACATGATGAATCTCCTGTGATTGTTGCTGGAAACCCGTGGGATAAGCATGATAAGGATTACTAGCCCTTATTTTGCCCTTCTTTCTGCTCAGAGTCCCTCAACTTCCTCATGGAGCTCTTAATATGCCCCAGGACCTTTGCACTTGTTGTTCCTTCTAGCTGGAATTTTCTTTCCTACATGTTCTCATGACTTGATCTATCCTTTCCTTCAGGGCTCTGCTCAAAGTCACTGATGAAAAGAGGCCTTCTTTGACATCCCTATATAAAATTATCTCTCCATCACTTTCTACTTCCTGGCCTGCTTTACTTTTCTTTAAGGTACATCTGCTACCTGCTACATGATATTTTGATTTGCTTTGTTTATTTTATATCCATTAACAGGCAAAGTAGGCTTCAGATGGTCTGGGGGGCTTTGCTCTTTGTGTATCCCTGGCACATCAACACATATGGAAAGAATGAATGGGTAGAGGAATGAATGAATGAAACTGGCTTTGAAATTCAGAAAAGTGATATCCAAGTTGGGTAGCTGGAACTAGTTTTTAATGGGGGAAACTTAGGTGCTGTATCCTTTAACATTTCCAATATTATTTATTTTTGTATTCTCTCTTTGTTTCTTGATTATTCTTGCCAGAGGTTTATCTTTTCATTAGCCTTTTCAAAGAACCAGCTTTTGGTTTTGTTGAGCCTTTCATTTTATGCCTTTCTTCTTGTTCAGCTCTATATTTATTTACTTTGGTTTGTATGTATCTGTTTTATCTTTGCACATTAAAGATTGTTTGAGGGCTGAGACCATATCCAACCACAGCTATGATGAGGCCTGCTGACTAGGTTCGATCTTCGAGGCTCTGTGTCTGGGAGCCCGTGGGTTAGACTTCTCCTCCTGCACCCCCAGTTTTGGATTGGCCACTAGGGTAGAAAAGAGCAACGTTTACATTTAAAAAAAATAATAGATTATCCAATTATCATTTAGAACAAACTATTTTCAAACAACATGTCTTTTCCTTTTTTTTTTTTTTTTGAGAGAGAGAGAGAGAGAAAGCAGAGGAGAGGAGCAGAGGGAGAGAGAGAATCTTAAGCAGGCTCCATACTCAGTGCACAGCCTAACACGGGGCTTGATCCCACGACCCTGGCATCATGACGTGAGCTGAAATCAAGGGTCAGATGCTCAACCAACTGAGCTACTCAGTTGCCCGCAAACATTTTAATTGCTATGGATTGGTTTCTAACCTTTGAATATGACTGCTGTTATAGTATCATTTATTAATTGCTGTCTAACAAATGTCTTCTATTGTTTCCAGTGTTATTTTACTGCTGTAATTAAAACCATGGGGAAATGAAGGTTACCCTAGAATGAAAAAGTTCAAACCACATTTTAGGGCTTTTTTTTTCCCTCTGGGTCTAAGTGAATGAAACCTATGTTAGAATAACAAGACACAAAATCTATCTTTATAATTAGTAAATTAGCAGAATCGGAATCCAACTGTAAGAAGGCACGTCACTAAGGGATTCTTCTCCTAGTGCGTATATAAGCCCGTAGGAAATAAGGCCTCTGTGAACAAGGAGAACCTGGCGGGGGGACCTTCAGAGCTTCCAGGATGGGAATGTTGAGCCTGGGAGGCAGGGAAGGGATTGATGGCAGCTTAATGTCTAGTTAGAGCACTTAACCTCTGGGGTGAAATCTTAGTCCAGAGAACACTGGATGGTTTCACAGCAAGATGTCATCTGATGAACCCTGCCTTCTAGAGTGGTGGACAAGTGATCGTAAATTTGTTCGGAGATTCTCGTGTCTCATTTTGGCTTTGCTTTGCAATCCGATAGGCTTGATTTTCAACACCATGTCCACTTGTGTTAAGATCAAGGCATTTAGCTGGTATGTGAAATATGATGTGATCAGGGAAAGCATCGAGGATTCTGCATGTTGTGGGGGGGGGGGTTGTCTCTGACTTGAAGAAGAATCAGGGGCAAGAAGTAAAGGGAAAGTGAATGGGAGATACTGGGATGAAGAGCCACAGTGGAAGTAGCGCAACAGACAGACACATTTAGGATAATGAAAAAGTGGATCTGCCCTGCCCACTTAAAGGTGAAAATCCCACCTAGTCCAGTTTTTCAATCTTCCGCCATTGAAGTCCATAGTGAGAAGTGAATTGATTTCTGATGTTCCTTCCAGCTGGAACCCCGTTTGATTCTGAACGTGTGAAAGACATTTTCTGCAAAGCAGGACAGCTTTCAACATACTTTAAAAGGTCAGAAGTCAGTGATTATCTCCAAGTACTGTGCTTCTGTGAGCACAGGAATTGTTCCCTGCAAATCCTGTGTTCAGAGGCTTTGGATTCAGTTCATACACCATCAGAGACCCAGGATAAGGCACTCTAAGGATTCTGGTGGGGGTCATTCCTGGATTCTCTGGTCCCCAAGGACACTGGTCCAGTGGAATGGTGTAGCCACTACATGCAGACCTCAATGTGTGATACCAAAGGCATGTTCTCTTTTAGCAAGTAGAGTTCAAGTTCCAGACAGCAGCCGGAGCAGGAGGAAATGGTTTATATTCTACTTTTTAAAAAATGCATTAAAGGAACAGAGACCATGTATTAGGTAGAAGTTTGAGTAAGGGAGATTCACATTTTCCAATGATGGGTGGCGAGTGAAAAGTTTGAATGTAAACACACATGATTTACTTACCACGGAATATCGAGAATGTCAAGCCAAGCCAGGAAACATGAGTGTGGCAGTAAAATCATGATAAGATACCAGAGAATGAGAACCCAACCTACTAAGTGGCGGGAAAGAAGTAGTGGTAGGTGGAGTTCTTTTTAAAGAGACCATAAAGAAATAAGTGTAGTGTTCTGAAAGAGTGGGTCATTTATATTGGAAGCTTTCTTTTGATGTGTATGAACCAAAGAAATCACCAAGAGGGAGGTCCCTTCAATATGGCAGCCACTGGCTACTGGGGACTATTGAATACTTGAAATGTGGCTAGTGTGATTGATGAGCTGATTTTTAAATTTAATTTAAATACATTTGAATTTAAACACTGACACTTGGCTTGGCTGTTGGGAAAGTGTCGGTATCTTGGCGACAATTTCAGCATTGTGAATGTACTTTCCAAGCATTTCTTTCATGAAATCTAAATACAGATCAAGTATTTCTGGTAAAAATTTGCTGCCCGAATTGAGATGCCTTTAGGTGTAAAAAATACATGGAATTTCCAAGACTTCATATGAAAAAGAGAATGTAAAATATCTCACTAGTGATTGTTTACGTTGATCACTTGATACAATGATATTTTAGACGTAGTAAGTTAAATACATGAGTAAACTTAATTGCACCTGATTGTTTTGACTGCTGTTTTTCTTTTGACTTTTTATAATGTGGCTGCTGGAAAAAGTAAAATTACATATGTGGCTCACATCCTTGCATTACAGTTCAGTGGCATGTTGATTCTGGTACCAAACTTGGTGGTTAAAGCTGGCTTTGCCACTGAAGATTGAAATGAACTGGAATCTAAGGAAAATCCCTCTAGCCTCTGTGGACGTTAAAAGTTTTCCCTGCTCCTTACTTCTGGTCCCTGAATCCATCCACTAGGCGATTTATCTCCTGCAAATCTTGTGTGCTGAGAAAGCTAGGTTTTACTGAACTCTGCCGTGTTTTGTTTAAGCCTTGAGCTCAGTGAAGAATCTAGTTGGTAAGTGGTTTCAGGACAATGTGCTTCCTCTTAACAGTTGTCTTAGGCTGGACAGACTCTGCCACCAAGGTTTGTGTACTTGAGGCTTACTGGGAGTGCATGTGGGATCAAGAAAGGAATGAGAGAGGTGGCATCAGGCAGGGAAGAGTTAATCTGCCCCGCAGCACAACAGATATCTTGGCTCTGGAGGTGAGCTGGCCCTTTAAAGTGGTTGCAAATTGAGGCGAGGAGGTTGGGGCTTTGTGTCCTCCATATGACTCATCATTTTGAAAAATATTTATTTAGTTATTTTTGAGAGAGACTGAGAGACGGTGCTCATGCAAGTGAGTGGGGGAGGTGCAGAGAGAGAGAAGGAGAGAATCTCAAGCAGGCTCCGCACGTCGGCCGGACACAGGGCTTGAGCCTACAAATCGTGAGAGCATGACCTGAGCCAAAATCCAGAGTCAGATACTTAACCGGCTGAGCCACCCTGGTGCCGCATCCAAATGACCAGTCTTTTGATGCAGGTTGCCCCTAGGTGGGGGAGTGAACCTTGAGGGAGGCAGCTCCCTTACCCAGAAGGCAGTTCTCAGAGGAGGAAACAGCTGTGAGCCCTCAGCAGCCAGAGAGTGCTCCCGGGGAGAGGAGTACTTCAATCTAGAATGGGGTGTCTGGGTAGCACACCACAGCCTCTACTATGACATGTAGAGCTTGCTAACCATCAGTCCCGTGCCAGACTCAGACATGCAAAACCTTTCAAACAGACCATCTTAGACCCAGGGAACCAAAACAGTCCCTGTGCTTGAGAATGAGGGGTACGCTGTGTATCTGTCTTTTTGCATTCCTCTCCATCCTGCCCTGGAATGACCGGTAATTTCTAGCCCACGGAAAGATTCAGGGATTGGGAGAAGAGAGAAGGAGGGAAAGGAAGACTAGAAGGATGGATCGCTGTGACACAGCCACTCATAAATCCCCGGATGTTACGATACACAGAGAGCCATTTTATGTTCCTCTAATTTCTGAATCGGGCTGAAGCCACAGCCCAGCAGCCATTCAGAGATGCGGCACAGGAGGGGCGAGAAGGGAGCTGGTTTGGGAACAGATACCCTGCCCCACTCAATTTAGAAAGAAGTCAAGACTCTCAGAGTAGACTAGTATTCCACTGGCAAATGAATGTCACTCAGATGGAGAACGACTGTCACTCAGATAATAAGCCAAGAAAGACAGCAGGTCCCAGCCCCCCGCCCCGTTCCTCCAGAAAGTGACCTACAGTTGCTGCAGAGGAAATAAGAGCTTGGTAGCTGCCTGATCCCTGACAGCTTGACTCTGCTTTTTCTCTGTGTGTCTGTCTGTTCGTCCATTTGATTGTCGTGTCCTATTGGCTCTTTTGTCCTTTAGGCTGAGTTTACATCTTGGTACTACTGCCCAAGAATCTCCCCTGCCCATTTGTAAGCCTGATTAATCAGAGATGCCCAACAGCCTGTGATCATTGGACGGGAGCATTTTCCCATAAGCCTCTTCTCCTGCCATTATCTGTAATCTAACAGCTGTGGGTGTCACACGTGTCTGCGCAGAGTGCACATGCTCCTTCCCATACACACACCTCTCAAAGCACGTTAGTGCACGCTGGGTTAACGCTGCCCTTGGCTACCTCATTTCCCTTCCTTCCCCCCTTTGTCTCTTCCTATCTCCAGCCACCTTGCTCTTTGCCTCTCATTTCATGCTGCCTCTGAGAGAGAAATCTCATTATTTCTGATTTAGGGGCTCCTGTGCCCTCCCCTGCTACATGTCATGCCCGTTGCCAGCTTGTTACAACATCACAAGAGAATTCAGAGCCCTGGTTTATCCGCCAGAGGGGATGGCTCTGCGGGGCGATGGGAGTGTGACTGAGAAAGGGAATGAAGTCAGGGAGGGTTGGCAGGGAAGGGCTGCAGTGTTTAGAACTGTGATAGCTTCAGGATGCTTGTAGTAGTTGGGTTAGGCCACATGACAAATGGCGTGCATTTTCTCAGAAGCCTAAAAAAGAAGCAGGGCAGCTTTTGTATATTTAATTTAATTTATCGTTTTAAGTTTATATATTTTTTTTAGAGATTGAGCGAACAAGCGAGCAAGGGAGGGGCTGACAGCTGACCCCAAGCAGGCTCAATTCTGTCAGTACAGAGCCTGATGCAGGGCTCAAACTCAACAAACCGTGAGATCATGGCCTGAACCAAAGTCAGATGCTCAACTGACTGAGCCGCCCAGGCGCCCCTGTATATTTTAATTTTAGAGATGGGCTGGAGACAAGTCACTGGGGCTCAGGATAGCTGCTGAGGAAAACTGTCATGGGCTTTTTTTACTCGTCTGTCTTCTCCTCCTGGAGTGTGGTAAATGGTGATGATGGTCATGTACTTGATAAATTCAACAGCCTCCTTAAGTCCATCTCTGCCCCATTCATTGGGCCGGGGGCAGGAGTTAGACATTTTGTGTGCAACACATGGGTTTGGCACATAGTGGGCCCAGGGAATGTACCCTTCGTGTGTAATCAGCCAGGTCTCTCAGCTACTTTCACTTTGGTTCCCCCAGAAACAGCCCGTGGGACAGGGAGCCAAGTGTGGGTGGTTTCTTTGGGTGACTCAGGAACACTAGCAGGTGATGAGGATATGATACAGGAAAGGGGAGAGCCAATAAAGGGGCATTAGTGAGCTTAATCCTACAGGAGAATTATGTCACCCAAGAGGCAAGGGGGCCTGGACTATTTATTTTACTCCAATCTCCCAAGTCTTTGGTTGGGGGCTGCTTCTAGGGGCATCAGTTCCCTAGCATTTCTAGTCCAGGGCACTGGTTTGGGGGAACTGGCCCTCAGGCTCAGAGCCACAGGCCCTGGTAGTTGAAAATCTGGAGCTTACCTGAAAGGCCTGAGGGATCTTCATGAGGCCCTGACAGTGTCCCCTGTGGTAGCTAGGCTTCGTTCATTCATTCGTTCACTCAACAAATACTTACTGAGCTGCTCCTGTGTTCCTGGAACTGTCCAAAGCATTGAGGATCCAGCAATAAACAAAACACACACAGATCTCTTCCCTCAGAGAAGCTGCCATGTAGGAAGGACACTAGACCGTGAGGCAACCAACAGGAACATAATACATTAGTTAGATAGCCTGGGAAGTGGTGATAATGCCATGGGAAAAACAAAGCTGGAGGACCAAGATTGCTGAGGGTGCCATGTGAAATCAGGCAGCCAGCGAAGGCCTCAGTGAGGAGCTGAGCATGTGTGCCAGACCTGGCAAGAATGAACCACGAGGCTGTCGGGGAGAAAAAAAATTGCAACCAGAGGAAATACCAAGTGCAGAGGTCCTGAGGCAGGAGGGTGTGTCTGGCTTCTTCAGTAGCAAGGAGAACCGCAAGGAAGCCTTGCTGTTGTGCGGGTGGAGCAGAGTGGGCGAGGTGTGAGGGGGTGGGAGGTGACCTCAGAGGGGTCATCAGGTGGGGGGACACTGCAAATTGTGCTGGTTTTTGCAAGGAGTCCACTATAGCAAACAATGTCAAATTGAACTTCCAGTATCCCTGTTCTTAAAATATCCCGGGGCCACCCCACCTCATATTATAGAGTAAAACTGAAGGTTCAACAAGAGGTACCATTTCCGTCTTAGACCATGGGGACCATCTACGCCGGTGGGAGTGCATCTGCCAACTAGACGTGGAGAAACAGATGGGAAAAGCACTTCCATTTGACTGCTTTTCTCTTTTTAACCCTTTTACCATGTCCTTTTATCAGATTCCTTTTCCCCTTCTCATTACTGCCTTTTCGAGCCCTCCGTGTTCTTCTTTGTCAAGAGCAAATGCTGCTGACTTAGGTAGTGAAGAACACTTTGCCACATCTTCAGTAACCTTGCTCTTGACACTAGCACTGAATCTCACAGTTGACTTCCAGTAGCTTCCAAGGGATTTTTCCAATCAAAATCAGGACCCTCACCCTAACTTCCAAGATGAGTTCTGTACTGGTTATTAGTATTCATTTGCTACCTGTTCTGCCAGTGGTTGGGCTCCATTTGGGGACTGAAGCTATTTTAGGTTCTGTGGGTTGCGTGGAGATTGGTAGTCTGGATGTGGTGTTGACAAAGGTCTGGTACTATGATCTTGTATTAGAGTAATTGATGGGCATATTTCTTGGATCCAAGGTCTGTGCCCATTTCTTTGATTCTCCTCCCAATACCTGGCACTTGATAGACTCTCAGTTAATGTGACCATGGACTTANCCAGCAGCCACTACAGCTTTTGAGCACCTAACATGGGGTTAGTACAACTGAGGAACTGGATTTTTAATCTGTCTTAATTTTATTTAAAATAGTAATGAATTTAAATTTAAATTTGAATGCCATCATCAATTGTGCAGCTCTAGATATTACTTCTGAAACTTTCCACTGACATGGTTCGGATGGTAAAGAGAATGAATACCTAGATGGTTTGGGGTTCAAGTTTTCAAGTACAGAATTACTCCAAAGTTTTAGCTGAAAAATGCATGATGATTTGGCATTTATAATATGTGTGAATCTGCTCTTTATGATACATATGCCCTGCCCTGGAACAAAATGGATGGTCTAGAAAGATGTATCCCTGACTTCCTTAGCACAGACTACTATATGCTCCTGTGACTTCATGCATGCCAGCTGAGATAGAGGAATGCATTGCAAGTAAGCTGGTTTAAAGCTTAGACTTGACATTGTTCCTATTTCAGTGTAGTCCGAGAATGAAAGCATCTCATCCAGCACCCAGTGTTAGGAATGACCTCCTGGCTGGTGTGCAATGCAAACCTCCTATGAGATTTAAAAGAAAATTCTCCCCCAGGAAGCTCTTCAAGTGCATTTAATGAATAAAGTGCTGTCTGTAACTTTCTGTGACATTTACTTTAATAAGCCGAGGGAGTGATTTAGTGATCGGTGGGCACTGACATTTGAAGAGGGAAAGACAAACTTTGCTGCTTCTGATAGGACTTTTTTTCTTCTCCTTTTGATTCTGGTCTTGCATCCATGGGAACTTTGTTTCTGGAAAGAGATGCTGTGTTTGCCAGGCTTGGGGAGTAATTTATTTATTTTTTCTTTTAGCATAGAGCCACAAATTAATTCCTTCTTTGTATGTCTGATGGTGAAATTATTTGTAGTGAGGTAAGTATGTTTTGCACAGTATTTGAAGTGAGGAGTGTGTATGTGAGTGCGCACACACACGGGCTTTTCCTCAACGAAGAATTTGCTCCATTTTGCTTAGACGAAAAACACATGGAAGAAAATTTAAAAAGGCAGATTTAAAAATACACATCTATAGCTACAGCTCTTACCATGTGTATGTATCTGTGTGACTACCACCCAGGAGAAGATCTAGAACACTGTCAGCATCCCTAGGAGGTTGTACCATGTCCCCTGTCAGTCCATATATCCCACCCAGAGGTAACTACTCTTGACGCCTATCACCATCGATTAGTTTTGCCTGTTCTTGAACTTCATATAAATGGAATCACACACAGTGTATTTTCCAACATTATGTGCATGAGATTCATCTGTGTTGTGGTGTGGATCAGTACTTTGTTTTTAATTGATGTATAATATTCCATTATATGAATATACCACAGTTGATTTGTCTGTTTTTCCATTGATGGATGTCTGGGTTGGTTCTGTCGAGCCTTTGACTATTATGAATACAGCTGCCGTGACTATTCCTGTACTTGTTTTATGATAGGCTTTTTCACTCCCTTCTTTTAGTCCATACCTAGGAACGAAGTTGCTGCGTTTTCAGACTAAAGGCAAAGTTTTGTTGTTCTGATAAAGAGCCAATCCAACAGCAGTTCAGATGAGGTAGAAGTTCATTTCTCCTTCATATACCAGACAGAGACCCAGGGTCTATCTGTCTTTCCCAGGATGAGGCCCTTTTTCTAGTGGTCCAAGATGACTGACCACCGTGTTCACATTCCAGATAGAAGGATGGGAGGATAAAGGTGAGGTTTTATAGCATGCCCTTTCCCTGCAGAGACAAACCTCCAAAGACTGGGGTACGTCACTTCTGCCGAGACTGCATGTACGACAACGTGATTCACATCCACCCTTCCCCAAAGTGCAGGGGGTCATCTTTATTTTGAGAAGCCTTGTACCCACCCAAACGTGGCAGAAAAGGGGGATAGATATTGGGATATCACACAAAGCCTCTGCCACAGCTTACCTCTTGGGCTTGGCCCATTCCCCGTTTTGGGGGAGTGAGCATGCAGGTGTCAGTGTTGATCTCTTTATCAGAACAACAAAACTTTGCCTTTAGTCTGAAAACGCAGCAACTTCGTTTTGTTTTTTCTTTTTTTTTTCTGAGAGAGAGAGAGACAGCGTGAGCAGGGGAGGGTCAGAGAGACAGGGAGACACAGACTCTGAAATAGGCTCCAGGCTCCGAGCTGGCAGTCAGCACAGAGCCCGACGCGGGGCTCGAACCCACGAACCGCGAGATCATGACCTAAGCGAAAGTCGGACGCTTAACCGACTAAGCCACCCAGGCGCCCCTCTTTTATTTCCTAGCTCAGGTGAATCTCTGAGAACTTTCTCCAGTCCTTGGAGCAGTTACACCAATCATCCCACCTAAACTTTTCTACCAAGCATGGATATTGTTAACTTATCACTTGCACACGGATGTCTCCCTGATAACTGATTTGTTTTGGTTTGTTTTTAATGTTCTGAAAAGAGGATATTACTACTCTTACTATTTTCAACGTAACTATTATTCCCCCAGGAGGAGACTGCATCTTGGCTTAGTCACTTCTCAGTTTGCGTGGTCTTGGAATCCTTGCTTATTCCCTCTGAGCCTCTGTTTCATCACCCATGAGAATGGGTGGAAATAAAAATGCCTACCTTGAAGAACTATTTGGAGTAACAGAGATAATATATTTTCCACCCAGTATAGCTAGAGCCCCACGTTGTCCAGTCCTGATATACTGTCACAGTAAAAAATACCTAGCAACCAGAGTGATTAAATATAGTTCCTGTTTCTCAAAATGCTAAAAGGGATCCAATTTAGAACTTACAGCAATAGTTCTCAACACACACACACGCGCGCGCGCGCGCACACACACATCCAGAACCTGCCTCACTTCATCTCTCAAACACACCTAATCTGCTGGAAGGTTACTAGTCTCCTCACCGTCCGTTCTTCTCAGTGCTCCCAAGCTCTCCCAGTCTGTTTCCAAGATTCTGCCCATGTAGGTGCTTATCCGTCATCCCTCTTCCCTTTTCTCTCCATCCTCACTCTTTCCCTCTCAAGTAAATCTGAGGGAAGGAGGCCGTGATTATTTTTCAGTCATCAGTGTTTTCACTGGTGTTCCCAGTAGTGTATGTCAAGTATCTCTCATGTAGTAGACCATCCATGGTTGCTGTTTTCTTTACCATCAAGATAATGAAGAAAGTTTGCTCTTTGCTTATTTAGGACCCTCCCCTGTTTTTTATTTGAGACAGAGAGAGAATGAATAGCAGAAAGGGGTGGAAGGAGAGAATCCCAAACAGGCTCCATGCTCAATGTGGGGCCCCACATGGAGCCCAATCCCATGAACCTGGGATCATGATCTGAGCCCACATCAAGAGTCAGTTGCTCAGTCAACTGAGCCACCCAGGCGTCCCTATCTAGAATCCTCTTAAGAGTTCATGTGGAGGTGAGTTGCCATTAAGGTTGACTCTGAGAGCAGGGGTAGGTATATATGGTGGGCAGGCTGTTTTAGTCATAACAACTCCATGCAGTTAACAGAGTATGTGAATTTCATTGATTCACTCATTTAATTTAGATACATTGATTGATTGATTGATTTGAGCTGCTTTGAAAGAATTGCCAGAAAAACATATCCCATATGATGAAGTAAATAAACATGAAAAAAAAATATGATCAAAAGGAAAACAAAGCCAAGGCCCAAAAATTTATACCCCAAGCTGATGTTCATCTCCGAGGCACTGGGGAAGCTAGAGGTATGTGACTGACTGGTCTGACAGTTATTTTAAGGAATAAACCATGGGATACTGCTTGTCCAGGTATAGAGTGTTTGAGAGATGTGTGGTGGAATGAGCTTTCTCTCCTCTGTATACAGCTGTAATGACTGTTGGATGCCAGTTTTTTTTTTTCCCCTGATCTCTGCATTTGCTGCCCTTGCAGTTGGCTTTGAGCAAAAGTGGCACAATGCTATCAGCACCCAAGATCTTGCTGCTCAGCTGGGTCTCAAATACCCTTAATCACTTGTTATTCATCGTGAACTCCTAGTGAGTTTTTGGTATTCCGGAGAACTATTAAAAGATGAGCTTTTTTGTAACATGTTTGGGTGCTGGCTCCTGGGCTGTGGCTTGACGGAGCCAGCTTGTTTTGTACTGGTTCACAAGAGCCAACTGTGCACGGGTCTTTCCAACTCCTTGTTCAGTGACATCAACTCGGTACCTTGAAATCAACCAGGGTATGAGTATTCATACCACAGAAATTAGCAAATGCTACAAATCTGGGCTTTTTTTTTTTTTTTTT
>NW_027529583.1:252118-254322 GCF_008692635.1 Crocuta crocuta | reverse complement strand
TGTGGAAAGTCAGTTGTTAAACATTTACTATCATACTGCTGCTACTAAGTGCATGATTATGTCAAAATAGATGCCACTGTTCTGAAAGACTTAGGGAAATAATTACAAGGTATTCTGTGGACTCAAAGGTGCTATGTGAAATTGCAGAAAATATTCAGCTAATGTTTATGTCTGATCTGGGAATATCAGTGAATCAGAATTTTAGACTGGAAAACTCAAAGGTTGAACACTGTGATGAATGTTCCGAATGTTGGTTTGAAAATCTTCTGGGAGAAAGGAGGTTGGAGTTTTCTGCTGACGCTCGAAGCAGAAAGCCTGATAGTGCCCAAGGGCATGATTGTGGAGCGTTCACCATGGGGCAGCATAGAGTTCAGCTGAAGTGATCCTTCATGACAGACCCATCCCTCTATGAGAAAGACAGGGTGACAAGGGACAGGAAGGCTGTCTCCGTGCAGCTGAAGCCCTCATCATAGTAACTCAGCTGACAAAGCATCCTTTGGCTCTTAATTGTGAAATCAAGCACCACTTTGATCTCTTCAGGTTCAATACCCAAGGCTGATGTGTTGACAACAGCCAGAGAGTTGTCCAGAATCAAAAGTCATCACTACCCCCAAATGTGCTTTAAATGTACCTAATCATCCAGTGAGCTTTTCAGTCTTTGTAGTTCATTGAGGATATGTCAATTTAGAAGAGTGGCCAATGATCTAGGCTTTGGAGCTACACTGAACTGGGTTCACAACCTGTTCCTACCACCTACTCCTCGGGTGACCTTGGGCAAATAGCTTTACTTTGGCTTCCTCATCTCTAAAATGGGTATAACAATAATATTTAACACACAGCTTTGTGGAGAGGAATGAGAGAGCTGCTTCAATCAACAAATATATTTTTGAGTGCCTAGAGTAGGCCAGGGTCGCTCCTGCAGTGGAATTTCTCTTGCCAACATTTGGTGCCTACTTGTTCCCGGTTGGAAGGATGAGAGACAAGTCAGTGATTTTGTAGGGAGCTCCTAGCATGCTTTAGCTAGATCACACAGTATTGCTGCCCAAGTAGCAACTTGTCCACAGTCCTCTGTGAAGTAAGTTTCCTTTCCTCTATAGTGCTTGAACCTAACTAGTAATCTTACTTTCCAAACATTTTCCCAAACTGCAAAACACGCCACAGATGCTGACAATCTGGCCTCCAGGCCTTTTGGTCTGGCCCCTCCCCCCACCTCCCCATGACCTCTTCCAGAGCTGAAGATGCCACATCTAGGTTTTCTGAACCACAGATCATGGCAGGGTATTACCAATGGGTACTTGTTGAGGACATCCAGGAACTATGTTTCCTGGGCTCCAGGAGTAGCTGTGGCAGATTCCTGCAAGAGTGAGGGCGCAAATATCACTGGGGAAACACCCAGTCAGTGGGGATGGAGCTGGGATTCACACCTGTGACACTGTGGACTAGAGAGCCTTCTCTGGGGCCAGGTGAGCAGTGGCTGGGATTTCCAGGGGATAAGAGAAAACACCAGGCAGCAAGCATAGCCCATTTATTCAATGGCTTTCTTGGTGTGCTCCAATAGCCCATAGGTACATGGAGGCAGGATGTTCTCCAAGAGTGCATCTGCTCTAGTAGCCCTCATCCAAACAAGGCTGTTACTGCCCCAGCAGCTGTGAGAGTCACCATCACTATAACCATCATCCTCATCATCACCATCATCATCTAGTTGCCATTTATAGTATCAGTCCAGGAATTCTTAACTTTTATTTGAACCATGGATCCTTTTGGTAATCTGGTAAAATGTAGGGATCCTTTTACAGAATAATTTTTCTCAATGCACAAGGTACAATCCATAGGCTTATAGCTGAAGCCAAGTGTATTGAAATATAATTATTAAAATGTTTTTATTTTTTAGTTAAGTTAAATTTTTTAATGTTTATTTTTGAGAGAGAGAGAGAGTGTGTGTGTGTGTGTGTGTGTGTGCAAGCATGAGTGGGGGAGGGACAGAGAAGGAGGGAGACAGAGGATCCAAAGCAGGCTCCAGGCTGTCAGCACAGAGCCCTATATGGGGCTCGAACTCTTGAGCTATGAGATCATGATCTGAGCCAAAGTTGGACACTTAACCAGCTGAGCCATTCCGGTGCCCCTCCAAATATTTTAAAAATTGTGATATTGTAATAGATAAATGATTCTTTATTAATATATTAAGTAATAAGAATTAGTGATGA
>NW_027529583.1:248637-252019 GCF_008692635.1 Crocuta crocuta | reverse complement strand
AAGAAATGGTGCTGTGAATAGGATTTCAAGATATTAACTATAATGGGATATGAAAATACCCAAAATTTCTGTTGGCAACAAACTGACAACTACTGCTAATATCTCTGTAGTTTGTTGCCTCAATTCACAGTTGAAGGAAATGCCAGATTTCAGTTACATGTTGGTGGAAGAAAACTACACATGTCTTCCTTGACCAAGCTAAGAAGCTCTATGTCACACATTGGTGCTAAATCCTGTACAAACATGATTCCTGGTTGCTGTATGGGGCCACATTTCGGGAATTCCCCAAAGCCCCCAGCAAATAGTCGGGGCTCCTGCTCCANTTGTTAAGTGTACATTTATTTGTGACTCAGATATGGTGAGGCCAACAGATCAGGAGATGATTGCCATTGAAAAGGTAGTTTGTTACAGAGCCCAAGAGGAGAGACCAAGCCACGCCACGGGGCAGGGGGGCAGGGCGTGTGGACGAGCCCTGGGGTCGGTCAGGAAGGAATGGGTAGACAAAGGAAGCAGATTTGGATTGGCTAGTTTGAATAACTGTAGTGGGCTCTGGAAGACAGGAGCTGTCACTAGTTGTGTAGTACCTGACCTGGGCTGATTAGGGCAGTGGAGAACAGCCCGGAGTTGTGAGAGCTTCACAAAGGAGGTGGGTGGGAGTCTGGCCGCGGACTGGTTAGCCTGCATAGGAAAGACATGCTCCCAGGTGAGTTGCTGGCTCTTGCTAGGAACTAGCTAGCTCTGGCTGAGGCTGTCCCTCCAGGGTCATCAGTGCGCCAAATGTGAAAGCGTCAAAAACACAGATTAAAAAGATGGGATTACTGCAGAAGCCAACAGTGCTTTAAGAGTGGAACGCAGGAGCATCAGGTTGCAGTAGTTTCCAACTCAGCGCTGTGAGATGCCCCCCCTGCCCCCCACTGCCTTCACCCCCGATGGTGAGAACGTCTCACGTTCCACCTCCTGGCAGCTACAGCTGTCCTCGTGAGAAGCATGTGGAAAGTAAAAGCTGAGATTTATGGTCAATTTAAAGCTTGAGGTAACTGTGCTCTGATAGGTCTACAGAGTTCCCCCAGGTTAGCTACCTAGCACCACTCTCAGCCCTCGGTGCATGAATTCAAACTTCAGAGGACATCCGTCTTAAATTTCTGGAAACCAAGTGAGCGTTTAGCAAAAGTAAACACTCGCCTGTTATTTTTATGCGACCACAGTCTTTGTTGCACTTAAGAAATATGCCTTCTAGAGCGTTGTAAACATTCTACACACGAGGTTCATTATTTCATGGCTCACAGTGGAGGCCAAATAGAATAATCTGCAGACTAAACCCTTTCTTTATCCCTGAGGCCGAGGAGGAGAGCTGGGAGGGCAGCGAGGGTGAAATGGCTTCTGAGGTGCCCTCTGCCTCTGAAATGTGCTGACCTGGAGTTTTGCCAGTTAGCCCGGGTTGGATAATAGACTCTTAGATGGCCTACATCGAAGGGATGATAAAAGAGCGGCCCAGCCCTTGATCCCTGCTCCTGCCAGGTTCTAAACAGCATAAGCTATTGGAGGAGTTTCCAGATGGACTGATTTTCAATTCCCCTGAGCCTCAGAAAAACAGTTGGCTGTTAAAGACCGGGACTGCTTTAGCCCGAGGGAGAGAGAGACACGACTTACTGCCTTTCGGATCCTAGGTGTGAGCTGGGGTTTATCCAGGAAAGAGATGGCAGCGCTTTGGATTCTGAACATCAGTGGCAGTTTGGAGGCTGCAGAACTTTCTACAGGGCTGAGAGGATCCTGGACAGTGACAGCCTTCCTGCGGAGCAGACACATGGCCGCTTAAAGACTTTGGAGGATTCCAGTGGTGACCGTGGCACGCCAGCCCTCTTCCCCTTGGCCAGGACTCCTGCATTACGGGGCGTGACTTGGCTTCCTAAGACTCAGCATATCAGGCAGGGGAAGATGATTTAGCTGCAGGAATTAAACGCAGATCTCTCTGAAGCATATGTTTCCCCGGCACCTGGTGTGGTATCCGCATGTAGTAGGTGCTCGTAAAGGGTGGTTGAGTGAATGAACAAATGCTCGTTTTATATATCCTACAGTGGTAAGACAACCATCCTTCCTGTTGTGTCTTTTTTATGAGTGTTATCCAAAAGCGGAATGGAGTGTGTTTTAAGATTTAGTATTAAGACCGCTGAAGTGTCCAAGCTGTTTGTTATAAAATAACAATAATAATAGTAGTAGTAGTAATAGTCAGCCATGGCTGTGTAACAAATAAGCCCCCACATCAGTAGCGTACGACAAGAAGTATGTATTCTCAGGCTTTTTGTTTTGCACATCAGTTGCAGTGACTCTGCTTAAGATGTAGGTCTGCAGGTTGGCTGATCTAGTCTGGGTTTGGCTCTTGTCTTTGGGTTTGGTTCCAGTCGGCTCCACATGGCTCTCATCCTTCTGGGACTAGTGGGCTAACTCTGGGGCATTTTCTTTTCATGGCAGTGGCAGAAGCACAAGAAGGTGAGTCCTACAGCACAAGCGCATCTTAAGCTTTAGCTCATATCAGATTTTCCAACTTCTTGGCCAAGCAAGTCCTATGACCAAGCCCAAAAGCCATGAGTGGTGAAGCCATGAGTGGTGCCTTCAGTGGGACCATTAGGGAAATGAATAATCGCCGAACAGTAATCCAGACTCTCATCATAACCACCCACTTACTGGATTTTACTCTGTGCCAGGCATTGCTCTAAGCATTTTACGTGAATACGTGGATTTTGTTATCATGACAGCCTTTCAAGGGTAGGTGCTGTTATGTTGAAGCTCCATTTTACAGATAAGAAAGTTGAGGCACACACATCTAGGAGGCAGCCGAACCAGGATTCACACCCGGCAGTGTGATCTCAACACCTCCTCTCTTAACCTCGCTCACCGTCCGCAGTAGACGGTAAGAAGTGTGCTTAATGACTTTGGAGTTCCTTAACCTCTGTAACACGCTAGCACAGGTACTGGCTTGTTTACTTTTTTGTGGGAGCCCATGCGGGGAGGTCTTGTTCTCTCCCATTTACTATGGATAGGGACACTGAGTCTCACTCAACCAAGTTAAGGGAGTTGGTGGAGACACGCAGCTGGGGAGTGGCTGAGCATGGAGTCCCCGGCCTTGTTCCTGGCAGGAATTTCTCCTCTGTGAGTAAGGAACAACTCAGCAGTTATCAAGCTGTTTTTTTCTTTGTAATTCTGCTTTTAGTCCTTGGGAGGCTTCTAATTTAGGGCTCCCACTCCACAGGGCAGCCGTTTCCTTTACTTACTTACTTACTTACTTATTTTCTGGCCGGAGGATTTGTGCCCTAGTTCCTTGGCATGGGATTGATGCCATGGCGAGATAGTTGCACGTTAGTTCTCACGGTCTCCGAGTCCTTAG
>NW_027529583.1:248256-248471 GCF_008692635.1 Crocuta crocuta | reverse complement strand
GTGTTCGATCACGTGGAGACCCTATAGTCTCAGCTGGAAGTGCTCACTTGAATACAGTGTCTGGGTGCGAGCAACTTGTTCACCCCAAAGCCATGAGAGGACCCAAAGCCGCCAGTTTTGGGGGGGCTCTGGGGAGTTGGAAGTTCCCAGCCTCTGAATAACGTGCAGACCACCAGCTTGCCCCTTGTCAGCTGGGAGACTTGTGCCAGGAAATT
>NW_027529583.1:242608-248066 GCF_008692635.1 Crocuta crocuta | reverse complement strand
TATTTCTCCTCACCTGAATTCTGCTGTCATCTTACCTGCCCCTTCCCTTCCACCTCCCAACTTTCTGCCTTTGAGAATCTGACTGCTATACCCCTGACATTCTGGAGTTTCCGCTGAAGACAGATTCCCATACACAGGACACAAATGGTTGAGAAAGGACAANCCCACGAACTGCGAGATCATGACCTAAGTGAAAGTCGGACGCTTAACCGACTAAGCCACCCAGGCGCCCCCATCGTCCAACATTTCTTAACCTGTTGCCTAAATTCTCTTTCATACTTAAGTCAGGGCTTATCTCCAAGACACTGGAAACCTCCAGCCCCTTGCGCCTCAGTCTGACTACTTCAGTAAGGATGACATTTGGGTTTGAGAGCTACGTTTTTTTATGGGGAGGGGGATGAGAGATTTATTGCCTCTCTGGGCAGGCGAGGCCTCCGGTGGGTGTGCAGGGGGGCGTGGCAGGTGGTGGAGGTATGTGATCGCTCCGGGTCCTGGAAACCTGAGGCTGGGATTTCTAACTTTCCTATGCCATGGATCCCCGTGGTGGGCTTGTGAAGCCTGGACCCTTCCCAGACTAGGATTTGAAAATCTAAAAATACATGGAATTACAAGGGACCAATGGTTATTAAATATGATTTCTGAAGTCTTAGAGCTCTTAAAATATTAAAATGTGAATCTGTGCCATAGTAAAACATGAGCTTCTGATTAACCCACTGATTATCAAGCCCTGATGGAAGAGGTAAAGTGATCAAAAGAGTGATCTTTTGTGACACCTGTAACAACAGTTACTATGATAGGAAAATGCCTGTAGTTTCCTTTTTTAAAATTTATTCATTTTTGAGACAGAGAGCACACAAGTGGGGCAGAGGAGGGGGGGACAGGCGATCTGAAGTGGGCTGTGCGGTGACAGCAGAGAGCCCAGTGCAGGGCTTGAACTCACAAACCGTGAGATCATGACCTGAGCTGAAGTCGAATGCTTAACCTACTGAGCCACCCAGGCGCCCTAAAAACACCTGTGGTTTCTACTGGTGATAGAAGCGCAGGTCCTGCTAAGACTGCTCTGGTTTTGCATAACTGAAAGAAATGTTACGTTTCAGTTATAGGTGAGTGAGGCACAATTTAAAATTCCCCTCTGAATTCTTGGACCCCCCCTGAGTTCTAGGTTAAGGACCCCGATGGAGAATCAGGCTGCGTGATAGTTTGTAAGTTCTTTGAGGGCTGATATTATATTCATCCCACTTACATACTTTCATTCTGTTTCTTTTAATTCTGGAAAATGTCAAACATATAATAAAGTAACCAGACCAGTATGATGACTCTCCCTTAGGTACCCATTTCCCTGCTTTATCTGCCATCAACTCAAAGCTACTTTTCTGTCACCTACTTCCCCTTCCCAAAGTATTTTGAAGCAAATCCTTGACTCTGTAATTTCATTGCAGACTTTGATTTATAAATAGCAGATGGGCCACTAAAGCTTTATGGATTGTGGGAGGGTTGATTGAGAAGTGCCATTAGATTGATTCAGAAGTGCCGCTCTGGTTCCCTTCCAGGATCGGGGTCCCAGGAAGGTGGGCTGGCATTGGAGAACCCCATTCCCAGTCACTATTCTGTGCTTCCCAGCCTGCATCTAACAACATATTACATATTTGTTCACTTTGGCATACATTTTCTGTCTCTTTCCACCACAATGTAAATCCCATGAGAGAAAAGGCTTGGTCTGGCTGCCCCACAGCTACACCCCCAGCTCCCAGCGCAGTGTGTGGCATATAGTAAGTGCTTAGTAAACAATGCATTTTGAATGCATGAGTGACTGAAAGAAGAAAGGGGGTCTATGGGCATGTGTGAGGTTGCTAGTTAAAGTGGGGACTCTGGACTGGAGCATTGGTGTCTTCTGAAAACATGCTCGAAGTGCAGAATCTCACGTCCCACCCCACACTTGCTGCAGCAGAATCTGCATTTTAGCAAGATTCCCAGGTGGCTCTGTAGGGCCATCACAGTTGAAGGAGAGCTTGTTTGTCCCCCTTGACCTGGAAGAGTGAGAATGCCAGGCGGGAAGCGCCTCCCACTGTGATTTCTTGGGCCTTGCCCACCAGGAGGGCAGGACAGGGCATGGGAGTGGACTCACTGTGGGTTGGGCATCCTGGGTGTGAACCCTGGTTTGCCCACTTATTGGTTGGTTCTGTAGGCCTCTATTTTCTGATCCAAAAATGGGGTGCGTGAGCCTATCTCATAGCATCATAGAAAGAGTAAATGAGGTCATGGCTCCACCCTGGAGTGCCAAGCATATTTTGGGTAACTCCTAGGCTACTTCCTCATGGCTGTCTTTCCAAAATATGAGGGAATGACCTTTGTTTGTCTTTGAAAAGTTCTGATGATTTTGACTTGTTTTGGAAATCTTTCCCCTCATCTTTGATCATAATCATGGAGAGGGCTTGGGAAACACGTGAAGTGAGAAGACCCCTTTGGTGCCTTCACTTTTGCCTCTTTCCCCTGCTTTCTGTGGGATCTTTCTCCTTCTGGGGCGTCACCTGCCCTGTCTCCTAAGATCCTGCCCCTAGGCAAGACATCCAGTGTTAGTGATCCCAAAGCATTCCATTCTCTAAGAATGTGGGGCCTTTGATTGTGGAATTTAAGTTTTTATCCCCCTGCTGGAGGTATTAAGAGACTGGTGGGGGAAATCTTAAATCAAAACTTGGCATATGTTTTTACACGGACAAGAATCATGTCACACGGGCAAGTGCCTGCTTCAGCCCTGGGTGTGGTCACATCCGCTTCTTTTAGTTGTAACCTTGACCAAAAGGCTCACGTTAGTTCAGCCCAAGGGTAGTCGCACAGTTTGGGGCAATCTTCCCTTTGAAACTCCTGTTTCCCTCTTCTAATCTGGAGGGATTCTAAAGAACTGGACCATGCAGGGACGCAGAACTCGAACTTTTTATTAACTCCAGACAGGGAGTACTGATGGCCAAGGTGAACGTTCCCCAGTGTCCCCCTCCCTACCAGCACCCCCCAGTCTGGCTCACACATCCGTTACGTGGTACACTGTGTTTACCTGGGGCTTGTTCCAACAGAGCTCAGCAATCCCACTTCTATCTTGGCCTGGCTGAATATTTACATGGTAAACATTTCTATAAAAGAAAGGGAAATATTCTCTTTAAAATATCTTATAAAAATTGCCCTTTGGAGATGAGTGGATAGGAAAGAGCAAATATTCCATATTTATGAAATGAGTCATTTTATAAAAATGTTACCTGTAGACCAAAAACTTAATAATACTGCTTATAGTACAGTAATACTTGCTTGGGTTTGTTTAGAATTCTGTATATATACAGGCCCTTTCCTATACATCATTTTATCTAAGCTTCTCAGCAATCCAATAAGATGAACACTGTTAGCTCCATTTTAAAAAAGGAGAAAATCAAGGCTTAGAAAGGTTATGTAAATGCCCAGTGTGATACCCCTAGGCAGTGTGAGAGCAGGGATATGAGCCTGGGTCTTCTGACTCAAAACCAAATAAATGCCTATTAGCATATATCAGTCAAGAGTAGCGTACAAGTCAGGTATAAATGCGTTGGCACACAGCTGCCTCAAAATGCTTGTATCGTTCAGCGTTTAACCAGGAGAATGGAACCACTCTAGGAATTTCACACAGGGAGAATTTCATACAGGGACTTGGTCACCCTACCCATGGGTGAGCGGAGAAGCCAGAGAATGGCGAGGTAAGCCAGAGTTCAGCAATGGCAGGAAGCTACTACCACCCTCAAGCTGGAGGGAGAGGGAAGGAGCATTCCTACTGGAACCCAAGGGCTGGAGGCCCCTTAAGGAGGCCAGAACTGGTGAGCCAGCCTGATGGGAGTTGGGACCCGTGAGGAGACATGACTGTGGACTAAGAGTGAAAGGACAAATACCCTGACTTCTCTCCTCCTCCCACCCTCCAGCCTCCTCTCGGTGCCTCCCTCTGGCTGAGCCTCGCTAGCAGCCAGCGGACCTGGAAGTTAGAGCCCATGGGGTGAGCTCTCCTTGTGATGCTCAGCAGAGCAGGGGTGGGTAATGAGTGGATCTGGGGTTAACAACCCCAAGGCCAGCACGGCATCTCCTACTCTTCAGTGTGGGTACACTCCCAGAACTAGGTTCGTGCCTTGATGGTTCCCCGCCCCTGCCCATTGCCTTCCCTCCTCTCCTCCGGGTTTGGCAGCAAGTCCTTTTTTTCAGAACCGAAAAAGAAAAAAAGAAAAAAACCCAAACCCCAAAACAACAACAACAAAAAGGAGTCGCTCAGGAGTTTGCAAAGGTGAGAGAAAGCGGTTTAGATTGGTCCAGTTACACATTTGAGGCTCAGACAGAAACTTCTGTTGCTTTTGGGACCCAGAGACCAAAGCTCCAGTGACCCAGCAAAGGACCGCGTCAGTGAGTACCTTGGCAAGCAGATGTCAAAGAGAACCGTGCCAAGTGCCCCGCCAGGAAAACTGGTTTGGCAACAAGCGGATAGACCCAGAGGACGGGCACACATCACTCATTCTTCTGGATACTACTCGATTAGCTGGATTAAAATACTCATTTCAACCTTCGGAGTGTCGTGAAGCCCTCCCCCTGTTTGCTGCATTTTGCAGAATTGTCTTCCTCAGCTCACCGCCCTCCCCCACCCCCAGGGTTCTGCTTTCTGTGTATAGTTCTCTATTACAGGTAAGCTTATTTACAGGAGTTTTTTTCGTTCTTTCCACAGCCTTCTGTGTAGATAATTGGAGACATCTGATGCCCTTAAACCAGAAATGGGAAAACCCTGGCATACATAAGAAAAATCATTTCTGTGGTTCATAGCACAGTTTTGTGAACTCTTACCAGTGAAAAGGGAAACTCACGGTCATTTGGGTTCGTGATTGGGAAGAGATAAAAAGGAAACCCTACACCTCATTCAGGGCCAGGCGCACAATGGGTTCTCAAAAAAGAAATGCTTGCTGAATGGATGGGAACATGCAAAATGTACAGTACCCCGTTCATTTCCTTTGACAGGTGCCTTTTTGTTTTTAATACACATGGCAGCATTTGATAGCAGGCGACTTGGAGTTCTTCTGGGGACTTGACAAAGCCTAAATAATAAAGTATCTTCGAGGTTTTGTTTCATTTCAGGGGAGTTACCACCTCCACTCTCTGTACTATTGGGTTTACGATGAATTTGAGGCTCGTGCGTATGTCGAGTCATTTTATCAGCTTGATTGCTTTTATGTTCTGTAGCTTTAAATATTTATCATGCAAGCTTTCAAACAGAGAATAACATAACAGCCGTGTACCCACCATCCAATTCTATCAAAGCTAACACTTCTCCCATGCTTGCTTTATATTTGTCTCAAGAAAGCAAATGTTACCGTTAGAACTGAAAGCCCCCATGTTCCCTGTCTAATCTGATTACCCGCCCCCTTCCCCAGTGGTAACTGGTATCCTCATTTTTGTGCTTAGCAGCCCT
>NW_027529583.1:234494-242534 GCF_008692635.1 Crocuta crocuta | reverse complement strand
AGGAGTGTATTCGAAACCAGAATTGACATGCTTTAAAATTTGCATAAATCATATAATATTGCCTGTGACATTCTGTAACTTGCTTTTATGACTTAAACATATTGGCATGCACACCTCTACCGTATTCATCTTTTACCACCTCCTGAAGGAATACATCTTTCCTCTTAAAGGAATACAGTGCAATTTATCCTTGCACTCTCCCATCAGTGGGTATTTGGGTTACTTTCAGTTTCTTGCTCCCGAAAACAGTGCTGCCACAACCAGTTATGTCAAATGTCCTTACGGCAGCACGTAGGGGCAAAGGTCTCTAGGCAGTGGATCTCAGCCTTTTCTACACATCGGAATCGCCAAGGGAGACGTTACGAGTCCCAGCGCCAGGCTGCACGCAGCCCAGTGAAATCTGAATCACTGGGGGGTGGGAACTAGGCACCTGTATTGTTTTAAAGTTCCCCCAGATAATTCCGGTGTGCAGCCAACTTTGGCAACCATTGCTTTAGGGTATATAGCTAGGAATTAAATTTCTGGGTCCAAGGATTGGTTCCTCTTCAGCTTTTTAGATATTGCCAGATCATTCCCCAAGGTGGTGGTTCCAGTGGAGACGGTAGCGGCAGAGCCTGAGAGCTCGTGTTCCTGTGGCATCATCTCCTCCCCTAAACTTTATTGATCGTGTCCCCACGGGGAGTGCAAAGCAGGTACAGAGCTATCCCTTTGATGGCCTCCCACACCTGCCTCCACCCGATTCATCCCGTGATAAAATCTTGCCTCGCCCCAAGGTTGCAGAGGAGGAACTGTTCTCACAAAGCATAACTCAGAGCTCGGGGCCCCTAATACCACATGCTTGTGCAATTTAAGGCGCGGCAGTCAAGAGGTTCCTGCCATCCGTTCTACTTGGTAGAGGTGAACAGTCTTTGCCTGGCATGGTTTGGTGCTCAGCCCTGACGCGTAGGGGTACCGAATGACAAATGACTCAGGCCGTATTGCTGTCGTGTTGCTCAGCCACAGGCCCAGTGTGACAGGGCCCTGAGCAGCTGGGGAAACCGTATGTTCTGCCAAGGCCAGACTTCCCTGGTGGTTAGATCAGAGTGATTGTGCAGGAACATCAAAGAGATCCTAGCCTTGACCTTGCTCAAACCATAGCCGTGTAGAAATCTGTTTTAGCCTCATGTTCTCTTGCTGGACCTTCTAGACAGTTGAGTGAGGCTCTCTAACCTGTTCACGCACTGACAGCTCATAGTGTACTTCCTCTCCCTGTGTTTGTGCAGATACAGAAAATTTGATGGGTGAAATTTGGTGAGGCTGTAATTGTACACTTTGAACGTAGCCACCTGAATCCCTAGTACAGTGAACCTCCCTCCTGGCATGCGAGCGAGGACCAAAAAATCAGTCCCGAATGTAAAAGGCCCTGCCAGTGAGGTTACTGAAAAATTGGCCAAGTCCCCAGAGCTACGCGGAGTGCTGGGAATCTGTGTGATGGGACTCTGTCGTAGCACGGGCTCTGGCGGCATGCTCTGGTGCTGGTGACCCTCTCTGGCTTAGATATCAGTAGGGACGGTTCTGGGTCCCATGGCCCCCAGGACATGCCAGGAATCTCCTGGTGAGTTGGCACCTCTCACTGGCCCGAGACACTGGGCCAGGAGGATACTGAGGACTCGGGAGACGAGCTCTTCTCTCCCCCAGGCTCTTGTTGGGATAAGGTTGCCTGCCATTTCCTGGCCCAGCCTCACCTTCCCCTCCTTCTTTGCCCGCCCCCTTCCCGCAAGTAAGAACTTTGCCTCGGGCCTTTTTGAAAGTACCACCCATCACCAGTTGGATTCCATCCAGAATCTTCTTCTTGGGGGTGCCTCACTGAACTGTTTTACTCTCCCGCTTACCTTTGTGTCTTGGGTCGGGGTCCCTAGAGGCAGGGCCTGAGACAGGGCTTCTAGAACATGGGACTTACTGGGAGAGTACTCAGGAGGAAACGTGTTAGGGTGTGAAGGAAGCACAGTGGGAAGGGGACCTCGCTGAGTTACATCGTGGTCCGAGATGGAGCTCAGCTTTGCTTGGATCTACAGAGGGAAGGCTTTTGTGCGCCGTGTCAGTCCATCAGTGGCCAGGACTCCCTGGGGAGGGAATGGGCCTGACCTCCCAGGCAAGGTGGTTCTCATCAGCCAAGGGCACCTCTAACAAGGGGTCAGTTATGAGCCACTAGCAGCCAGAGGCCTGGTAAAAGGGGACCTGGGTGGGGTGCCACTGTCCCGTCCGACACGCTGGGATACCCAATGGGCCAGGTGAGGCTCTGAAGGGAGATGGGCTTGCTTCAGGTGGGTAAATAATCAGCATTCCTCTGGCCGCAGGTCTGAGGCTATCTTTGCTGTTTTAATCTCAACCCCGGAATGGAGTCTGGGACTTGCCACTTGAACTGTGGGTGGAGAATGTTCTGAGGCCCGTGTGTGAACTGATAACCGGGGAAAGTGGCATGACGAAATGAATCCCGTAGTTGATGGGAAAGGAAGGCCAGTGCCTGCGCTCCAGACATGCTTCACGAGCTGGGGCTCTGAGGCATGGGAAGCAAACAGCAGACCTAGGAGCCTTGGATGCAATTGCCTCTTCAAGCTGTAGACCCGGGGAACCCAGGTAACTAAAGTAATTGACCGCTTGCTAGGCTGGGGTCAGGTTTTGTTTGGCTGGGAGCCTTCCTTGATTCGGATTGTGTCTTACTGTTTGTCATCTAGGGTTTGTGCAGGAGGAGGAAGGGGTTTGGAGCAATGTCCCAGCCGCAATCCCCTTGTTCCCTGTTGTCGTGTCTGGCCACGTTTCCTCCTGGGGTGTCTGTTTAGAACTTGCACTCTGAAGAAGCAGCGCTAAACACAAGCCTAAGGCTGCAGTTCCTGGAGGCCAGGGACAGGAATCTGTGAGCTTTATTTACATGGCGACCCAATAGGGTATTTCTTTGTCTGCAGGTATCTGTGGCTATTCCTTCAGGAGAGAATGACAAGGGCTTGGAGCGGCACAGAGTAGGGACACGTGGCACCGATTGTGGCTTCCTGAGGGAGTTCTGTTGCATTCCTGGTTTATGGAGCGTAGACATAGACCAGAGCTGAGAGCACTTCTTTGGGAGACCAAGAAAGGCGTTAGGATATTTTGAGGGACTTACTTCCCTGAGTCCCCAGCCAAAAGAGCGGGGAAAAAGGAAGGTCATGGGGCATCCTGTGAAGATGGACAGGGTGACATATGTCTCGAATATTTCCATCACAGTTATAATTTCAGATATTCCATCACAGAAGACAACCAAATGTATAGATGCCGGGTTCATGAAATAGGGTCACCTCTTAAACACCACTCTAAATTGATGCTTATGTCAGCTTGGGAAAAACAACAACAACATGTGTCTCCTTGGATTTCTTCCATCTTTTTCTGTGTGCGTTGGTTACCCTCGTGTTCCCATCACCGAATATTTGGAAATGTCCTTTCCACTCTGGCTCACGAGGAGGCCAGTTTCCCAAGGAGGGTCAGGTGAGAGATCTCGCGGGCAGTTCATCAACACCTCTCAGCATCACCCTCTGTGATTGGCGAGGTGGGGGTGGAAGGTGGTGGACAGGCAGCCAGTCTCCTTTCCTTCCTTCCTTCCTTCCTTCCTTCCTTCCTTCCTTCCTTCCTTCCTTCCTTCCTTCNCTTCTCCACGCCCCAGTTAGCAAATACGCATTTCGGCGTTGAGGCTGAAACTCACGTGCCAGCACGAGGCGGCTAATGCCATTTGGCTTAAGAACAGCCTGTATTTAGGGAGTCAGAGCTCTCTCCTCTGCCCAGCACACCTGCTGGAAAACAAAGGGGAGACGGAGAGAGAAACCTCAGCCCACCCTCACATCCCGACTTTATTCACTTTGCTGCCAGAAACACCCCCATTTTCCTCGTGACCCTCCTGCATTCTGAATCCACGGTCCCCGCCCCCTGCCCCCGCCCCTGTGCTGGCTGTGAACATCCTCTTAAAAAATGACCTAATCTTTCTAGAACCTTCAGACTGGCAAGAAAAAACAACAACAACAACAACAACAATGTATCCCTTGCCTTCCTGGCCCATGTATATATTTTTTAATTACACAGCGTGTGTTTCTGGAGGGAGAAGTGTTACTTGAATTCTTGAGATTTGCTCTGGGAAAGTTGGGCCTATTAACTTCCCATTAACACTGACTTTTTGATGATGGTCAAGCCATTATCCTTTTGGTTTGCCTTTTAAAAATTACTGTTTTATTAGAGTGGAAGTGTTCCGGCTCTGAAGTGCTAGCTCTTTTCTCTCCGTTTAGAATGATCTGGGGCTCTGTTCTCTTACCTGTACAACGAAGGGAATGAACTGTATTATTTCTGGATTCTATTCTGGGACTCATACGTCGGAGAACATGACAGCTTCGGGGGGTTTCTTTAGCCACAGCACCTGACTGTTCTCCTTTTTGCCCTAATGCATATGCTGAAATAGTTCTTTCGGGTAGTTTTTTGTGGCATCGTTTCTACCTCCACTCTCCATTCTCAGATCTCAGCACTGAGGAGGAGGAACAACCCTGGACTTAACTGGCTTCCCACGTCGCCTTCTGAGGCGCACCAGTGAGCACCATGCTTAAAAGAAAGGGTTCCCAGGCAGGAATTTGGGGGAGCACTGCAAAGCGTGCCACACGCTCTTGGAATTCACAGTGCGATTGAACTGGTTAAAGGATCCTAGATGGTCCACAATTGAGAAGCGTGTTCAGTGTTGATTATTCAAGTGTTTAGCTCCTTGTTTTACCACGGACTCCACTCTTGGGGTAGCATTTTATTAACGTCCCCTAGAGCTGGGGTTCCGGCAGACACTAGGGACACGCTGGCTTATGTATTCTTTGTAACTAGTATTACAGCTTTGGCTCTGCAGTGATTTGAAAGTTTAGCTCTTTTGTGCTGGTGTCCATCTGTGTACATATAGCTGGATAAATATTAGGAACGACAGGAGTCTTCTGTAAAGAGATTCCATATTTCCTATCTCTTGGGATTCTCAGCTAACAAGATGCGGACGCTTCACCCACAGCCATCCTGATGGCGAACATTTTCACTTAAATACCAACTGTGCATGGAAAGATGTGAAAGTGACCCTTGAGGCATCGCTTCCCTCGCTGCCCCTCATCCTCTTCTTACATTGTATTTTCTCTGCATTTATTTTTGGGCTCTTTCCATATTTTCCCTGGCGTTCCAGCACTATTTTCCTCCGCCCCCTCCACCTTTCACGATCTCGGAAGACAGGCTGATCAAGCAGCCGGCGCAGCGATATTTCCTAAACACAGCCTGGGCCACCTCATGCGGCATCTTGGTGTTTACATTTGCTGATTTCTTTATTTATTTTTATTTTTTTTTGGTAACACCCACTCCATTTGCTAGCTTTCTTTTATACTGGGTAATTTTGAATAAAAAATAAATACATGCGCCGGATTAAAAATAAAACTTCCAACTGTAAAGAAAGGAACCAAATACAATGAAACGTGAAAGCCTTCCTCTCCCCTGCATTCTTGTTCTTCTCTCCAGAGAGCAACACGGACAACAGGTCATGTGTGTCATCCCAGAAAGGATTGGCTCAGTTACCTGCGTGTGTGTGCGCATGAATCTCTCTCTGTCCGTCTCCTACTGTACCTAGTATTCATGGTCTTGCTTTTTAGTTAACCTGATAACAACCCTTAGAAATCTTTCCAGTTCCAAATCAGCTACTCATTCTTTTCGTCAGATGCGTAATATTTAAAGCTGTAAATGATTGAAGCAGTCCCTGCTGACAGATACAATATGTTCCATTGTTTGCTGTCACCATTCCTGTACCATATGTCACTTTGCTAATAACTCGGTGTACTTTTGCACTTCAAAGAATGGTACATTTTCTAGCTGGAGAGATACTGCCGAGTAGCCCTCCAGTTAGGTTGGGCTGTTTTCCACTTCTGCCCTCTGTGTGTGAGAACCTTCCTTCTTCCATCCCGCAACCACCCCAGGGTATTACCGAGCTTTTAACATTTGTTCATCTGAAGTAGGCGATATGACATGTATTTAATGGATTTAAAATGACAACTATCATTTTCTTTGTGATTTCCCTTATGGAACACCTTAGATGACATTCTCTCATTTCACATGCGTAATGAGCAGTGACGTTGGGGTTCTTGTAACTTTCCATATGGGAAAGCTCCATGTCAGAGAGGGAAAGTGACTTACCAGAGCCAAGTGGTGAGGGCCCAGGTCTCCTGACTCGAGATTTAATTTGTTTACCCTCAGTTGCATTATCTCTCCAGCAGGGATGAAGGTGGAGACATCGTGTGGATGTGAGTGTGCGTAATGTGGCGCCGGGACCCGAGAAGGAACGATCACTGCGTGTAGGAGGTTCCTCTTTCTCTCCCAACCATCTCCCGCTTAAGACCCTGCAAAACTCACTTTGGAGCCCCAGGTGCTTCCGTAGCATTATCTGATTTAATCCTCACACCCAGCATTATGACTCCTCATGTGACCCTCAGCCGAATCATCGCTTTGTGGGTCCCACTGAAATAGAACCAGGGAATATGGAATGAAGTGCCACGTGTGAAGTTTAGGTTAGAACCATGTACGAACTTTGTCGCCGCACATGGCCAAAGCACTTCGTTCTAGAAGCAGCATAGATGGGCCGCCTCACCCTCTCTTATTCCCCCAGACACAGTCACTGGGAAGATGGGGATCTTCCATGTGGTGCCTATTAAAGTCAGGTTGCCGATAGGGCTATAGGGCGGATAGCACTGGAGAACCTTAAGGGATTTTTTTAAAGCTTATTTTTATTTATATGCGGGGTGGAGGGGAGGTAGAGAGGCAGAGAGAGAAGGGAGACAGAATTCCAAGCAAGCTCCATGCTGTCAGCACAGAGCCCGACTCAGGGCTTGAACTCATGAACCATGAGCTCATGAACCAAGCTGAAATCAAGAGTCAGACGCCTGACTGACTGAGCCACCCAGGTGCCCCAGGGATTTTTAAAATCTCTACTGTTTTTTCCTTGCAACTGATGGTAATTCCTTGAGAGTAAGGGTAATGACAAGAATTGCCATCTTGCTAATTCTTGAGAAGGTAGTGGATTGCCACCTGCCACCCTGTCTCGCCTCCTTCTAGCAGGTACTGCCCCGGAGAGGCTGGAAAGCTAGAAACTGCATTTCTCAAACTCCCTTGCAGCAAGGTCCTGGTCCTACTTGGAAATTAGAGTTTGTCAAGTAGTTGTAGCTGTGACTTCTTGATTCTGCTAGAGGTTTTTCAGGTTCACGGCTTCCTAGGGAATAAATCGGTGACATATTTTCCTCTAGACACACTTCAGGCTGGAAGAAAACACCCGTCTCGTCTTAGATGACCAATCTTATGGGATAGAGTGTATTTTGAAGTGTCTACTTTTAAGATTCCTTACCATCTTTTAGAGGTGGGTTTTCTTCAGCCTGTGTCTGGGTATTTACAGTCCCCTGGCCAGTCTATCAGTTTTTGCTAAAACGATCCTCCTGTAGCCAACAAACAAACCCAGGACAAAAACTCTACCCTTTCATTTGTAAAGGGCAACATCTTCAGCTCCCATATTTTACAGACTTCATAAATGGATACTTAGCTCATGGGTCATTAACAATCATGAAATGAGTGAAGACGTGGTTTTATTGCTGTTTTGATATCTGGGGTATTTATGTGATGACATCTTTTCTATTGTGACTTGTACGCTCCTGCGAACTTGTCTGTCACACCTTTCCCGGCCCTCACTTGTGCTGGATTTTTGCTTTGAGCTAGAAAAACACAAATACCTCAAACCACACCTCACCACACTGTAATGAAGATCAAAGTTAAAAAATAAAGAATGGAAAGACATCCCAGGTGTGTCTTCAGATCTCTGGAAAATTTCGCCCCTGGGGATTCTCCACACTTCTTGCCAGAAAGGATCTTCCCCTTTAGAATGTAAAACGCCGTGGCTGCTTTTTCCCCTCTGTGGATGGGGAGTTTTAGTAAAGGGCGGGCCTGCTCTCCCTGTGAGTTACTGGAGTGCCTGGTCACTACCGTATTGGCAGGTGCCTT
>NW_027529583.1:232337-234462 GCF_008692635.1 Crocuta crocuta | reverse complement strand
GTTATCTTTGTCTTTTTGGGTTTTTTTTTTTTTTTTTATGAGGAGCCAACAACAGCATTGAGTCTTAGTCTGGTTCACTTCCCACAGGGTGGCTTTGCTAAAGTATCTCTCCCTCTCTCTCTCTGAGAGATGGAGGCGATGAGTGATAGAGGTCAGCGTTTATTGAGTGATTACTCTGTGCCAGGCATCGTGCTGAGTGTTTTACACATACTGGTTCATTTAGTCCTCATAGGAAGCCTGAGGTTGGTGGTACTATTATCATTATTATCGTGATTATATTTTTAAATTGTGAGGTGATTTTCTATAACATGAAAGTAGCCATTTTCAAGTGAGCAAAACAGTGGCATTTAGTACATTCACCATGTTGGGCAACTACCACCTCTGTATAGTTCCAGAATATTTCCATCACCCCCAGAAGGAAACCCCATACCCATTAAGCAGGTGCTCCTCATTCTCCCCTCCCTCAGCCCCGGCAACGCTCAGTCCACTATTTCTATGGATTCTCCGTTAGTGGACACTTCATATCATTGGAATCATATAATATTTGTTCTTTCTTGTCTGGCTCCTTTCACTTAGCATCATGTTTTCAAGGTTCATGCATGTTATAGCAGGTATCAGGACTTCATTCCTTTTTTTTTTTTTTTTTTAGTTTTTAAATGTTTTGTTTTATTTTTGAGAGAGAGCGTGTGAATGGGGGAGGGGCAGAGAGAGAGGAAGACACAGACTCTGAAGCAGCTCCAGGCTCTGAGCTGTCAGCACAGAGTGTGAGGCGGGGCTCGAACCCACAAACTGTGAGATCATTACCTGAGCCGAAGTCGGATGATTAACCGACTAAGCCACCCAGGTGCCCTGGGACTTCATTCCTTTTTATGGCTGATAATATTCCATTGTATGGATAGACCGCATTTTGTTTATCCCATCCATCATCCACTGATGGACCTTCGCGCTCTTTCCACCTTTCGGCTACTGTGGATAGTACTGTGTGAACGTGCATGTACATGTATTTGTTTGATTTCCAGCTTTCATTTCTTTGGGGTATACATGAGGTTGGTATTACATTTAACCGTGTTATATGTGGATACTTGGGTACAGAGAAGTATGCTGATCAGGACTGGAGATGGGATTCAAACCCAGAGCTTTCATGTAACCACCATGTTATGCTGCTTCCTGTCTGCGCACCACGGTGCTGTCCCTGGAACCCTTCCTGGGGAACTAACATAACAATGTCTCTTTCGCACGGACATTGAAAGGCCAGCAGCTGTGGATGGCGTTCAGGTGGAATCCCTTTAATAACGTTTTTTAACGTTTATTTATTATTTTTGAGAGACCGAGAGAGTGCGAGCAGGGGAGGGGCAGAAAGAGAGGGACACACAGAATCCAAAACAGGCTCTAGGCTCCGAGCTGTCAGCACAGANCGACCTCAGTTTCGGTCATGACCTCACATTTCGTGAGTTCGAGCCCCTGCATTGAGCTCTGTGCTGATGGCGCGGAGCCAGCTTGGGGTTCTCTGTCCTCTCTACCCCTCCCCTGCTTGTGCTCATTCTGTCTCTCTCTCAAAATAAAAAATAAATAAATAAAAGATTTTTACCACAGAGCTTTCATTTGGCCCTTGTAACAACTGTCTGAAGTTGGAAGCGCAAGCTTTATACCTTGCATCTCCATTTCACCAATGAAGAAGCAGGCTCAGAGAGGTGAAGGAGCTTGCTCAGAGTCACACAGCTTAAAGGGAGGTGATCCAGGGCTTCTGGGTGGGTCTTCTGTGGTCTTTCCACTGTGGCATGCTACCTCTCTAACCAGCAATTAGAAGTGGCTAGAAAGGCTCTACAAACAACAAAAGGCAGTTCTACAAACTGCCTTCCTTGAATTAACAGCCAGTTGTAATGAAGGAGTGTTATTTCAGAGGAACCATGCCATAGCAATGACAACAATGAGAGCAGAATAGATAATTCCAACATCTGTACCTGTGTCCATGCAGCAAATATAATTCAGCACACTGTAACTTTCTACCAACATTTGTTAATTAGCACCTTAGTATCTGCCAAAAGCATCATAAAAATTCTCAAGCCCGAAAGTACGCCCCATTCCCCAGAGTCTGTCTCAAAGTTTGTCTCGGCAGCTGTTCCCC
>NW_027529583.1:230694-232295 GCF_008692635.1 Crocuta crocuta | reverse complement strand
CCCCCCTTGGTGACATTACCCTTGACTACAAGGAGGAACTGTTATTTTTTTTTTCTCTTTTTCTCTTTTTAAATGCCCCCCCCCCTTCTTCCTATTTTCTCAGATCATAGGAATCCTCTCCCTTCTCACATGAGGACCTTGGAAATGAGAGGCATCAAGTGGGCAGTAAGAGCTGAACTCAGAACTCTAGCTGTCTTTCTAGAACTTCCCAAACTGCTTTGCCTGCCTTCGGAGGGCCAGTCCTACCACACTTGGCCCCGAGTGCAGGACATGGGCTTTCACACAGCCTCCCAGTCTGCCTCGTTCTTCATCGTGGGTTTACTGGTCTGCAGATGGCCACCTCCTCCTTTTCTGTTGGCATATTTGTTCAGAGATGTCACATGGGGATGGGGGCCCTGTGACAGACTGCCAGCGATGAGCAATAGGGGTAGCATTGCTTTCCAAGACGCCAAATACAAACACATGTCCAAGGTTAGCACTGTTTCTATAGCAGCAGCCGCGGTGGCACATAAGCAGTGAGATTATACATTGAGTGGTGAAGCTGTTTAGGTTTTCCCAAAGGAGCCTGCGTGGCTGGTCTCTCCATCTCCCCTTCACCATGAGGGACGATCCTGTCCTTCTGATTCATACATTGCTGCGTGTAAAAATAAATTCTAACCTCATTGCTCCGACACTTTATTTGTGGGCTTTTTTGACGCAACCGTAAGGCTTCAAAGGCCAATGTAATTGACAACATAGGTTTATTTACTTATCAACTCTACAGCAACGTTCCGCATCACATTATTTCATTTCGTGTCGCAGATGAGCGCTTTGTTCAGTTGATGAGGCTCAGACATAGCTGTGTTTCGGGTGAAGGAGAAGTACGGAATTGAGGCTGACACACAAGAGATTGAGCCTGGTGGTGGATGGGCCGGTTGCGTGCCATGCTGCGGGGAGGTGAGGCAGGATTGCCATGGCCTTAAGCTCTAGGAGATTAAATGTACAGCAATTTCCTGAAGCCGAGTTATCTCTAGGATGAGAGAAGCTATTCTGGAGCCTTAAGAGACCTCGCTGGTGGGTGGGCAGGATGTGACCTTGGACGGGATGCCTGCCTGGCCCCTCGCTCTCCATAAGCCACTTAACTGCCCTTGAAGATGAAAGGAAGAGACAGATGACCACAGCCGGCCTGCCCTCTCTTCTGAGGGAGGGTATGGTGGGGCTGGAGTGGCTTAGCACCCCCCAGGCCTCTGCCACAGTGATTTCTTAGTCACTCTTCTGCCCCCCGGGGCTCAGTGTGGAAATTTCTCTTGTGGCCAGTCAGGATCTGGCAGAACTACTGGATTTTTCACTTGGCAGTGTTTCCTCACCAGATGAGACATTTACCTTTGGAGGGTGACACTGGAAGAGGAGGGGGTGTTATTCACCATCAAGAAGTTACCCAGGTGCTTCCTCTGGAGAATTTGATTCAACAGATGTGGGGCGGGTCCCAGGAATTGGTGTTTTAACAGGCCTCAGGGGATTCCTAGCACAGGCATACTTGGGAGTTCGAGACTTTGAAATGTGCAACCCTCACTCTTAATTTCCTTCTGCAATTTTCCCCTCCCCCCCCTTTTTTTTTTTTT
>NW_027529583.1:218591-230618 GCF_008692635.1 Crocuta crocuta | reverse complement strand
GATGCTCATAGGGAGATGTCTCAAGTCTTTTGTGTCTTACCACTTCAGTGTGGTCCTGGGGGACTTTGACCTGTCAATGATGGCATCTTCTTGCCTTCCTGAGTGCTCAGCGGGCTGGAGTCAGCACCCCCAGGAGCAGCCTTTACTAGGGCAGAGAGGGGTTGGCATGTCAGTACCCCAGCTCCCTTGCCTCTGAGGCAGGACACATTTGAGCCGTGTCTTGCACTGTTTCCCCCAGCTTCCCGGTGGGCTTGAACTCTGGTCACACACGGTCGCGTTGTGTATCTAACCGCATATACTCTATGGGGCAGCCTTTCCTTCCTGCCTTGTTTCTTGGTTCCCCGTCGGTGTTCTCTTGCCTCTCAAATAAACTACAGTCAGTCCTGCTATAATGTGACCTGACTTCCTAGAAAATCACTGTGCTGTGCAAAATGATGCAATCAAAACCACAGGGCTCGTGGAATACATGAGATTAGGGGTAGAACGCTTAAAAACTTAGTAGCATGTACAAAAAATAAGATGGAAGCCTAATAAAAGTGACAGCACAGTTTGGTACATGTTATATGGTTAATATAATAGCTGTGGCACTCTACCTAGGAAGAGGCCTGAGAGGGGGCTTGCAGAAGTGGGCATCAGAAGGGGTGCGGCTTGTGAAGGGGTGCTAGGCGCACTCTTAGAAACCAAATGGACCGTTGGAACACCCAGTGTGGATGGTTGGGGCCCAGAAGGTGAACTGAGGTGGCAGGGTGGTATTGGAGGTGTGAGCCCGTGATCGTTCGGTCAGGGCAGCTCTATTCAGCTGCGCGCACTTTTCTGTGATCAACTACTGTTCCTTGTAGACAGAATTGCACATAAGCAAACGCGAAATTCGTGTGATGCTCAAATCCTCCTCTAATATATCAATCATGTCGGAACAAATTTGCGTTTCCAGGACAAGTGTGAGCGCAGAACTGACTGTAGTTACACAGGCTTCCTTTTTACAGGGCTTGTTTCTAAACCTAGAGTTAAGATCCCTAATAATGGCAGCTTTAGGGTGGTTTTATTTTTTAATGGGGACTTACTCATGTTGAACAAAGCTGATATGCAAAACAGAAGCCCCTTCATACCCAGATGAGTTCAACAGAGACTAGCTGGATGTGGGAGTTGGTGTTCCCAGTCAAAATGCCCTTCACAGGAGGCTCTGCACCCCAAGCCACACGGTCCCACCGGCTCATTATCTTGTAACTCCCTAGGGGACTGTGACCCTGTTTTACAAGCCCTGAAAACCTTGCTTCCTATTTGCAGTTTCTGGGAACGGATGTAAATCTAAAATCAGATGTCAGATTATTATGAGCTGGAGCCGAATTCTATAAATGCTCAGCTCTGTCTTTTATAAGGAGAAAAAGAGATTAACACANCAGTGCTTCCCAGGAGGTAAAATTACAGCCTGAGCTCAGCTCATTCTTAATTTCCCATGGTAGATTACAAATGGCTTCTTTTCTATTCTACAACTTCTTTAATCTCAATACCTGATTTCTCCCACGTGTAAACTCTACACAGTCAGGCAACTTCCATACCACATGGCTCATTTGTTTAACTGGGTCTGCTTTGGTTTCAACTTCTGACTTTCTGTAGCCTTGATTTTTGACCTGGGCAGGCACCCAGGCTGCAAGATCAGTGTTTTTCAGCATGTGGACTTCAGACCACCCACTTCAGAATCCCCAGGGAGCTTGTTACAAGCCCAGCTTGTTGGGTTCCACCCCAGTCTCCTGAATCAAAATACCTTGGGAGTGGGGGGCAGGGATCTCCCTTTCTGCAAGCTACTGGGTGATGCTTATGTGCACTCAAAGTTGANTTGCCGCAATTCAGAGGGGATGCTACTGACCTCTAGAAGGTAGAGGCCAGGGCTGCAGTCTGGCTCCACGTGTCAATAGTGCTGTGATTGACAAACCTGATTTGGACACTTTGGGATTTCTCCAGAGTCTGCTGCACACTCGTAAGGCTATTTCCTTGGTCGTTGTTTTCCTTAGTTTCTTCACATCTGGGTGGTTCAGAAGTGACCAAGTTCTCTGGAGNGAGTGAGGGTGATAGCCAGCTCTCTTAAAGATGCCTTCTCTGGCATCCGTCAGGTGAACTGTAAATCAGGTCCACTCAAGTCATCCTAGAGATTAAGGGCCTTGCAGAGTTGGAACAAATAACACAACTTTGGAGATGCAGAGATGGGCTTTTCTGCCAGCGTGTGTAGACTTTTTGTTAAGCATACTCGGTTTTTATTACCTAACTGATAGGTACATGATAGAGTGGAAGCCAGCCCTATTCATCACCTAGGACAGTGCCTGGACCGATACTTGCGCACTTCATTTGTTATTTCCCCCTTGATTACTGAGACACCTGGAAGTACCTTCTAAATCATCATACAGGGCATAGAGTGTTGAGTATCATTTCACCATGGGCGGTGTTCCGTTGTGCCATGAAACGTTGAAAACTGACAGTTCCTATGTGGTGTAAATGGTAATTAAACTTCCAGTTCTGAAATTCCAAGAGTCTATATTACATCCCAAGGAATATGTATCTACATTTTAAGCCTATTACTCAACGCTAAGGCTTGTCAGATAATGTATGAAGAAGGATGTTTCGAGTGCTAATTAGTGATATTTTACAAGTTCGTGTATATTATTAAAATGTTTTATGTATGCTCTAGCTTAAACGTGGAACCTTTTCCATCTGTAGGCTGTAGAAGTATGATTATTACCATTTTACACATGAGGTTAAATACCAGGGACACACTGATGTCTAGGTGGCCAAACTACAGTTGGAACCCAGGCAGTCTGGGTTCTTAACAGGAGTATTACTCTGCCTCAGTTGTAGTCAACAATTTGTCATTTTGGACTTTAACTTGAACCAAGTGGAATAATCATTGAAATTGTTAAAATGATCTGCCTCGTTCAGCACTGTCCAGTAGAAATGGAATGCGAGCTACATATATCATTTCAGATTTCCTCAGAACCAGTTTTTTTAAAGATGTAAAGAGAAAAAAGGTAACAATTAGTTTGATAATATATTTCGTTAACCCACCATGACCACAAATATTATAGTTGGGACATGTGATCACGATAAAGTATTACTGACATAGTTTACAGTTTTCTCTTGAACTAAGCCTTTGAAATCTGGTGTGTGTTTTACACTTAGAGCACAGCTCAATTCAGACAAGCCGTGTTTCAAGTGCTCAAAAGCCACATGTGGCTAGTGGCCACCATATTGGACAGTGCAGTCTTAACTGATTCTTGGCAAGAAACCTGAGGCTTTGAGAGCTGAGTTTGAATGATTTTTGAAAGGCAGAAAGATGGTTTTCCAATCCTGCTTAGCTCAGGTCAGAGGGGGACCGTAAATGCTTCTCCATATTTTGTCAGAGTTCTGTGGCTACTTTTGTCCAGGGCAGGCTTTCGCAAATGGGCCCAAGCCTTTATACCTTCATGTGCACACTCCAAATTATTTAACAAACATTCTTGAAAGGGGATTTAACTTACAGACATACACACACAGACATACACACACACGCAATGTTTGTTGTCTATGTGCCCATTTCATTGGATTGAGGATTCAGTACAGGTGTATAGGATGGGAGAGATGTTTTACTTGTGCCTGTGTAATACCTTTGTTTGTCTGGCTGACCTTTCAGTATTTACACAATTGCTGTCTTGGCTCCAAAGTGATGTAAGTGGAATGAATACATACATACATACATATATTTACATATACATATATGTGTATGAGCACACATATATACACACACACATATTCATATGTATGAATACACACATATACACACATATATACATATATACACACGTATGTATATACATACACAGGTATATGTACATACACACGCATAATTGTTTCCCTAACCCAGCAGTGGAGTGTATGGATCTCCAGCCTTAAGAGCAAACAAGCTTGTTCTGTGGCTACCTCAGACCTCCAGCCAAGCTCCCACACCTGTGTGATAATGGCACCAAACTTCATGAAACACATCAACTAGACTCAGCAGAATACAGGGTTGCTTTAAAGTCTTGGAGAGCAAGTATGTTTTGTGTATCTTTCTAGTAGAAAACAACAGTCATTGATTGCTGAATAGAATGCAAAGAGGTGCCCTTGAACACCCAGACAGGCCAATGAGAACACTAGCCATTGGTGGTGTCCTCTTTCTGTTAATTAAATTCATGGGGACAAGTGGCTCTTCTAGAAACACATACATAATCACTGAGCAACAACATGGTATAGTGAGAAGATCATGGATGAAAGGTTTTAGTCTTGACCTCTGCCGTTAACTAGCTCTGTGACCTCCATTCCTGTGAGCTTGTGCAGTAAGAAGGGGAAGTTGGGTTAGATTTTAATCCAGAACGCACGACACCCAAGTGCAGGACTAGACTGATTAAATCAAATTAGGATCTCTGGGGGTGGGGCTATTTGTGTTATAATTGAGCCCTCCATTTTTTGGTGGAGAATTAGAGGACCCAGAGAGACAGAGTAGTGGGGATGTAAGTATCTAATTTCAAATGCTGTTTGTTTGTAATGCACTTGTAAGAGAAAGAGAGAAAATCCATTTATCTTAATTTAATTTTGGTTAGTTAGGCCCTTTCTAGACCCAGAAAGGATTTAAGGTAATGGGGGGGGGGGATTGATATTGGATGTCTCCATCTCTCCCTCTTGAGAATAGTTTCATAGAGAAGGGAATGCGCTGGTGTGGTTCATGCACTCTAGGGCATAGAGAAATCAGAGTGTTCTGAGAATGGTTGATTATATNGTTTATTTCCTGCCCATGAAAACTGTCTGCCATGAGTCATCTGCAGCTCTTTGCTACATCACCTTCACTCCAGGACTGAGGCTGATGGGGTGAGTCTTTGTCTAGAGCACTGCTGGTCCAGGTAGTAGATGAGAGAAGAGAAAATGGTGAATCACACTTGCTTTTTTTAAGTTGATTTATTTATTTTCAGAGCAAGAGCAAGAGAGAGAGAGGCAGGCAGGCAAGGGCGGAGACAGAGGGAGGAGAGAAAGAATCCCAAGCAGGCTCCACACTGTCAGCACAGAGCCCAACATGGGGTTGGATCTCACGAACCGTGAGACCTGAGTAGAAACCAAGAGTCGGACACTTAACTGACTGAACCACCCAGGTGCCCCACACTTCCTTTTTTTTTTTAAATGTCTTTTAAAACTTTATTCTAGAGAGACAGAGAACGAACAGGGGAGGGACAGAGAGAGAGGGAGACACAAAATCCAAAGCAGGCTCCAGGCTTTGAGCTGTCGGCACAGAGCCCAATGTGGGGCTTGAACTCAGAAACCATGAGATTATGACCTGAGCCAAAGTCGGACGCTCAACCAACTGAGCCACCCAGGTGCCCCATCATGCTTATGCTCAGAAGTGACACAACACTCCTGTCTGCAGTTATTTGACAACGCAAGTCATATGGCCAAGCCACCCTTGAGTTCAACAGAGCAGAGATAGGGATGTGTCAACCATCTGCAGAGATAAACATGAGAGCAATCATACGGTCCACCATAGNTCATGGCCCGCCTCTCTTTTACCCCTGGTGGTCTCCTGGGGTTCACTTTCACTCTGAATACCCCAAACAGGCGACCGACCTTGAGGCATATTGTAGCAGGAACTCCTATCTGGCTGGCCTCTGCTGACCTTGGGCCTTTCCAGAATCCTTGCATCTTCTGAAAGGTGCATGTTGGCTCTCCATGTGGATTTTCTGGCGATTTAAACAAAGCCTTAGGTTTAGCTCAGCCTGTCCGGCCTATTTTCTGAAGAGGCAGTGAAGAGTCATGGTTGGAAACATTGGTTCTCAAATTGGGTTGCACCCAAGAGTTATCCATGGAGTTTTCAAAAATGCCTTGATGATTCTGATGCAGTCTGAGGACCTCTGGTTCAAAGCACTCAGTTCCAAGCCAGCTGGGACGCAGGTTTGGAACCTGGCTCCTGCATTTCTCAGCCATATCGTGTTTGCCAACATTACGCTATTTCTCTGCTGCTTGGTTTTGGTAGCCGCCTGTTGTGATGATGGCACGAGAGGCACATAAAGCAGTAGGCATTGTACCTAGGTGTCGTACGTGCTTGGTAAGCGTAATGATTTGTGTTATTGTTGTGATGATTGCTACCATGCTGCAGCCAGCTTCCCGCTGCATCCACGCCTCCCGGAAAAGCCAGCCGTTTTAATAGGTTGGCCGGGGGAAGAAAGAGTGTGTTGTAAAAGCCACACTGTGCTATTAAACATGATTGCATTGCGCCGTGGTCTAGGTTATAGGTCTGAAGGAGTTCTTGGCTTTCCCTGACTTCTTGGGGCCTCAGAGAAGGAANAGGGCATATTTGGGGGAAGCTTTTATGGTAAAACAAATAAACAAAAAGAATGAAAAGCAACAATTTCGAAATGACTTTCCATTGCCTGGCTGCTTGTTGGACGTTCCCACATGAATGAGCAGGCTGTTCAGATGTTGGGGAGGTGGCATCTGCCTTCCTCCCAGGGCCTCTCACTGCCAGGAGCCCTGGGCCAGCGGGGGTGCGGGTGGGGGCATGGGCTGGCACACGCACACTGCGCCATCCTGGACGTTCCTGTGTGTGTTTGTCCTTCACTTGGAAACTAAGCACGAAGCATGGGAAATCTCCGGAAGGGGCTGGATGGTGACCAGCCCAGAAGAACCCTAACCACCGGCTTCTGGTATTAGTCCTGTTTCTCGGTGGGACCACCATCCTGGGGGCTTCCCTGAGGGAGGGGAGGTTGTCACCGCAGCACCTGCCATCGTCGCTGCTTATCTTCAAATAAGCACGTAGGGCCGCTCCACGTTTTAATGCTTATTTGGCAAGTCCCTTGCCGCTCCGTCTCTCAGTTCCTGAGATAAGACTCCCCCGGTCCCGGGTTCGGTTATGGCATTTTTAATAATTTAATGAGCAAATGTCAAGACTTATATTTCTGTTTCCAGGAACTATGTCCTGATTATTCCTAATTCTTTGCATGTGACACACACATCAGAGAGTTTGCTCCGTTTGACATTTGTGAATTTATGGGAAATCTCCTCCTTGTAGACATTTAAAACTTGGCTGTACCCATTGGACCCACCCTGGGGAACAATTTTGCAAGGGTCCCTGAAGGATTAGACCAGATGACCCACAAAATGCCGTTTCTGTAAATTCTGATTTCAATGGGGTTTTGATGGGAAAGGTATTTTTTCATTTTTGGGTTCCCCCCCCTAACATGGAAAATAGGAATGTCTCCGAATGATTAAGATCTGAGAGTGCATAATGAAAGCCCAGACAGTGACCATGTCGCTGACTGCCAAGAAAGCCAGCTCACTAGGGATTTGGGGCTGGCTCGGAGGATAGCACGGATTGCTCACATTCTGTTTAGACAGAAAGCAGAGTTGCTTCACCCGAACCACTTTACCCCTTTTAGGAATTGCTTCTAGAGCCGTGGCCGTCTAGCTGGGCTGGCTGCAGAGCATGCTCTCTAAGGTCGCTGTCGAGAGGAGGGTAGGGGAAGAGAGGCAGAGAGTGGGTGGAAGGGAATTTGCAATTTGTAAACGGAATTTTCCTGAGAACAACCGGCAAGCAGAAACGCCGTTTCCATCCATCCTGAGTAACGCCCTCACTGACAGCATGAGGTTTTGCTGGGATGACCCCTCTTTTGTAACTGAACGTTTGATTTCAAGATGGGGAAGAGAGTGGAAGTAGAGTGCTTTAGTTCCCTTGAACCCAGGGCCGCCTCTGCAGCCCTCTTCCCCTTCACTTGTGGGTGTACGCCAGAGCCTCCTTTCTCCAAGTGGGTCCCCTGGAACCAGCATCACCTGGGTGGCCTGCGGAGGGGCAGAGAGAGAGGGAGACACAGAATCTGAGGAAGGCTCCAGACTCCAAGCTGTCTGCACAGAGCCCGACGCGGGGCTCGAACCCACGAACCGTGAGATCGTGACCTGAGTCGAAGTCGGACGCTCAACTGACTGAGCCACGCAGGCGCCCCTATTCTAGGTGTTTTTAAAGAGCTACGGATGGTTCTCTTATTGGGTCAGCTCTCTCTGACCCAGACACGACACATGCCAAGGGCCCAGTTTGGCTCTGCCCAAGGAGCGCAAAGCAAGAGGCGGCCTGGGATGTTCAGTAATCCCCTCTCCGTGGTGGGAACAGGAGTGCCCCGCTCCAGCAAGTCTTCTTGGAAGGACGGCAGGGTCGGAGGGGATCTGTTTGAGACTCGTATCCTTGTCACATATGACCCATGAGACCTTGCGAGGTTAAACTGGGTTGTTCCATTTTTCCGTCCCTTTGCCCCTGAGGAAATCTCCCGTACGTTCTTCCTCACCCCTGTCCCCTTGGCTCTGCCTGGCAAATAGGTATTCTGATGCCTTCTGTATTTCCAGAAGTGCTTTTTTGGAAGAGACCGTACTTTTCCTGGCCTGATGTCTTCGTTCACTCCCATGTCCATCCATTCTTTTGTAAAACCAAACGTATTTGTACTTGCTAATGCTTCATTTTACATGCCCAGTTGGCTAAGGCCAGGTCGCCATAGCTGAAGCAAAGTGGAAAATTAAGAAATGGCCTCCATTTTGCTGAATGGCCTTGACGAATCAGGGTGTAGCTCCAGTTCTCTGGATAATTGCTTCGTTGCTGCGTTTTGGTTTGGCAGAGGGAGCAGCCTGCATGCCCAGCCCGTAGCTGGGTTTCATCAAAGCCAGGACACCTCGGCCTCTGCTCGCTGGGGGCCGTGGAGTGAGGCCCAGGCTTGGAGGACGGACACAGATGGGCTCCCGGCCACTCAGGAGGCAGAGTCCACTATTGCCTACGGCACTGTAACGTTATTCTTCCAGATACTTCACTCTGTCTGGCTCCAGTCGCCTGGAGCAAGCCCTCAAGTGAGGCCACATGTGTGGCCTCAGAGAAATGGCTCCTCCAGGCACCAGGCTGTCATGCCTAATGGTGTGGGCCATCGGGGGGAGCTGCCGTGGCAATGATCTGGCCTTGGCTGGATGGTTTGGTCTGGTGGGTGCCATAGCCTCTGAAAGGATCCTATTTGGGGGGTGGGTGTGAGGCTCTGTGCCAGGCCCACCGTTCCTCCTGTGGCGCCTCGGATGCGCAAATGGTAGCTGGAAGTGTCAAGTCTCTCGAAGCAGCCCAGACCCCACTGTGGTCCAGCTTTCAGGCCTTGCGCCACCAGGGTGTGGCAGCCGCGTCTAAAGTTCCCGGTGCTGCTGTCTGGAAAACCTGGGCTGCATTCCCGACCGGGCTGGACTCCGAGCAGATGTGAGCGTGGCTGTAGCAGGGAGCCTTTCTTCGTCACGTGTTGGTTTGGGGGCCCAGATGTTAACTTCTGAGACTTTGGCTGCTGGCCGTCTTGTGACACGGTCCCCACATCTTTCTTTCCTTTTCTTAAAATAACTCCTCTCCAAGTTATGTGAGAACCCAGCGGCCCAATTGGCAGTAGCTGCGGGTGGGGATGTGACACGCTCCCTCATGCGAGCCACGGTGGTTCTTGGTCCTGGTGCCTGCCTAGTCACATCTAGAAGTCAGGTCTGCCCGGGACAGTGGCTCGGGATGTCAGAGGTCCTCTCTGGGGTTACTTGATCCGGGGCTTGTTAGGAAAAGAATTGATGGGTAAGACTGTAGCCGGGAAGGCTCACATTGGTGACCGTCATTTGAGGAGTCCCTGGAAGTCGGCAAGAGGATTCTGTCAGTGTCTGAGCGTCGCGAATGTGGCCAGTATACTCCCAGAGGTGGCATCTGCTGAGGAGAGAGGACAGCGGGCACCACACCACGCCGGGTGAATCTGCTGGGAGCCGGGCAAGAGCTAGAGCACCATCTGGCTGAATCTTAGGGCCTGGCAGGACCCTGGGCCTGGCACAGTGCAGGAGTGCCAGAGAGGAAACTGAGGCAGCAACCCAGTCACGTGACTGGGCAGGCACACCAGCAAGGGCTGTCCTTCCAGAGCCCACCCCAACCACAAATGGCAGGGCCCACACTTATCCCCACTGAGCAGACGAGGAAACTGAGACACGGCCTAAGGCCCCTAACAGTTCAGAGGCAGAGCCAGGGAGGGGGACAGTGACCCCAGATGTGCTGACCTCAGTGGATCTTTCCACGGAACGTAGAAAGAAGGCAGTCAAGATAGAGTAGCGGCCAGCAGTCCCAAGGGATCATCTTGGAACCTGTGACTTGCGGCCCGTCTCTCCGTTGGCTCCCCGGGCCCCCTCATGCGTCAGCCAGATCACAGCCCCGGCTCTCCTGTGACAGTGCCTGCACAGGAACAATACAGCCTCCAACCACCACAGTGGAAAACCCGCAGGAAGAAAACGTTCAAATAGAATTGAACCGTGGCCTGGAGTGGTTTCAGCTTCTTGATTTTCAAGACACTCGGTGTCCCAGATGCCACAAAAGCTCAGAAGTCGCAGAAGAAGCTAAGAGGGGCTCCCTTCTGGGGGAAGGCTCTGGACTGTGCTGCAGAAGGTAGCTGGGAAGCTACCTTCCGATCAGCCTCTCTGTGGGTCTGGGCTGGCCGTGCCTCACCACTGGCACCCCTCCGTGTCTATGATGTTTGTCTGTTTCACTTTTTATTTTGACATAATCCAAACGTCCAGAAAAACGGCATGGATGATACAAAGAACTCCTGCATACATCGTTTTATGTCTTCTCTCTTTCTCCACGTGCGTGTTTGGGTACACACATATGTACACATACACACATGCGTATACATGCATAGATTTTTCCTGAACCGTCTGCATGGAAGCCATTGGCACCAAACTCCCTCTGCCACTTGTATTTTCCAAGAACGAGAGTATTCCCTTACGTGACCGCAGACAGGTCTCAAACTCAGGAAATGTAGCATTGATTTAACACTTTTATCTAAGCCATGGTCCATATTCCAGTTTTGTTCTAATAACGCCCTTGGTGACGCTTTCCTTATGATTCACAAGCTGGCCCTGGATCCCACACTGCTTTTACTGATCTCTGTAGTTTCTTTTAATTCAGAACAGTTTATAAGTCTCCCTTTGTCTTGTATGACCTTGGCATTTTTTAAGAAAGCTGGCCAGTCAGAGAATGTCCCCTCATTTCAGTTTCTCTGATGGTTCCTCATGTTTCCATTCAGATCTTCGTGTCCTTAGTGGGAATACTTGTAAGTGATGTCAGGGATTTGTCCTTCTCTGGGGGCCTTATCAGGAGGCACAGATGTGCATTTGCCCCCTACTGGTGATGTCAGCTTTGATCCCTCGCTTAAGGGGGTCGCGGAGCAGTCACTCTTTGTCCTTTTTCCTTTCCCCACCCAATTGTAGCACTCCTTGATGATCCTTGCTTGAATAATGTTTACCCTGATGGCTTCATGCGTCATGCCTTCTATATATGTGAGTCCCAAGTCGCTTGTGATTGGGCGCGAAGGCACATCTGCCCTGATGAGGTGAGTAGCTGAGCCCACAGGGAGGAAGGGTCTTGATATCCTCCTTGAACCTGACTGATGACTCTTGGCAAAGCTGTCCTTGGCTCTCGGGCATGCGCTTTGACACACATAGTAACTCATTTGGGAAATACGTAGCGTAGACTGACTGGATGACTTTCAAGTAACCTATTTTTCTCCCCAGTTTGAGAAACAATTGACATACATCATCGTATACATTGGAATAACCTTGTAAATGTTTGGCAAAAAAGATGGGATTTTGGTCACATATGTTGTAATTTGTTTTTGTGGCGTCTCTTGGAAAAAGTGACCCTGGATCTTTTACACAGCATGTCGATCAGCAGAAAGTTGATCACGCTGAGAATATTTGTAATCCCTTCTCACCATCTGAATGGTGCTCTAGAGCGGGGAGGGGGGGTTGCGGAATTAGAGACATTGAACCCTGAGGAGGATGGCTGGACTGAAAAGGAAAACCAGCTCCTGGAAGCAGATGAATTAAGTACAACATGAATTTCATGTTGTCAATGGCATTGTGTGGAATTTTGGTTATTCTATTGATTTGATTTAAAATGAATTATTAACCAGTTTCTTTTTTCTTTTTTTTTTTTTCCTTAACCAGTTTCTA
>NW_027529583.1:216187-218494 GCF_008692635.1 Crocuta crocuta | reverse complement strand
CTAGCCGGTTCATTTTGGCCTAGTTTTTGCAGCCATTGACAGCTCTTCGTGGAAGGGGTTTCTTTGGGGGAACCTCTCATTGTTGTTTTCCTGGGGCTGGAATATTAAGTTCTTGGTCTTGATCTCTGTCTTTTCAAGCAGTTCTCTACAGACCATAGTAGGACCCAAGGAATGGCGGGGACCGTTGGAGAGGTTTCGTGGCTCTTCTATGTTATTCTAACACTGGTGGTTACAGGTCCCATTAGGGTAACTGTTTTCAGAACAGCAGTGAAAAGTGTAAGTGGACATGAAGGAAAAGCAGCTGTTTTCCATAAAACCTACAAATGAAGAAATACTAGCTACTCCCGTGATGTGTGATCTGGAACAGTCTCTCCCTAAGTGCGTGTGCTTCCTGGAATGTGCGTGTGTGCGCACCCAGAGAGGAGAGGAAAGGTAGAGAGTAAGGTTGTGGTTGAGTAAGTTTCAAAAAGCCAGCGAAGGCCGATTCTCCCTCTTGGAGAATCACAAGGGGAGAGAGAGCAGCCACTGCTCGGAATGGCACACCTTTGCTGGAGAACAAACCACCCCAGCGCTTAGGGGCTGAGAACAAGACCTGTGTGTCTAGTCTGTGGTTGAGCTGGCCCAGCTCCCGTCTTGCCTGGGCTCTGGCATCAGCCTCCGTGACCTGGCAGGTCAGCTGGGGACTGGATGATCTGGGTTGGCTCTATCTGGGAGATCTGTTCTAGAAGAGCTCCGTCACTCTCCAGCAGGCTAGCTGGTCACACGGTGGTCGCAGAATGCCGAACATGTGAGTTGAAGCACAAGACCTGGTGTAGAACTCATAACGATGGAAGCTACTTTTGCTGCGGTGTATTGGCCAAAGCAAGTCACATGACCGAGCCTAGCTCCCAGGGTGCAGAAGTAAATAGACTCTATCTCTTGCTGGGAGGGCAAGGTCTGATTGCAAATGGGTGGATGTACCACCGAGGGGAATGATTGGGGCCATTTTCATAATCTAGTACAGGGACCACCTAAATATGGGACTGGCTATTATTTTCATTCACATTTCAGGATTTGGGAGAATTTCTAGGGGAGAAGGAAAATTAGATAGAGACCATTTATAATTATGAAAGTTATAAAAAAAAACCCTTCAGTTTGGGATTTAAGGAGTTAATCCATGTAAAGCACTTTGAACTAGCGGCACTAAGCCCTCTACGAATGTCGATGTTGTTATGATGATCACGAATGGGTACATCACCTGAAGTCCCTTACCTTACTTAGAAATGAAGCTGAGGAGAAACGGGCACCCTCCTACACTGTTGGTGGGAATGCAAACTGGTACAGCCCCTCTGGAAAACATTGTGGAGGTTCTTAAGGAGACTAACACTAGAACTCCCCTATGACCCAGCAATAGCACTGCTAGGAATCTACCCGAGGGATACAGGAGTGCTGAGGCATAGGAGCACATGTACTCCAGTGTTGTAGCAGCACTCTCAACAAGAGCCAAAACATGGAAAGAGCCTAAGTGTCCATCCACGGACGAATGGATCAAGAAGATGTGGTTTCTCTATACCATGGAATACTCCATGGCAATGAGAAACAATGAAATCTGGCCACGTGTAGCAACATGGATGGACCTTGAGGGTGTTATGCTGAGCGAAATAAGTCAGGCAGAGAAGGACAAATATCATATGTTTGCACGTATAGGAGGATTAGGAGGAACTTGACGGAGGAACAAGGGGGAGAAGAAGGGCGGAAATGGTGGGGGAAAGGGAGAGAGGCAAACCATGAGAGACTCTTGAATGCTGACAAAAACTGAGGACTGATGGATGTGGGGGGGAGGAGGGATGGGCATGGAGGAGGGCACTTTGGGGATGAGCACTGAGTGTTATGTGGAAACTAATTTGACAATAAACTATTTGTAAAAAAAAAAAAAAGAAATGAAGCTGAGGACGAACTTGATAGTCCGGTGAACCTAGCTTCAGGTACAGTCACAAAATGGATAATTGAATAAGTTGCAAAGACACTTTATGTGCAGAGCAGACATTTTCCTCTCAGGGGCTGGAGGCTGAAAGCTGTGTCCAGTTTTACCTTCTCTGACCAGTTCACCGTGTTTGGCTTGTTCCTGACGTAAGGTCAGAGCTTCCTGGGTTATTGCTGAAGCGAAGTCTGTAATGAAGCGGGTACGCAGGTGTGAAGAGTTGTATTTTCTCAAGACTTTTTCTTTGTTTATTTAGTTAGCCTTTATTAAGTGCAGTGGAGCCTTAGAGGCGCTCCACGGGGCCCTTTGTTATATGATAGAGGCAGCACTTAACTTTCCTGTGCCTG
>NW_027529583.1:211475-216156 GCF_008692635.1 Crocuta crocuta | reverse complement strand
GCCTGCTTCCCTGTGTCTGTCCCTTCCAGGCCCCTGAGGAGTGATCCACTGACCGCTGCCAAGTGCCCCTGGATTCTGCCAGCTCTTGCCTCCAGGCTGGGGGAGGAAACCTTCCCCGTGGCCCTCCGTCCCTGCGTTTGTTTCCCCATTCACTTTCCTTCCTGGTCTCAGCGGCTGCCCCTCTCCTCCCTGCCCACACCCCTCCGCAGTTAGCGTAAGCAACCCCCAAACTGTTTGTGTGTCTGGAAGAAAAATTCTCTGAGGATTAAAAGCAGACACAATAGAGGGAGTGCTCCCTTAGGCTTTAATCACTTCAGGCTCCTATGTGTTGACACAGAGTTTTGTTAGTCTTTAAGTTGAAAGAAAAGAGGGTTGGGTGGGGGGGCATGTGGAGTTTTTACTGCTTTGAATTCGCAAAGTAAGTTTGATAAGATTATCTGCTGAGCCAGGAGACACTCCCATTTTACAAGGCTCCACTGCCCCTTTGGCCTGTTTATAAACGCACTGCTGCCTTCAAAGGGACCCACAGGCCTAGTGAGTTCTGGGTTGGAAGACTCTACCCCTGGTCTTATCGGCAAGTTGAACTTGTATTTGAATTCTTGGCCGAAGCCTGTGAGATGTTCCTCCTCTCTGGGCCTCTGCTCTGAGGTCTCTGTATCTCTTGCCTTCCTTTCTTGCCTTCTCCGGCCTGCGCCCCCAGGGTCACTGGTCCCCGGTGACTTGTTCTACTGTTTTCTCCTGTTCTCTGTGGGTTCTGTCCAAGGCCACGGTCCTCCCTGGAGGGACGATTCTGCCCCCACTTGCAATGTGGCTCCTCCTCCTTGGAGAGGACTGTCCTGTCCAGCCCAGTGTTGGTTGCAACATTCCTGCCTTTCGGTAACTAAGACCCGCAGAAGGAGAGGATTTTTCCTTCAGAGTGCTACTCACACGCTTTATGGCAGCTAATCTCTGACTCTACCCTGAGAAGCCAGGTCCTCTCTGAAGGTGCCGACTAACTCACCCCTTCTTCAGAGACTCTGCTTGTGTGGCTTTAGGTTAGGATTGCTGGCTTAAAACAAACAAACAAACAAAAAAGGAAAGAAAAACTAAAAGACCCACACTTCAAGGCAGCCCCTGTGAATATATATTACACTGGAAATGCCCCATTTCTCAAGTATTTATAAATACGTGGTCTCCTCAGAAGGTTCCAGATCTGTCCTTTGGGAAAGTTAGACAGCTTGGGGCCACCATCCTTTTTCATAAGCACAGTACACTGTCACCAACACTAGACCAGTGGCCTGTGTCTTCTGAGGCAGTGTCAGAACGGAGACCTCCAGGCGGCCCTGCCTCCTTCACCAGTTCACACCTTTCCTGAGAGCAACCCCGCAAGAATGTTGTGTATAAGGTGGCCATTCCCAAGGTCTCTCCTCCTGGCTCTTTCTTCTTCTTCCTAGGATCATTCCATTAAGCATGCAGCAACACCTGCTGAGTGCCCACTGCGTGCGAGGTGTGGTTGTGGGCATGGGAGCCGTGGTGGTGCGCACAGCCATCAGACCCTCTGCCTCACTGACGGTGGCCTCCTAGAGGGAGAGAATAGATACCGATGGCTGGTGAGGTGCCAGGCNGGGGGGGGGGGTAAAGGAGGCCTCTCAGAGGAGGTGACCTTTGAGCAGAGACCCGGTGAGGTAGAGGAGCCAGTCCTGCGTGGCTCTCTGGTGGAGAGCATTGCAGCAGACACAAGAGTCGGGGCAAAGGCCCTGAGGAGGGAGCACGTTTGGTTTCCGGAGCAGCAAGGAGGCTGGTGGGGCTGGAGAGGAGAGCAGGAGGGGCGGGGTGCGGAGAAGACGGAGGAGAGGGGAGGGGCTGTGGGGACAAAGCACATCACGGGCCCTCGGAGCCCAGCCAGGGGCCCGGGTGGGTGTTGCCTGTGTGCCTGAAGGACCAGTGGTAGCTCTGGGGCGGGGGCTGTCATACGTCCTAACAGGGGGACCATGGCACCATATGGAGCCTAGCCACTGGAGGTGGGGGTGGGGCAGGAGCCGAGCAGGGAGCCAGTTGCAGGGGCGGGGGTCGTTGCGGCAACCCAAGAGAGGGACGCTGGTGGCTCGGGCTTGCCTGCCCTCTCAAGCCTCCACGCTCTTTCCACGCCCAGTGTGGTTCTTGACTGTCTGCTCCCTCCGGGTGCAGGAATTCTGGGAGGTAGAGCCCGCTTTGCAGTGGGAGCACTGGTCTTCAGCTCTGCACATCTTCCCAGCGTCTCCCTGCGGCAGACTGCGAGGTCTTGAGGCAGACCTGTGTTCTAGAGCCTGCGGAACAAGGACCTTAGCTTTCTGTGCATCTTCCTGGGGAAGGGCCTGGGCCGGAGCCCTCTTCTGTCTCTCTCCATATTCCCTTCTCTCCCCCTCCCCCTTCCCTGTCCCTGTGTCTCTCCCTTGGCTCTGTATGAGCCTCTCCCCCCTGCCCCCTCGCCTCCACTTCACCTCCGTGAAGACTCTGTGGCCCAGCACACCGCCTCACCCCGCCCTGACCGGACATCCTTTCTGAACCCACACTTTGACTTTGACTTTCTTTCCCTCCTTTGTTACCTTCCCGTCTCCTTCTGTCTCCCCCTTCTCTCTTCAGGAAGGTAACACAGCTCATCTTTTTGAAGCCCGTCAACTACCACGGGCTCTTGTCGGGAAGGGTGCAACGTAAGCCGAACCGCTGCCCTAATTTCCACATCATCCCTTCCTGCTGCTCCGTGAGTTATTTAATTAGAAAACGCCGTATTTTCTAGGGAACACACTTTGAACAGAAGGCCTGGCGTAGCTGGAAACGGCTGCTTTTATGATGTGTCAGAGAGCTAAGAATCGCTAGCAAGAAGTCAATGTGTTGTACGTATAAGAAACACAGGAAAACACAGACACACTTAGGAAGAGCGATGAAAAGAGAAAGGCAGAGCACCCGGGGGACAAGGAAGTGTCACATGCGGTGGATGACTTGATTCCTGCCTAGGAGTGCGCGAGCTTCATTTGGCTTCAGTTTGGCTAACGCTGCAATGCCTTTAGTGTCACTGAGCCGCCAAAGAGAGCTGACGCACTGGTTTTCTAGGGGAAAACATTTGCTCCCTGCACATTCCCAGTGCAGACAAGCAGCATAAAACTGAACTGAGCCCAAGCTGCCCAGAGTCCATGCAGACTCCAACTCAAAGTCTTTGAATTATTTATTCAATTCTTGCCACTTTGCACATTTTCCTTAAAAAAAAAAAAAAAAAAAATCAGCTCACAGTAGCTCTTCAAAAGCATGGGGGGAGGGGTGCATTCTCATCAGGATTTGATTCATCCCAAGAGAGAGCTTGTAAGTTTTGTTTTCATGAGGTTTCTTGTTTGGGAGATGACAGTATGGAGTCCATAGGACGGGAAGTCTGCTAAAACCCAACCGCATCCTGTTGACTTCTGTTGTTTGTTTGTTTCCCTCTTTGGTGGCCCCTGTTGACCCGCGCCTTTCATCCTTGACACCCCCCAGACTTGTGTGCTGCCTTGTGGCTTTTGGCCCCTCAGTGGCAGCTGGGGGAGCTTTATCCCTTGGTTTCTGGGCTACAGAAAGGAAAGAACAAGGATGCTTTCTTTTCTTTGCAGGGACTCCCAGCGCAGGGTAACAAAGCTCCCCTCTTAAAGGAGCTAATAATTTAAAAACAGCCTCAAGGAGAACTTGAAAGTGACTTTCAGTGAACATGCTCAGTGGTCTCTGGATTCAAATCTCTCCTCTCCTCTCTTCTCCCCTCCAGCCAGGCTGTTGGATGGGGTGGTTTATTTTTGTTTCCTCTCCAGGTTTCCAGCCCTGCTCAGCGAGGGGCCAGTACTGGGCTTTCTCTGGAAGGAATTTGGTTAAGGAGCGTGCCGTTTTTCAGGTTTCTGGAGAGGTGGCGTTCTGGCCTTATGTTTTGTGGTGCCCCTCTGTCGGCAATGAGCACATGGATGGTCCCTTAACCTCTCTCTTGGACCCTTGCTACTCAAAATATGGTCCTGGCGGTAGAAGTATCATCTTCCTGGAAACTGGTTGGAAAGGTGGAGTCCTGGGCTCCATCCCAGACCGAGAGAGTCAGAATTTGCCATGGAAGATGATCCCCTGGGCATTCGCATGCACGTGAATGTTCAAGAAGCCCTGATCCAGAGCAGTGGTTCTCAAACGCAAGTGTCCATCTGGGCCACCTGCTGTAGCAATCATGCTGAGACACAGATTGCTAGGCCCTGCCCTCCGATCCATCAGGTCTAGGTGAGGCCAGAGAAGTTGCATTCATTTGTTGACTTTTTCAGCTTTATTGGGGTATAATTGACAAATGAAATTGTCATGTACTTAAAGCGTGCACGGTGATGATTTGATATACATGTACACCGTGAAAGGATTCCCACCATTGAGTAAATTACCACGCTCATCACCTCACATACTTACCTTTTCCTCTTTTGTGAGAACATTTAAGTTCCACTCTCTGAGCCGTTTTCAACCATACAGTACAGTGTTTGAGAATCTGCAGTTCTAATGAGTTCCTTGGTGATGCTGGGGGGCGAGGGCCACACTCGGGGATCCCCAGTCCCTCCAACAGCTCTTATTTCCTGTCTCCCACCTGGGAATCCTGCTCACCACACCTGCCTCCCCTCCCTGGCCCCTCGATTGCTGACCCCAGCCCCCAGGCCAGACTCTCCTCCTTAAGAAGGTCCGCACT
>NW_027529583.1:205399-211355 GCF_008692635.1 Crocuta crocuta | reverse complement strand
ACTTCCGGGGTGGGGGGAGGCGGTGGGGGGGACGGACAGGCCCCTCTGAGCTCCCCTCCCCTCTAGCAGCTCCCGGAGACCTGAAGCTCCCTGTGGGCCTCCCTCTTCCTCACCCCACCCACTCTCTCACCGGGTTCGTTCATTTCACCTCTTGAGTCTCCTTCGCCCAGACCTCTGCTGCTGGGCTGCCGGGGTCCCAGCCTGTCGCCTCTCACAGGTGTTCCAGCAGGGCTTTCCCTGCAGCCCCATCGACTTCCCCTTCTGTTTTCCACCCTCCAGCCCCAGGCTCCCCACCGCCACGCCTTCCCCGCACAGCTCCAGCCTCTCCAGAGATTTGTCCGTGAAAGCATTTTCTGTCTTGTGCAAAAGCCCTGCGCAGTTCCCTGTGTATCACAGAACCTCTAACACCTTCACACCTCGCTTTGAAGCCAGAGTGTCTGTGTCTGTGTCTGAATCCCAGCCCTGTTGCTTAATTCCAGGCAAGTCACTTGGCGTCTCTGTGCCTCTATTTCCTCATCCGTGAAATGGGGATGTTATCCACTTATCTTAGTTTACAATCCTGAGCTTGGCCCCCCGGAGACGCTGTGGGTGGGTCTAGCACCGTGTCTCTTCCTCCCTGCCTCCCTCACCTGCTCTGTGCTCTGCTCTGCCCACACTGCCTACTCTCAGGTCCCCACACGGCTTCTGCACCAGCTGAATGCTCTCCCCACCCTCACCAGACTTGCTTCGTGCCCTCAGATGACTCCTCAGGCTTCCCTAGAAGGTCTGTTCTGACCCCTCCCTACCTGGTGACATTACATTCCTTTGTTAGAGATCTGCCTTCTCATTTTAGCAGTGCTTGTTGCCCTTTGCGCTTACACAAACTGTGATGGGTGAATCCATGTGTTTCTCTCCTGGACTGTATTTTTCATGGAGCAGGGACCTGAGTCATTTGTGTTGATCCCCCCACGTCCTCAGGAGCTGGAGTCTAGAACGCACCCAATAAATATTTGCCGATGAAACCGGTGCCGTCGTTTGCAATTCGTGCAGTGGCACACACGCTGTGTGCCTCTTGGGTGGACCTTCCACCTCACTTTGGGAGTGTGGAGAATTGGGGGTCTCCTCAAATACGATCCTCAGAAACAAAAAACCAGACTCCCCTCCAAACCTTGAACAATTGCCTTTTCAAAATTGTCTTAAATGTATCAGAATTCAGCTCTGAATGTCTCCATAATTGGTAGCATGAATCAGCCCTGGAGGTCAGGAAGGCTTCTTTGCTCTGGCTTTAATTAGGACAAAGCGGAAGCTGTTTCTATGCAAATTAATCAATCCATCCAGGCACACTTCTTCAGCCCTGATGATGTGCCGGCGCTGGAGCCCTAGGAAACAGACGTGAATGATGCAGTTTCTGCCCTTGAGGGGACAGGAGGCAGACAGCGGGGCCCCAGGAGAGTTGAATAGCAGGAGGGAGGATTCAGTAACAGTATGGAAGGAAGGAGGGAAGGAAGGGAGGGCGGGGAGGGGAGAGGAAGGGAGAGAGGAAGGAAGGAAGGAGGAAGGGAGGGACGGAGGCAGGCGGCACCAGAAGTGTGCTTTCGGTTGCTCTCCCCCCATCTTGCTTCAGGGAGCATGAGACGCTACCGTGAGGCAGCCTCTGTAGAATGTCTCCAGGGAGGCGGTGAGATTTGGGCACTGGAGTGAAAATGTCCATGTTGTTGGAAAGAGTCCGGCCCAAGGAAGGCGCTGGGGCTGGAGCGGGGAGCTAGGGTAAGCAAACTGCTCACCTAGGATCAAATCCTGTCTCTGCCGCTCACTGGGGCACAGCTCGGGCCCTTGTCTGACCTCTCTGAGACTCAGTTTCCTCATCCGTGAAATGGGAATAATATGCCTCCCCATAGAACTGCACCTGGCACAATGTGGGTAATGTAGAGATGCTGAATCTACTGTTGTCGTAAGTATGAGGCCTGTGGAGCAGTGCCTGCCGAAGACCTGTGTGGAATTTTCTATCACGAACAGCAACCATCGCCAGCATGGCCTCATAAGTTGCTGGCAGATGTGTGCCCTGCCCAGCACACTGGAGTGTTGGGCATCAGAGAAATGTGGGCGCGTCAGAGCTCTTGCAAACGTGAAGGTCATCAACAGTGGCTTTATATGGAATCTTCTCAAGTGCATGAGTACCTGTGGTCAGACAGCTTATTACTCTAAGTCCTTCGCATATTTTTCAACAACCTGTTTTTATAAGGCTACTGCCTTTTTAATTTATGGGTTTGAAAAAATATGTTTAAAGCAACCAGGGAGTCATCACTTCCGAGTACTGAGCACAAAGTGCTGACTCCCCCTAGGAAGGTGGGCAGGCCTGAGGGTCACAGAGGTAGCCCCTTGGCTTCCATGACCTCGGGCCGGCCTCTCTGTGTCTTGTTTTGTGTCCCATACAATGGGGTTAATAGTAATGCCTAATCTGAGGGCCATTTGGAAGACTGCATGACATAAACACAAAAGTGTCTGTGTCCAAGAGATGGTTGTTTTCCCTTCTCTTCCCATTAATACGCATTTTCTCTGAGCAAAAGTCTTGTCGGCACTTAACAGAATTAATTACTAAGCCAAATTCAGGGCGTCGATGAGTGTGACATTTCGCCATTTTCTTCTTTTGATGATGGTTTCTCTCACCTACTGAGAGAAAGAAAAGCCTCTTCGGAGTCTGTAGCCTGAAAGGTCATTCTGTGTGTGTATGTCTGTCCCTACGTTAACACGCTTTTCCCAGGTCAACTCATGATGCCTTGGCAGCCAGTGGGTCTTGGGAAGGAATTCAGAGGATTGGCAACACGGCGTGATTTCAGGGGCAGGAAATTGTATATTTAAAGAGCAGCACATTAGAGAACGCTGCCCAAAGAGGAAGGTCGTCAGGAGGCCAGTGTGGCTGGTGGTGCCTGGCACACTGGATTCTGGGAAGTGATGCCATGCTTTTCTTCCCGCAGGCCCATGGCCACCTTTGCTCACCCTGCACACACCCTCAGAAACCAGTGTGGTTAGGGACCTTGGTGCCCTTTGGCGGATTTTGTGGTGTTTGAGCTCTCCTGTTTTGAAAGTTTGGGACTAGGGCTGGGAAAGCAGCAGCCACTTCAAAGAGAGAAATAAAGAGTGCAGCTATGGGGGCGCCTGGGTGGCTTAGTCGGTTAAGCGTCCGACTTTCGCTCNAGTGCAGCCCTGGCTCTGGCGGCCTCATAGATGCAACTCCCCAGGGCCTGTGTCTTCATGAGGGACACTTGGCCACATTTGCTTTGGGGGGTCCAAAATTTAATGGCATAAACTGTTCCGAACATAAAGATAAGTATTTAAAAATAATTTCCGGCAATTTCTACAAGCCCAGGGTGTTTGATTCGTGAGCTGAGTACGTGACTGGATTCACTGTTCCGTGGGGGTCTTTGCATCTCTGACAGCTGCTCCTGATGCCCAGCTGTGTGCTCGTGACAGTCACCATTCCCATGCGACCCTGGACAGTGTCCTGCTCCGAGCAGCTACGGTTCTTGGCCCGAGAGTTTTGTTCTCAGCCTGTGAGCAGGGCACGCCAAAAGTGCTTGGGAACCAGGGTTCCTGGTAGAGCCTTCGGGCAGTGGAGAGTGAGACTGTAGGATCACTACCCCAGCTTCCTCACCCCTCAGGTGGGACAACGCCGAGCTGTGTTTTACATTCTCCTGCAGACTCTCCTGACAAGCTTGAACTTCTGTTGCCCGTGGTGGGGACCTGCTTGGTAACCTTCCCTTGAGGACTGCCTTCCCTTGCCTGTCTCACCCGCTCTGCTCCCATGCTTCCCAAATACCTTGCTTACGCTTGAATATTTGTCTCAGGATCCGCCTTGGGAGGAACCCATCCTAAGGCAACATTTCTGAGTGTCCCTAAAAAAAAAAAAAATAAAGCAATGATCCTCTTTAGCAAAGTACAATTTAAAACCTGGGTCACTGACCCAGCACCATCATTGTAGCTGGCCCTGGGCACCTAACTTCATTTCTTGAGATCTTGCCTCTTCTGTGAAATGAGGGTCATGGGCTGCTTCAGCTGGGGTGCGGTAGGCAGTGTGGGTGGGACAGTGACTTCTGTGACATGAACTGGGCATTCCGCATCACCTAGCATCTCTGCCCGTGCCCACGAAAGCCAGGGAAGGGTATCCTCCCCTACTCACGGTAGACAAAAAAACTCCCCCCACACCGCCAAAGCCAAACGCCTGCAAGAGGCAGCGTCGTCCCTGGTCAAGAACTGCTACCAGGTCATTTCTGAAGTCTTTTCTAGCTTTGACATTCTGTGATGACTTTATCATCAAGAACTGTAAACACGGAGGGGGAGGGGTGCCTGGGTGGCTCAGTCGGTTAGGCATTCGACTTCGGCTCAGGTCGTGATCTCACGGCTCATAAATTCGAGCCCCGCATCAGGCTTTCTGCTGTCAGTACAGAGCCCGTTTCGGATGCTCTGCCCCCTCCCACCCCACCCCTGCTCAGGCTCTCTTTCTCTCTCTCTCTCAAAAATAAATAAACTTAAAAAAGAAAAAGGAACGTTAGACATGGAGTGACACCCACTATGGTATATTTCAGTTGAGGAGGCTGTTCATTGATGACTCTTGAATAGATCCTGTGATGTCAGACATAATCACAGACTTGCCTCCTTTTTAAGTTAAAGAAGGGACCGTTTAACGTAGTCCCTCTGCTTCCTTAAGCAACTTGACCCATTTCCTCCTTATTTGCCTTTGTGGTCGGTGAGGAGCTTTAAAAGCTTGCCTGGAGACATATACGTGCTCTGAAAGCATCGGCTCTTTCTTAGAGCAGGCTCATCCCTGGGTCTCTGGTTATCTCTACCTTGTCAGAGACCCACACATATAGTATGGAACAAGAGAGGAGGAGAGAAGTTCTGGAAGATTTGTTCTGTCTCAGGCAGAGTGAGATTTGTGATTTATTCCTGAGCCATCCATTGTCTTACCACTGGAGTGATCTGGGGTGACCACCGTTTTCCTTTCCGTGTCTTATAGAAGGATTCAAAGAGCCCAGTATATTGCTTTTCCTTGAAGAAAATCTAAAAATATGTTCCTGTGAGGGCGAGATTGGTCTCATTATGCTACACACCCAGCTGCTGTCTGCCATGTTGGAAACAAATCAACAATTTTTTCTGTTCACGGCGTGAAACCTTTGAGAACTTTTCTTTGCGAAGATTTTCTTTTTCATTCTAGAAGGGCAGTGGAAAGCCATCCTACCATGCTTCTCTGGTGGGTCGTGAGCTTAATTTTTCCGGGAATGAAAGTTTAGGGGAATTCTTCTCTTGACTTTCCATAAAGTGGGAGAATTGTGGAGATAAATTGAAATATGAGTCATAAAACTTATTGAAAGAGCAGCAGAGACTTGGCGGATAGGAAGCAAAGCAAAGACTCTGGTCGTGTCCAAGCAAGACCAGGACCAGTCCTGAAGAAGGAAGGAAAAATGGGGCCTTTTACCTCTGTCTTTCAGGCAGGCACATGGCATCAACCTTGAAGTGAAGTGTCTGGCAGACATTACGCCTGCGCTGTTAGGCTTTGGCAATGGCAAAACCCACTAGCCGAGTGCGGTTTTGGGGATGGGAGCCTGATTTTCAGTTAGATTCCAAGCGTAACGAACGATGAACGATGCAGCTTGTGTGATTACAGGCTTAAGGTGCGGCACATCTACCTCTAGAAGACGACAGACTCTCTTTCCGTAAGGAGAAGGTAAAGGGAGTTAGAAATACACTATGTAGCTGAAGAATTTCTGGACTCTAAGCTTCCTCAACCATCCCAGGAAGAAGCCACCACAAGGTCCTGCCTGGTGCTACCACGTTGGTGAGGTCGACTTCAGAAATCAGACCCCCAACCAAGGTTAATTTCTGTAAAAGGACAGTGCTGAACTTCAAAAAAAGAGACAGGTCACAAAAAATGGAGGCATCCTGTTGGCTCAGCACAGTGGCTCAGTCTACCATGAAATGT
>NW_027529583.1:205185-205381 GCF_008692635.1 Crocuta crocuta | reverse complement strand
CAATGTGCGACGCGCCGGGAGGCTGGAGGCACGCGACGCCTGACCTGAATTTGGGCAGTTGCTGAGCAGATGGGGATCAGAGGGCCCAACAAAGGGGAAGCTGTTCCCAGCACATCCACAGGAAGGGGGCCCGCGGAGCCTGCTCCTGGCAGGAGGGCTTCCTGAGACAAAGCACTTCTGAGGCTGGTGGGGGCTT
>NW_027529583.1:198773-205114 GCF_008692635.1 Crocuta crocuta | reverse complement strand
AGGTTTGTGCCTTGTCCTCGTATGCGGGCTGGTAAGGTTCCTGGGCTTACAGGATGCTAGCGCCGAAAGTGGCTTCCTGGTTAATCCAGCCTGATGCCCTCCTTTTCAAGTGGAGGAAACGAGACTTATAAAAGTGAAGTGCCTCTCCTGGACACTGTCAGTGTCTCCGTTTGCTTCCTCTAAAAGCAGACGTGAGACGAGGAACCGAGTGCAAGGGGTGCGCCGGGGGATGACGCCAGGACTCAGTGGTCAGGGCCCGGAGAGGTGGGCGGGGCACGCAGCGCGGGCATGTTCGTGAGCAGGCTGCCAGGGGGCTCTGTGCTGCTGGCGTCTGGGGGCTTCCCACCCAGGGGGTGAAGAGGCAAGGGAGGGAGGACCCGTGGTCCCTTCCCCTCCGTTTGGGAGGGCCGTGCCCAGACTGGGTCCCTCCTGGGACTTCTGAGCTCCCACAGCCAGAGAAAGCCCTGAGGCAGGATGTGGCAGACGCGTGCAGCAGGGAGCCATGGCCATGCACAGAACGGGGAGTGACTCGGGGTGGGGGTTTCTGGCCAGGCTCCTGCCAACCCCCAAGTTAGGGGGGAGGCCGGCCTTGGTGAGTCCAGGCATGCATTTCCCTGGGTGCTCAGCAGCACACAGACCATTGCTTTGCTTTGCTCTTAGGTGTGCACGCCTCTCTCCTTCCTGGGAGCACATTAGCTGTGGGGGCTGTCCGCGCAATGGCCCCCTGCATAGCCGCTGCCCTATCTCCCCGCCTCCTGTTTAGCTGAGCCTTAGGGACATCGGGGCGGCCGGCACTGGCCCTCTGCCCGAACACCCCCCGGGGTGTGCCACCTCTCTCCTTCCGCGTTCTCGCATCCCAGCGGCGCTGCTGCCTCGGCATTCCTCGAACGTACAGAATGCAGGAGGTCCTGCCTCGAGGCCTTGCCCTTGCACTTCCCTCTGCCCAGGGCGCTGTCCGCCTACTTTGCACTTGGCTCTGATGCCTCAGTAGGTCCCTTCACATCTTGCCTTATCCGCAAGGCCTTTCCCAACCACTGCCTTCCAAACAGGGCACAGGCGCTGACCTTCTCTGTCCTCCTTCCCTGCTCTGTTCTTCTCCATAGTCCCTGCTGCTCCTGCGGCACAGCGTGTCACTTGTTTGTTTAATTTCACACCGCGTGGCTGCCCATCTGCATGGCCTCTCTAGGATGTCAGCTTGCTGAGGACCCCGTCTTCTGCACACAGGCACTGTCTCAGCCAGGTAGTCACAGCATGCTGCCTTTGGAGTCAGGAGAGGAGACAAATTCTGTGACCTAGGGGCTCTCAGGGGGTTTCTTGGTGAATCTGGGCCTTGACCTCGGTTCTTTTAAGGACGAAGAGATGTGTCACCAGGAAGAGGCAGAGCGAATTGTGCCCGATAGACGCTGAATCCGTCTGGGCTGCAATAGCTGTGAGCCCTGGGGCTACACAGCGGGTGACTTGGGTCGGGCTGAGGGACAGAGAAACTGATCGGATCAAGACTACCAAGCGTGTGATTTGGGTGGTGGAGACGGGGTGGGTGGAAGGGGACCGACATGAGGAAACTGGAACCTAGCTCTAAGAACCGTCACCCCTCTGAACAGCTTTGGATAATTAATTTCACATCTCTGACCCTGGTTGGGGCAAAACCCCAAGAAGCTCTGCCACCTTGCTGGGGCTGTTCATCTTCACGTGACCCTACGAGGAAAATAGAAGACAAATACCGACTCAGCCCCCTCTCAGGGGAAAGGATGGAGAGATTTGTCCCTAGAGCATGTTACGCGTCTCGTAGAAAAGCCTCGTGTGGTCACCTGAGGTATTACAGAGGCATCGTCACAGTCTCACCTCACTCTGATGCCAGACTGCCTGGGTTTGAATCCCACACGTGCCACTGAACTTCAGGAAAGTCGCTTGACCTCGCTGTGCCTCGATTCTTCATCTGTGCGATGGGGATGGTGGCAGCGCCTACCTCTTGGCACCGTGGAGAGGGTGGAACGAGTTGACACAGGTGACCTCCTATAGCCAAGGAGTTGGCACGCAGTAAGTACTCACCCAGGAGAAGCTCTTAGGATTGTGATGATGTGGTGGGTCATGGCCCACACGCACACGAATCCTCCTTCAGGATTCTTTGAGGGACTGCTTTCCATAGCGCGCGACCTAATACCAAGGGACGTTTCCAGGGAAATACCAAGGGTAGGGGAAAAAAAATCTGTTCAGTGATTTATAATCCCAGTCTCACTGGGAACGGGCAAAAAGAGGAAACATTGAAAAATGACCCTGTAGGGGCATCTCAGCCTTTAGAAGAGGTGTGGCAGGGNNNNGCCAGCTTTGTGCGGGGCGGCCAGCGCCTTTGGAGGCTGCCCATGGTTAGCCTGCCAGGGTTCAGTGTGCTCGCATGCTCGCTCCCCGGTTGTGAGAAGCAGTTTTTACATTCTGCCACTTGCCTGACCTGCTGCGGCAAAGCAGCCCGCCGGGGAGGCTTGGCATCACTGCCTGGCACCGCTGCCCATTCCTTCCTGGCATTGGCCCGTGCCAGCAGGAACAGGGAGGGTGCCAGCATGCCACCGTGGCTATGCCAAGCAGCTCTCCTGCAGAGGCTTGCGGAGGCTTGAACCTGCCCACTTGTCATTGAAGTGAATGCCGAAGACGCCGAAGGGACTTTTCCTTGAGGCCGTCCTGACTCTAGACAGAGCTAGACATAGAGGTAGGGCAGTAGAGGCTGAGGTACGTAGAGATTTTGCATCGCTCAGCCTGGATTCAGGGTTGATCCGGGCTGGATCTTTGGGCAGGTTACATAATCGTTCTGATTCTCAGTTTCTTGCTGTATAAAATGGGTATGATTGTGTCTAGCCTGTGGGATTGTGAGGAGTGAAGGAGACAATGAGTAATAACTAACAGTTTCTAGCACATAGTATTTCATCAATGCTTGGTGTTACTATTACTTACGATTATTGTTAATCATAGTTTCGCGAGTGCTTGGCCCACCACCGGGAAAGGTAGTATAAACCCGTACTTCTCAAACTTCAGTGTGCGTAAGACACAGCAGGAGAGTTGGTAAAAATGCAGATTTCTGAGCCCCGTCCTCAGACATTTGGATTCCAGGGGTCTGTATTTCTAACCCGGGACCCAGTGCTGCTGCTCTAGGGACCACACTTTGAGTAGCATTGGTGTGAACCACAGAACAGCGTCAGCCTTCCCGTAACAGACAATCTGAAGTGTCGGAGGGGTGGACGCAGTGCATTCTGCCTTAGCTCAGGTCCGTAGGCTCACGTGACTTACCTGCCTGCGGTTCCCCTTCCAGTCAGCTGCACAATTAATGCTTCACATTGTCCTAGGCTTTGATAAGACAGGAAGGCAGAAGCTACTGCCTGGCAAAATTGACATGACCGAGAAATGCTTAGCACGGGGAGGCTGATATCACTGCCGAATCTGAATGCTACTTAGAAGTCAGAGCGTGTTCCTGTCGCCAAGAAGTGTGGGTTCCCCTTCCCCGGGGAGGCAGATGGAGGGAACGTGCTCGTTGTCTGCCTCTCCTGCGCAGTGCCTGTGCAGAGGGGAAACTAAGGGTGGTTCACACATGCTCTCTAGGCAGCTCTGGGGTTTTTTTCTTTTGTAGTTATGAGACGTGAAACTCAGATCACCGTTGTGGTCAAAATAAGGGCTGCACTGCCCTCGGTGTTCTGTTGGTTTTTCCCTGACGTCTCCGTATGTGGGGGCCTTCACTCAGAGATCAGGAGTTTGCCCCCTTCTTTGTGGCCGTCTTCTTTTTTCTTTGGACACCAGAGGCTCCTTCGCTCAAAAGCGCCAGGATTCTGGGAGTCCCTGAATGCGGGCCTTCCTGAAGACAAAGTGCAAGAGAGAAGGAGCTGTAGGATGGCCAGAAATCATGGTTTATTTTTCTGGGATTTCTTTCCACATTTTCCTAATTGCCTGCGATGAGGATATACCACTTTTACAATCCGAAACCCTAGCGATGATTTGCTTTCAATCACAGTCGGTAATTCTGTACACAGCCTTCAATAATAGCGAGCCCATCATGAGTGCTCTGTCGCGGTCAGGCAAACACTGTCTTAGGTCCTTTCCTGTGTGGTGTGATTTCCTTCTTGCCACAAGCTGAATGAGATTCGAATCGTTCTCCCTAGTTTACAGATGAAGAATTGGAGAAATAGAGAGGCACAGGACCTTGTTCAAGGTTGTAGGGCGAGGATGAGGCAGAGAGAGGACTCAGTCTGACATTGAACATTTTTTTTTAATCTTTATTTTTGAGAGAGCGAGCAAGTGAGTGAGAGAGAATGAGCATGAGCAGGGGAGGGTCAGAGAGAGAGACACACAGAATCCGAACCAGGTTCCAGGCTCTGAGCTGGCTGTCAGCACAAAGCCCGACATGGGACTCGATCGAACTCATGGACAGCGAGATCATGACCTGAACCAAAGCTGGAATCTTAACCTACTGAGCCACCCAGGTGCCCCAAAGCTGCCATTTTTAATTCACTTTTTACCATGATGCTTTCTTTGTGTATAATCACAACCGCATAAAATATATAAGCCAGGCAAAATTCCTGGAATGAAATCTGTCAACCGTCTGACAGTGATTTGTCCGGATGGTGCAGCGGTACACCTCTGCGCTTTTTCTTCTGTTCTGGTTTTCTAATTCTCCCAGTGGCCATGTATTGTTACTTTTGCAATAAACCAGACTTATTATTAATTGAGAGAAAAAAATCCCTTAGCTCGGTCTCCTTTCTTCCTGGTGTAAGGTCTACGGTCACTCCAGGCAGATGATCACGTGTTGTTGTGTGAAGAGTCCCAGGAACACAGACTCTGCAGGGGACTGGGCAATTTGGTTAATCATTCTGCAGATTTACCTACACGAGGCCCCCAAAAGTGGCCGGCTCCGTTATCTGGGTGGAAGGACTCCTTGTAATCACGCTGTCCCGCTGGGCGGGGACCTGCGGTAGGGAGCCTGTGCCCTCTCAGCTGTGCCTCCGGTTGTTGAAATGCGCTTGAGCCGAGCATCCAAATTCCTGCTTGACCGTCTTCATGACCCAACGCCTGCCACGCAGAGTTGGACGGCCAGGGCTCATGCCCTTGGCCTCAAGTCTCAGCAGCGTAATAAGATAGGTATTTATTGTGTGCTCAGCTGGCAGTTCCGTTCTGTCGTTTTCTACTTCCCAGTTTGGCAGGAGATCTGCCACTTGGTTATTCTGACCCGGCCTCTCCACCTTGTGCCTCACAGTCTCCCGTGGGATCCTCTAAATCTGGTCGGCAGGGGAGTTTCATCCATGGGAGATGTCTTTGGGCCAGATCGGGACGTGGTGCATGTCACATCTGCACGTCTGTGTCATTGGCCAGCCCTCGATCACATGGCCACCCTACCTGCAAGGGAGGCTGGGAAATGTTGGCCAGCTGTGTTTTGAGAAGGAAGAGGTAACAGGTCCAGGGAGCACATAGCAGCCTCAGCCACAGGCACATTCTTTTGTGGAATGAATATTTTTGGAGGGTCAGGCCCATAGATGCTGTTTATGTCCCATTTGCTGTAGGCCTGAGGCACCGTGGTCTTTTGTCTGTTCACTCAGAGCCTCGTTTGGAGGGTCTTACTCTAGACCAAGTAGAGGTCGCCGTGCCTGACTTCTGATCTTTCAGGGGCGCGCAAAAAGCACTGTTGCCCCTAGAAACACCTTGGTTCCCACACCGGTCAGGATTCAGCCAGAAGAGTGGCCATGTTGGCTATTTTAACAGAGGCGATCAGTCCCACAGGCATTAGAAGACGGAAAAGACAGCAGGTGAAGCAGAGCCGCCCCTTCCCCCGCTTCCCCAGGAAGGGGGAGCAGAGGAAGGGGCCGGGTTATCACAACATAGGGGTTTGGAGGTGATGCCCTGCGGAGCTGGGACCCAGACCCCTGAGGAGGAAATGCGGCCTGGCTAGTGCTGGTGTCACAGAGGGGGCAGTGAGGCTGCTTCTGGAATTGTAAAACACCAAACCAAAGCAAAAACCCGAAAACAAATCAGCTGGCTTCTGGAACCAGCAGCCCCTCCAGAATGCAGGCCTGTTACTAAGGGGATGCTCAAGGGCACCAGAAGCAGAGGGAGACCCGAGTCCCCTCAGCCTCCATCCCACCAGGCTCTCTGTGGCTCCCCCTGGCAGAGACCCTCCCCCCACCCCGGGGAGCCTCTGGCAAAGCAGAAAGGCTGTGTGTAGAGGCCTGGCCTGGGCCTCACAGAGCAGTGCGTAGAAAGGGTACTTGAAGCTGAGAGACAGTAGCTTAGTAACTGTCGCAGGGGCTCTGTTTCAGGCTCACACCACCTCTGTTTTGGTTACGTGGCGCAACCGCAGTGGACTCTCCGGG
>NW_027529583.1:196113-198619 GCF_008692635.1 Crocuta crocuta | reverse complement strand
CCCGCGCGTGTGGTGAACAAGAGAAGGGGCCGGAGAAGCACTGGAAGCCGTCTGGCCTTGAGAGCCCAGAGCTTTGTTCATCTTGGCTGCCTCCGCTGCAGGACTATGGGGAAATGACTGGAGCTTTCCTCACTGCAGAAGAGAGGATGAGGAAGTGGCATTTCACTCGTCCTTGGCCTGGCGTGGAGATCGCAGATTGTCCTGCCCCCTGGATTTGCTCTCCCAGCAAGCGGTATCCTGATCGGGGGTCACATCCAGTGGAGGTTGACCTTGACGGAAGGGAATGAGAAAAGTATAAAATAAACGAGGGCAGTCCATGCATGTTGGCCTCTCGGAGGCCTCTGCTTTCCTCCCCAGGTGCGTGGAGGAGGCCACTCCTCTTATTTGCGTCATTTAGGCATTTGCCAGAAAGCACTCAAGGCTAAACTGTTTCTAACGCATTGGGTGAGCAGTACCTTCGCTGTGCTTCTGTGTGAGGAGAGAGAGAGGGCCCTGCAGAGAGGAAGTGCAGAATTTTCCTTCAGTGTGGCAGATTTTCCACACTCGTGTCCTCATTCGACATTAATTGAGCACGTGCTGTGTGCGAGTGACAAAGACCAAGACAGATCCCACCGCTTCGAATCAGTGGACCGTGTATATAGCTGAGGCTCACCCCAGCCTTCCCATCCAGGAGACTCAGAGGTCATCCAGACACCCCCTTTTTCATGTAACAAGTGTCACGTTGCAGTGAAGGCCTAGTTGTAGGACACAGGGAAGCCATAGAATGAACCTCGTTGGGTCTTTATTCTGTCATCTTTAAAATGGGGAGTCACGTTAGCTCAGGATCCAATGGGTATTTCCTGAGGGTTCACTGTGCCGAGCACAGTGTTCTTCCTAGGCTGTACGTCCCCCGTTTAACGTAGCATTTCTGAGATAGTCCTGAGTTCATATAATCTGATTCATCTCAATAAAAGCAACTTCTAAGTATATAACCAAATGTGATTGAATGTTTGATGTTTTCTGCAGACTGTTTATCTGAGTCAGAAAGCAGTAAGGTCAAACGTGAAAGAGGTGGGCATGGAATGCAGGTATATCTGTTAGCTTTTCCTGTAACTCAGTGACTTATAGCCACATATACTTAACCGCCCATGGTCCTGTGGATGGATTGGGCAGATAGGGCAGATAGGGCAGATCTGGCCTGGAGCGGCCCGGCCAGGGCTGGAAGCTCTAGGAAGGCCTCATTCCCAGGACTGGGGTCTCAGACTAGACAGCCGTGTTGGCCGGGTCCCCTCTCCACGTGGTCTCTCACCCTCCAGGAGGCCAGCCTGGGCGTGTTCACATGGCGGTGGAAGGACCCCCGGCAGCGAGAGAAGCCTGTGATGGTGTCCAGGGTGGGGAGCCGGATGAAGGGAACGGCCAGACCACTGGGAACTGGGGAATCTGAGGGAAGACCAGATTTGAGTGTGATTTTGTTTCTCCGCATGTTGGGGTGCTGATAGCTTCGCCCCACAGCCATCTAACAGATTACTCAAAGTCATTCAACCAGTATTTCCTGAGCTCCATCTATTTCCAGAATGGCAGATCCCCTGGAGCTGAGGCCGGCGTGGTGGCAGTGATATACTGGAAAGAGACGCTTTGACATGGAGATGATGGGAGCAGAGACGAAGGGGAGGTTTGAGACTTGGCTGACGGAGATGCACACGTGTACATGTGCACGTGTGCCACCCACACATGTGCCCGTGCACATACGCGTGCCTGGCCCCGCACACCCCACATGCACGCACACACACCGCGCACGTGTGCCCAGTGCTCGCACATGCGCCAAGTGCTCGCACATGCGTGATCTTCCAGACAACCTGGGAAGCCCAGCTTAGGGCATCTGTGAATTGCCAAATGGAAAGCAGGCTGTGGAGAGCGGAGCGGGGAGAGGCCAGCAGTGGCTCCAGGGGAAGCTTCTCCCCCCTTTAAGGGGAAGGCAGAATCGAGATAGCGCGCACTCACGCTACATGACGACTCCTGAAGTGCATTTCTGTACATCACNTGGACTTATTTGGGGGAAACAAGTCTTCATGCTATTAAGAAGCCAGTGGTGAGGCGGGAAGAAGGAGATTTTTAAAAAGTTGCTGGAAGCTCAGGCCCCTCGTTAACAACAAAAACAAAAAGCCAGGCTCTATATTAGCATCAGAAAAACCACCCGCTTCAGAGCCTGCTTTCCTTCAGGGCCTGCCAGGGGCCAGTCACGGGGGCCACCAGGCCTGGGGGCTGTCCCTGCCGCCCTGAGGGGCTGGGTTTCTCCTTTGCAGTCGCTCCCTGGGCCCCAGTGCCCATCGTCCCGGGTGCGCACGGTCAGCAAGAACGCGGACCTCAGCCCGCTGGGTGATCAAGAAAGACACGCTGTCCGCCGCCCCTCCTGACCAGCTCAGGGCTCTCCTGTAGATTATGGCGCAAGGTTTTCAGCTGACAGGAGTGTCAGTTTCCATCCCAGCCCTGAAGGGCCCTGCAGCCGGCCGGGCAGCGCGCAGGGCTG
>NW_027529583.1:185110-195986 GCF_008692635.1 Crocuta crocuta | reverse complement strand
GCCCAGTCCTGGCTGGCCAAGCAAGGGGAGAAGGGAGCCACTGCAGCCAGGGTCCCTCACAGGAATAGCCTCACTGATTCTCCAGGAGGAAGGTCCACAGGCTTTTCTCAGAGGTGGAAGGACAGCTGGTGTCAGCGCCGGGGAGAGCAGCGCAGGGAGAGAGGGGACAGGACGGATGGAGAGAGAAAGTCTGCAAAACCCTTACACGGCCAACGCTTGGGCTTCATTCTGTATTCCTGACTCTTCTTAGGGTTTGAGTCTGCCACATCCTCAGTCTGGAGGGAGGGACCTGAACAAGGCCCCTGGAGTCTGGAAGGGGTGTCTGATGGAGACCAGGAAGGATTTGGAAGAGATTGGATTCTTCTATTACCACTGGTGAACTCAAGTTCTGATGCCAGGCATTGGAGCTGCTAACCACAGGGCTATGGATTTTCTTATGAGGGTAAACCCAGATGCAAAGAAGGTGTGGAGGTGCTTTCTTGCTACCCCAAGCACCTCGAGACCGTGAACCATTTTCCCTAGTTCTCTCACGATCCCCCATGTGCGTTTGTGCACGTGCGCACACACGTATACACACACATACAACCCAGCCAGCTGGCTCTGTGAGGCAGAAAGGATTTCACCTCACAGGACATTCCGAGCTTGTTCCTGACCACACACTTAACTCGTCCTTTGTAAACATTATAAATCTTCCTTGGGCTTGCATCACCTCTCGGGGTCCCAGGAAGACGAATGTTTTATTGTTTGGGTGCTTGTCCAGATTCTGGTTAAAGATCAGGCTGGTGGATGCTTGGGCTGGCCTCTGGTGGCTCCTCGGTGTGGCAGCAATTAGCAGTCAAAGGCGGGACCGTGGCCCAGGGCACCTGGCTTTTGCTGTTGCTTGGCCACGGGGTGGCCCTTGGGCACCCGTGTCTGGAGCTCATCCGCTTCGGACAGAGCCAGGTGGGTGCAGCCTAGAGGGACAGAGGGGCCTGGTTGGATGCCCATGGGGCTCGCCTCTGCCCCGGCTCCGACTCCAACACCCTGAAGATCTGGAGCTTAGCAAGGAGAGGTCACAGGGGCCGCCACCGTCTGCACCGTCTGGCTCCCTGGATTACTGCAGCGGCCTCCTAATGGTCTTGCAGCTGCCATCTCTGCCCGCCCTGAGTGCATTCTGCACCCAGATGCTGGAAGAGTCCTTTGCAAAGAGGTCCAGTCATGTTCCTCCTCTGCTCAAAGCTGTCCAGGGGTCACCTGTCTCACCCAGGGCAAAAGCCAAGGCCCTGTGGGATCCGGCCCCTGCCTGTCTCCCCGCTACCCGCCCCACTCCCTCCCTGCCCCAGCCCTGCAGCTCAGCCGGCCCAGAACTCACCAAGCACTTCCAAGGCCGGCCTTGTGCTGCTCATGTGTCCGGAGCACTCTGCTGCTAGACCTCTGAATGGCCCCTGCCTTGTCTCCTTCACAGTTCGCCTTCCTCGTGAGGCCTTCCTGTCCCAACCGCCCTGTGGGTTCTCTGAATCCCCTTCCTCCCTTCTTTTTGCCCTGTAGCTTTTATCACCGTCTAACAAATGATGTATCTCCCGTCTGCATATTATTATCTGTCTCCCGGACTAGAATGTAAGCTCTGTGAGGACAGAGATTTTTGTTTATCTTATCCAGTACTGTACTGGCAAGGCGTGCTGTATCAGAGCTTGGCACGCAGTAGGAGCTCAGGAAATATTCCTAGGAGGAACGCACCCACACCAGAGAATGCGTTCTGGGACGGCGTTCAAATTGTCACCCAAACCCTGGTGCTTCTGCCGAGCTACGGAAGCCAGACTCTTTCTCGGCGTGATGACTAGCGCAGGCTGGGTGGCGTGTCTCTGGGAGACTATCCCCTTCCCCAGTGGCCCTGGTTTCGACCGCTGCTCCTAGGAATGGCCAGAGCTGTCTGGTCCGCTCTTCTTCCCACAAGCACGTCTCTCGGAACAAAGAGGATGGCCTGTTTCCATGGCATCTGTTAGCCTTTTGGTCTGGTGATAAGGTGCTTTCCCCAGGACGTTGCCTGGATTCACAGCTTCACGATGGCGCGAGGGGGCGGGCGGGGTGCCGCACTGACAGAACTGCCATCCCTTTCCTGGTGGCGCACAGCAGACACACAAGTGCAGGCGATCCTGTGGAGCGAAGGGGCCTCTCAGCGTGCCTCCCTGATGCGCAGACATGCCTCCCTTCCCTGCCCCCCTCCACAGATGTCCCTGGCAGTAGCCTGGGCCTGACGCGCTGCAGCTGTGGGCGGAAGAGACCCTTATAATCACTGCAGTCCTGCAACACGGGGTGCTCCAAACAGATGCCAGCACAGATCATATGGCATTTTCTGTAATATTATCTGCTATTTATAGAGTAGCTGCTGTGGGCCAGGTGTTTTACACATATCTTTAATCTCTACAAGAATCCTCCCAGGGAGGCGTGATTATTCCCCTTTAAAGAGGAAACTGAGGCTCAGAGAGGTTATATGACTGCTCCAAAGGCTGATTAGGAAAGTAAGTAGTAGAGCTGGGTCTCTGCCAAGGTCTGCCGCCAAACACCATGCACAGCACCATGCATGACACTGCCTCCGTGGCTGCCTCGTATGTAGCCACGCACGACTCCAAAGGCATCGTGAATGGTGCCGCCCCGAGTGCATAGTCTGCACAGGCACCTTATCTGCTGGGAGTAGTCTTTGGCTCGGGAGACCAGTTCTGTCGGTTAGGATGCATCATCCCTCGAGGAATAGAAGAGCGGAGCTCCCAGGGGGATTAGGCCAAATGGAGTTTTCGTTTTCTCGCAGAGCCAAGCATCGTGTGGAGGTAGGTGGCTGCAGGGATTGGTGTAGTGGCTCAGCAGTGCTGGGTTTAGTGGCTCCCAAGTTCTCTTGGCCTTTTCTTCATAGTTCCAGGATGGCTGTGTAGCTCAAAGCATCATGCCTGTGTTCTAGGGAGAAGGAAGTTGGGGAGGAGGGCATCGGTCCCATCCCTTCCCTTTTTATCACGAAAGCTAAACTTGCCCAGACCATCTCCACCTCCCAGAAGAGTTCTGCTCATGATTCATCCGCCAGAGCTGTGTCATAGGACTGCCCCTAGGCACAGACTGGGAAAGACCGTATTTTACATTTCAGGGCTTTGAAATGGAAGGCTGCAAGCGAGAGGGTTGTTGGGATTTCCTGNTGACCGTGCCAAGCCACTAGGACTTACTTGTCCTCCTGGGCGGCCGGAGCCTGTTAGAGGAATCAGAAGGTAGGAGAATCGTCTGATGTGGTTTGTGACTCCCTGAAATACTAGATCCTTTGTACTAAAAGCGTCATTACCATCTGGGAGCTGGTTAGACATGCCGAATCTCGGGCTCCCCTCTGGACCTTCTGGATCAGAATCTGCATGCTCGCACAGCTCCCCCGTGACCTGTGTGCACATGACTGTTTGAGAAACAGTGTTTCTAGAACGTAGACGGAGAAGTAAGACTTCCTCCCTGATGGCCACCAACGTCCTCACAGCCGTCAGCTCAAGGATGACCAGCTCACTCAGCTTTGCCCACGACTGGCAGGATTTTGTCCTGATTTCAGCCGTGACAGTCCCGTGTCCTAGAAACCACCCCAGGCCCTGGTCCTGGGCAAACTGCCCTATCAGCTCTTTTCTGTGGGGTCCTCTTCTCCCTCGGCCTCTGCTAAGTCCCTGCCTGTAACAAAAAGGCGGGGAGCCTAGAAAGCTTCTTTAGAGAAGTCAGAAAAGAGAGACAGAAGGCCTTTCCTTTGGGATACGGGACTGAACAAGGCCGGGGCCGGGACTCATCAGCACAGGGATATGCAAGGGCCCCGCCCTCATGGCCGAGGTGTGACATACTGGCAAGGAGATAGTTAAGAGCCCGGTGGGCTTATTCTCCATGTACTTTGGAGGTCTCATTGCCGGGCTTAATAGCACATCAACAGCTGGCATGAAGGGGCTTGGCATTCAGAACCTGGTAACACAGCACATTAACTCTTTCCTCACGTCTTTCTCCCACCCCTTCATGTTTCTTTCTTTCTTCTGCCAAGAAAACAAAAGAGAAATGCCCAAATCCCACACAGGAAGCACTTGTCATGAATAGCATGGGTGACTCAGAGTTATTTTTTAGTCCTGCCAGCCAAGAGCAACAGGAATGAGCTGGAGTGATCTGATTTATTAGTGGGGAAAAAAAAACACAACTTTCCCTGACCTTGAACCTCCTTTGAGTCCTCCCCTTTCTGCCTTCCAGCCTCCTTTTTCATGCCCTGAGCAGCCCATGTGGCTGCCTGACAGGCCCTGTCTGGGGGACCCGAGGGACGACGGATTTCTCAGGCCTCAATCTCCATTAACACATATGTGCCCCAGGCCCACTGGGGCGGGAGAGGGAAGACAGGGCCTGGCTACCGAAGCCTGGAGTTCTGGGAACCACTCCTCAAGTAACCCAGCGCAACGCGCAAGAAATGCTGTGTGCTGCCTCTAGCAGCGGACAAGAAATCCAAGAGCAGATGGGGCCACTTGAGAACTTTGATTTGGTCCTTCAGTTTGGCCATTCTGACTGTGAGCCCGGTGGCTCATGGGAGCTTTGTGGACCTCTCTCCCACTGCTAAGGAAAGATCGTGCTTTCCCAGGGCCTTAGGTCAGCTTGCTGCAGCCCAGTGTGTCCACATTAGTCTCCCTCACTGCTGTGCTATTGTGTGAGAGATGTTTTGGATTCAGGGAAATGGTGGATCCAGGAGCCTTGCTGTGGAACTTTCCGGACTGCTTTGGACCCCTCAGCCATCTAGAAGGACAGCTGTGGGGTATTGGTGTAGTCCCTTAGTCCAAAGTCCAAACTTCGGTTACTGAGTTTCTCTGATACCTTTTCTCAGAACACCGTATAAAGAACTTGTAGATGTTCTGTATTCCCAGACAAGAGCCAGAGTTGCGGAGAAACACAAGTCATGACAGTGGGCGCGGAAGACAAGGTGAATGGACGATGACATGCTAGGCCCCGTTTACCAACAGCAGGCAGACAAGGGCAGCACCTTCCCAGTCTCCTCCCTGGACTGTGGAAGCTCTCTCTTGTGAGGAACTAGGAACTACAGCTTGGTGGGAGCCATCGCGCCATGACTGAGATACTGTGAGAGCAGGTTGGCAGTCTGTTGTCTGGACCAGATGACTCTTTGTTGTATTTGCCTCCGAGAATTTGAAGACCGAGTGGAAGACCCGTGTTTCCATTTGTAGTACTGTAAGCAACAGCTCTTTTTAAAGGGTCACTGGCCATGTTTACAACTTTGGTGACCGNGTGAGGCTGTGTGTGTGTGGGGGGGGGCCATCTGGGGGCTGTTTGGGTAGTGGGAGGCACCAGCCGTGGACCGGTATCTTTTAGACGCTGGCTTGGATTTGTTCCACATTTAGTGGTTCATCTGCCCCCTCACTAGACATCAGTGACCAATTTGAGCTCAAAGGCCGTAGGTCTCCATCGTGTGTTCCTGACTGCCTAAGCAAGGCCTCTCACATTGGAGCATGCATAGAATCACCTGGAAAGCTTGAAGTGCCAGAATGGCCAAGCCCCACCCTCGCAGATTTAAATTCAGTGGGTGTGGAGTGGGGCCTGAGAATTGACATTTCTGACAAGCTCCCAGGTGATGCCAGTCTTCTGGTCCAGGGGCCATGCTCTGAGTGGCAGTGGTCCAAGAGAGGCGCCAAGCACTGTGGTTCCCAGTAGCTTCCGCTAAGCACAGACTGAATATGTCAGGATAAGAAGGCAGTGTGCCGTCCACCTTTCCCCTGGAGCCTAGCTCTTAAGTTCCCCCACCTGACGCCATCTTTGAGTATGTAGCAGGAACCCTATGTGTGAGAGGATTTGCATGGCCGCCCCGACACTCTGTCTCCCATACGCCCATCAGGGGGCCTTGGGGACCCAGAGCTCCTGCTGGCACTGCATCTGGAGTTACACCCTTCAGGGTCTCTGGAGGAGCAGGAACAAACCAGAGGAGAAAATTGCATTTGAAATAATTTATTTTCACATGCAGGGGAGAAATCACATTTGGTCTAGATTCATGTAAAGAAAACAGAGATTAGATTTTTAAAAAATGTGTTGCTGGCAGGAGAGAAGAGCAGACGGGTTTGGATAAAATACACACTCTGTTGAACCTGGCCTTCCGTCTCGGACTGCGTTTTAAGGGGTTTTGAAGTAGGCTATGGAGGAGAATCGGGCGTGGATTTTCTTTTCTTTTCCTTTGAAATCCTTTCTAGGTTGGGACGAGAAGTGACAAAAACATCTGGACTGCAGGGAAGGTTGTTCCTAGAACTTCGAGTTTTTTCGGTCTCATCTGTAGGAGACTGGTTTAGAAGTCCCATCTGAGAAAAGAGAGGGTATTCTTTTGGGATTTGTGGCCAAAGGCTCGAGATCAGTCTGGGGAAGGCAATGAAGGGAGTCTGGAGTAAGAGGTCCCCGTGCAGAGTGGAGACCACACCTCAAAGGCTTCCTCTGTCATCCCTCAGTGTGGATGAGGGTCGATGTCAGGTTTAAACCTATCACAAGGGTGATTAGAGAAACAACAGCAAGAGCTAATGTGTATCGGGTCCTCACCACGTACCTGGTTGTGTGCACGTCATCATGTGAAATCCTCACTTAGCTGCACAAAGCGGGTATTGTCAACTGTCTCCATTTCACAGATGAAGAAAATGTAGAGAAGTGGTTTTCCCAAAGCCACACAGCTGTGCGGCTCAAAGAGCTGGGCCAGGCATAACTGCAGATAGTGACCATCAGTAACATTATCATTATAAATAGCCGTAGCAGTGTGTATGAAAATTTAGTAGGTTGAATCACATAAAAGGGCTATTTTTGTAGATAAAAAATGGCTGAATATTGGCAGCTTCATATGGTTTAACCAAATAAAAAATACATTCCAGAGTCTGGTTTGAGAAACCGGCTGTCTCTGAGGAGCAAGGAGGAGAATGTATTCAGGGTAGAATACAAGAGGGGCTTTAAATGTGTTTGTCATTTTTTTTCTTAAGCTGCATGGGCAGTACACAGGTATTCACCATACTATTTTTTTGTGCCCTTTTGTTTTAGTTATCTACTGCTGCATAACAAATCACCTCAGAATTTAGTGGCTTAAAACCGTCCTCACTGATGATCTCCCAGTCTCTGTGACTCAGGAATCTGGGCACAGCTTCCTAGGTCTCCTGCTCAGGAACTCTCACGGGCTGCATACAGTGTTGGCTGGGGGGTGCTGTCATCTCGAGGCTCACCTGGGCGTGGATTTACTTCCAAGCTCACTTAGGTGGCTGTTGGCAGGATTTGGGTTTTCATGGGCTGTTGGACCAAGGGCCTCAATTCCTCAGTGGCTATTGCCCAAAGACTTCCCTTAGTTCCTGGCTGTGTGGCCCGCTCAGTAAGGCAGCTTACAACATGGCAGCCACATTTATCAGAATGAAGACTCTGAGAGACAAAGAGGAGGGTGGGGTCACAGTCTTATATAACCTGCATATAAAAGTGACATCCCATCATTTTTTGCTGTATTCTATTCACTAGAAACCAGTCACTAGGTCCAGCTCACTCTCAGGGAGAGGATTATACAAAGATGTGAGTACTAGGAGGTGAGGACCGATGGGGACATCTTATAGGTCCACATAGCACAGTGTGTCTGAGATATTTTATAGTGAGTTTTAAAAGGAAGAATATATTTACAGGTAAAATGTAACTGATTGCTGGCGTTATATGCTCTCTGATCCTCGGCGATAGCCACATATTTGGCTGCAGCTAAATCTTGCCTTAGGCTTCCCTCCCTCTTCTAATTCTCTCCCTCTAATTCGCCCTCCTCATAATCAACAACACAATCAATGAAGGATGTTTTTCACGTCACTGGATTCAGAGAGATGTCAGTGTCCTACCCAAAGTGATTTTCATTTCAACTGTACCTTTGCTAAGTTGGCGATAGATAACAGTACATTTGAGAAGTTTGTTCTCTGAAATTCCCAGTTGGCCAGAGCCCCGAAATGTGCATGAGCTTTGCAGCCGGAGAGTTGAGTCCTGACCCCTGCTCTATCCACTTACCAACTATGTGACTTTGGGAAAGTTACTTATATTCCTTGAATGTTTGTCTTCTCTTCTGATGAATGGAGGAACCATACCCATCTCAGAGATTCCTGGAGGATTAAATACATGAGAAAACATGTGTAAGTTGGAGGGCAGTGCCCAACACACGGTAGGGACTTGACAAAGTGAGGACAGGTTCTTTGAGACCTCTTACCCACCGAAGATGCTATTTATTACTTCATGAGCGAGCTGGGCAAACTGTGTTTCGGAAGGAGACAAGTTTGGATGCCCTGAAAATACACTGTTCGTCATACTTGATCATATGATCCCAAGATGATTTTCTCTGAAGTTTCTTTCTTTCATTCACGGATTCGTTTGTTCATTCCTATACTCATTCATTCAACAAACAGTATTTTTTAAAGAAAATCAAGACCAATCTTCCTCAAAACTCTAATGCCTTTTGATTTCCCAGGGGTGAGAAAGGGAGTCTGAGTTACTTGCGAGCTGTCACTCATGTCCAGTTTAGCAAAAGCACCAAAGGTGGCTCCAGTCTACTTCTTCTGGGTGTGACTGCCTAGGAGGGCTGTCTCAGCAAGTGAAGATGCTGCAATGAGGGCTGGCCTTGGGGAGTTTTGCATAGCTCAGGAGAAGAGCTAATGGCCTGAAGGAAATGCAGCACCATGGGATGGAAATCCATGCAGACCTTTCTCTGTCTGACTTACTCAGCGTGGCTTGGTGGACTTTCATGTTGATTTGTACTGGTGATTTGTGGATCGCAGGCTAGCCACCGGGAAGGGAGCTTCAGGATTGGGTTTGCTAGGCTCTCCTGTATTTGAAAGTGTCGTTTCCCTACTTTGGACTTCCAGTGAGGTTAAAAGAAATCTTCAAGTTCAGAATCAGGAAGAAGCTCCCCACACCTTGCCGCCCTGGGGAAACCCTGGGATTCTTTCAGTTCAGCAATCCATGTAAGGAGGACCATGCAACATGTACGTCTTAAGTCATCCTGCTGTTACATGATGGGCAGCCTCATGATATCAGGGTGACATAAATATTCTCACTTGCCAGCTTTAACTCCAACACACAGTTTAGCACTGTGTAGGCATACGAACACACTTCAGACAGTCTTCGGCATGAAAACAGACTCCACTGGTCTCAGCATAAAGATTTGGGAATGCTCAATGCTCCCTTATTTTCTCTCTCTCTGGAACAAAGCCTCCTATTGTCTTTCAGGTGATCATATTTTTTTTTAACCATTCAAATATAAGTTTGTCCTTAACCAGTGAACTCAGCAACAGGGTCCCGCTCTGCTGCCTCAGCCTGGCTGAAGGAGACTTGGGGCAGCACGAGGTAACAGTCCGACCCCAAGGCCTTTTTTCCCTTGGCCTCCCAGTGGCCTTGAAATGATGGTGGCCTTCAACGTCCTGAGAACAGTCTCCCAAAGTGCTCATCTGAGGAGAACGTCACCCCCTCTCCACACCTGTCCACCAGTCCTGCTCAAGAACAGTCCCGTGTCTTTACAAATAGCTCACTCTCTGAGTAATGGACCCGAAGAAAAGGGATATCCAGTTAGGCCTGGTTTATAGAGAAAGCCCTGGGCATCCCTCTGCCTTGCCATACGAGGCATAAGGTCACTGAGTCTTGTCTTGCTCTAAATTCCCTTGAATTTCCCATTGACACCAGATTCCTTGGCTGAATAGATGCCATTGCTGTGTAGTGGTGAGAAACATTATCTGCGGTGATGGAACAGGCAGAAATGTAAACGGTTTCTCAGTCCCAACCCCCACGGGCCTCTCCTCTTACTTTTGCCAGATCATCCACTCAGGAGGGGTGCAGGGGTGCTGTGTCCACTCTGGGAAGGGTGTCTTTATCTGGGAAGGGGAAGAGGGTTCATACACGTGAACTCAAGAGTGTATTGAGATGCAAAGTGCCCCTTTGTAGGGCCTTGGAGAGAGAGAGAGCAAAGTGGAGCCCTCTATCCTGCATTCACAGCTCCCGGCTTTTCCAAGAAGTCGGTAGAGTCACTTTGTGGTCTACACACATGCAAGTGCACATGTGAGCACGTGCATACGCCACACCATACCACACGCACGCATGTCTCATGCCTTCCAAAAGTATGGCTGGGCAGGGCTGGATTCAGGATTGGAGAGCTGCCCACTTCTTGGCGTCTACTTTTAGAAAGCAAATAATGACCCAGGCTCATGGATGAAGTTTTAATGAGAAAAAGGAGACACTGAAGCAGACAGGGCAGAGACCCTTTCCCTGGGAACAGAAATCATGATGTGAATCTCCCAAAATGGTGCAATAAAATATTGAAAAGTTCTTAAGGGTTGTGAGAAGGAAGATGAGGGATTTGGGGGAACATTTGTCTTAGGATGATATGGGGGGATCTGAATGTGCATCTTGGTCAGGAATAGAATCCTAGCCCAGATGAACCAGAGTCTGAGGTTTCTGGCTTTCATCTTTCCTGATATTTGTTCTCGGCCTTTTCCGTATGTGTGTGCATATGTGTGCGTAATGTAGAAAACTCTATATTATTGCCCCCAAATGGCAGATTCTATAAATGGACTGTGGATGACTGTTTTAGTTCAGGTTCCCCAAAAGTAAACTCTGAGACAAGGGCTGAAATCCAAGCAGTTCACCTGAGAGGTGGAGGAAACACTGGTGTAGAGTGGGAAAGAGGGATGGGAAAGGGAGAGAAGCTATGAAAAGGTTATAGAGCACATTACCACTGTGAGCAATTGGGGTTGATTCTCAAGGGAGACTCAGATTTGGTGAAGAACATTCAGAGTGCTCCCATCTGAGGGATGAGGGAGCTGGGGTATTAATGTTCCAGCTCCCAAGAGTCCCTTGTTAAGGGATGCTCCCCGGGGGTTGCTAG
>NW_027529583.1:182560-185057 GCF_008692635.1 Crocuta crocuta | reverse complement strand
CAGCATTTCTGGACAAGCCTGTGGCCACACTGGCCTTTCTCAGTTATTATGGTGGGGAGCCAGGCCTAGACAGAAAGGCAGATAGAGGCCTTTGGAAGTCAGCTGCAGCGCACCGAGGTGAGAGGTGCAAGAGCCATTCGCAGGGCACTGATGGTGGCTGCTGGAGTCCTATAAGGGTGTGCATGTAGATTGTTGGGGAGGGAGACTCTCACAGTTATGGTCTCTATAAATATTTCTACCCTTTAATAAAGTATAATCGAAAATTTGGAATAGTAAACAAAAGCATTTTTAAAGAAAGAAAGCTTTAAAAAAAAAAAGAAATCTGGAGGATAGTGGTGTGGGCTCCATGGGTATATACATTGTCAAGATTTATCATACTGTATATTTAAAATCTGTGCATTTCACTGTATGTAAATTATACCTGAATTTAAAAAGAGGCAGGCATGAAATTCCAGATCTTAGTACCTTTCAGTAGATTCCTAAGTTCCCACATATTTGGGGCATACTTGCCTGAATCTCTAAAATTCTTTCCGGGCTGTGGACCAACAGTTGAAGCCTTTTCTCTAGACTTTCGGTCGAGAAATGTTGAAATGGGGTATTGGCAAATCAGTGGATTGAACTCTGGGGTCTTGACTCCTCAGTAATAAAGCCGCTCCTTCAACTACTTCAGTGCCATGGTTTGTGCCCGTGCCACCCTCACTTGGGCTCTCCTTGCCACCGTGGCATGTGTTTTGCAAGCGAAATGGCTAGGGATTCCACATAGGAGGCCACAGGTCGAAGATGTGCAGCGTGGAAGACGCTGACAAAGGGTCTGATCTTATGAATGAGCCACTTTGGTCAAACTAGCCGAGTCCCCCCTGCCACAGCTGGGTAGGGAGATGAAGCTGAGCGGATATTTCGGGATGGGCATTCCGTGAGGTTCAATTTCAATGCCTGGTGCATACTGGGCACTCAGTAAATGTTTGATGGGGGAGCGCATTGCCTCTAACTCACTGGTATTGCCTGGGACCATCCTCAGCTACAAATGGAAAGGGGTGGAGGTGAGAGAGGCACCACTAATATGGAGGCCGTTGGGCCATTCTCTTCTTTCTCAAAGGACCCGGATCTGATGAGGTGGGCCTTCACAGGGGAGGGCCTTTCTAATGACTTCAATTAATTTACTTGACGCTGGTGGGTAGAGTGCCAGAGGCTGAAAAAGATGAAAGGCCCTGAAGAGGAAAAGCTTTGATGTCACTGCAATCCCGTTCAGATTCAGAAAGGTTTTCTGGGGAACTTTATATCTTAACCACAAAAACCTCACAGGTTGATCAGTCACGCAAGGAAATTTTTGTCATTCTCTGGGATTGGTGGCTAATGAGAGGTTGGATGGAAAGCCAAGAGGCACGGAAGGCGTGCGGTTCCTGGGGGTGGCAAGTGTGTGTGATGGTGGGAGAGGCAGAAGAGGCAAGGCATATGCAGAGGGGCAGAGGGTGATGGTAGTGTGTAGGTGACAGTCACATTTTCAGGGCAGTGCTATGCTTATTCTACAGAGTTCAATGTAGGTGAATGTAATTTTTCAGCCTGTTGTGTTCTTCCAGACTCATTGTCTAAGTCTTACTGTGTTTGTTCCTAAAGCTAATCTAATCTAGGTAGGCATGTGAGCTGATACCTCCTGGCCATTTAGACACACACACACACACACACACACACACACCCCTTGGCATCTTATTCGTGCCCAATTTAAATAATCAGAAAACTCAGAGAAGTACAATAACATTGCAGGTGTGTCATGAGTAGAATTTTAGTAGACAGAAGCCTGGAAAGCAACTGTATTATTTTCTGCTAAAGATGAGGAAATGGAGGCTTGTACCTGGGAACTGACCTGTCATCCACCTAGACCAGGGGTTCTTAACTTCAGTACTAGTGACGTTTAGGGCCCGTCAGTTCTTTGCTGTAGTGGATTGTCTCGGGATGTTTAGCAGCGTCCCTGGCCTCTAACCACTAGATGCCACTAGCACCTCCCCCTAGCTGTCACATTCAGAAATATCTCCAGACATTGCTAACGTCCCCTGAGGAGCAAAATCAGCCCAGGTTGAGAAGCACTGGCCTAGATAGAAGCCTGGTAGGTCCTAGAATCCAACATTTACTGTAGTGCTCTGTGTGATTTGGGGGTTTCAAGTGATGACTCGTATGGCTTCAGGATCCCATACACACATTTGGATGGAATGATCGCACGGGAGGTGTGCATGACGGAACCGACAGCGTTCAGGTGCCCAGCCGGGATATCTGTCTTACCAGGGCACGCGTTTCCTAATAGCTCTAAATCACCTGGGGTTTTTTTTAGCATGTGCTAGCTTAGAGCACATGAAATTGCCATTTTTTGTGTGTGACCAAGATGGTCAAATATCAGCAGTTTTTATATGGTTCAATCCATGCACACAAACTTTGGAAGATATGCCTTGAAATTCCCTAGTTCTTGAATGTGAAAATGCTTGTTTAGGCCCATGACTTTTCGCAG
>NW_027529583.1:178523-182450 GCF_008692635.1 Crocuta crocuta | reverse complement strand
ATCAGCCCTCAGTTTGTTCTCAGCATTCAGGAGTCTCTCATGGTTTGCCTCCCTCCCTCTCCCCCACTGTTTTTCCCCTTCTTCTCCCCCTTGTTCCTCCGTTAAGTTCCTCCTAATCCTCCTATACGTGCAAACATATGGTATTTGTCCTTCTCTGCCTGACTTATTTCGCTCAGCATAACACCCTCGAGTTCCATCCATGTTGCTAAGGCGAGTCCAATGTTTTCCATGCGGAGCCTCATACCACAGGCTAACCGCATTGCAAAATTCCCCTCAAGATTTCTCTCTCACCCTGTGGTAAATTAAATATGGCCACAGATTCTTTGCAGTGACTCTGATGAAGAGGTGGAGTCTGTTCTCCACCCTGTTGAATCTGGGCTGACCTTCTGACTTGCTTTGAGCAACAGAGTGTATGCAAGTGGTGTTATTCAAGTTCCAGAGCCTAGACCTTTAAAAGGCCCTGCAGTGTCTGCCTTGGCCTTCTTGACCACTGTCCTGAGATTGTCCTGTGAGGAAGCTGGTGTAGCTTACTGAAGGATGAGTGGCCATGTGGAAGAGAGCCGAGGCCCCCCACTAATGGCCAACACCGCCAATTAGACATGTAGATAGGACCCTCTTGATCCTCCAGCTAAATCCAGTCAAATGAGTGCGGCCAGGGGAAAGCCACAGAAGAACCATCCAGCAGATCCACATAATTATGAGAAATAATACATCATTGTTTGAAGCCAGTAAGTTTGGGGATGGTTTGTTATGTAGCAGTAGATAACTGATACATGCATATTGGCAGTTATGTGGGTCTTAACAGTCTGTTAGAGCATGACTTCAAATAATGAGCAGCAAAGCCATGCTCCCCTGGACTCCTAGCTGGTTGGCTGGCATCAGTTACAAGCCAAGTATCTCAGCGCCCTCACACCAGCCTCCCAGTGGGTACTGTTCAGTCCCATTCTTTTTTTTTTTTAATTTTTTTAATGTTTTTATTTATTTCTAGGAGAGCGAGAGAGACAGCGTGAGCAGGGGAGGGTCAGAGAGAGAGGGAGTCACAGACTGAAACAGGCTCCAGGCTCCGGGCTGGCAGTCAGCACAGAGCCCGACGCGGGGCTCGAACCCACGAACCGCGAGATCATGACCTAAGCGAAAGTCGGACGCTTAACCGACTGAGCCACCCAGGCGCCCCTGTTCAGTCCCATTCTTCAAGAACCCCGCTGCCTTCTGTATTTGGAATCCGTGAGAAAGGGTCAAAAAGGCACGAGTAAAAGCTGTAAAGGTCGAGTGTCTGCTCTACAGAATGATGACCCCTACATGGCACTTATATGTAGTGGGTGCCTCCTGTGTCCTCCTCCTGTGCACACACCACATGCAGATGTCACACATAGACACCCAGGGTAACCATGCTCCGTTCAGCCATGACCCATCTCCTAGGCAAGGTTATAGGAGTAAAAGTACCTTGAGCCTCCATTTCCCACTGTTAGAGTTTTGGAAGAGGGTATTTCAAACTGAGAATTTCCTCACAAATGGTGGGCAAGAATTGACTTTCCACCTTAATGCTTTCATTAAATACCTGTTTTGATCTACCCAGATGCCTTAGGAAGCCCATTCTTTATTAGCTAAGGCAAGCTGTAGTTCGCACTCATTACAATAATTCTTTGTGAGTTGTTTCTTTAATGTTGCCCATGCCAGCCCTCACTGGACTTTATGTACATGAGAAGAGAGGTTCTGTCTTTCTCTTTGCTCCTGGCATCCCCAACACGCAGCCCATGGTTGGGTTCCTGACTGTTCCTGTATACGTTTGATGGGTGAGTGAATGAGTAAATGAATGAATTATGGAAGCTGAGAGCTGGGGGAGAGCTTGGGATTCATTACCTTCTGTCTTCTGCTCTGCTTGATGGGTGAGGACCCTGAGATTGAGAGATAATTAGCATTTTGGTTTTTTTTGTGTTTTTTTTTTGTTTTTAATTCCAGGACTTTATTCCTTTAAAAAGCCACTTGACACACCTGATTATCTGACCCGTCACAGCTGGTGATTAAGGGAGAGGAAAAACCAAGGGTTCCTTCTGGGGCTCAGTGGGATGCCCCATGAATATCCCTGACTTTGAGCTGGCCTCGTGCCATTGAGAGCAGGCTTCTGCCCACCCCGCTTGGCCCCGTGACTCACTGAAGGGCTGCCAGGCCCACCCGGACACTGAGCAGGCACCAGATGTACCTCTCAGAGCGACATTATTATTACTGTTCATCTGCCTGTCAAGCCAAGCCCTTTTCTGTGCTCTAGAATGTAAAAGAAAAATGGCCTTTNGGAGAGGCTTACAGTTAATTCATTTACTTTAAAGATAATTACAGAAGCCATGAGAGAAAGGCCCCAGTGCGGGCCACGAGTGGTGTGATTCTCGGTGTTTCTAGTAACCAGTTGCGTGCTGGGTGCTTGGAAGAATGAGAACGTGGGAGCTCCGTGTGAAGCCTCGGGCAGAAGGCGATGCTCGAACAGAATTGCTGTGCAGTCACTCTGGCGACGAGCAGCAGCGCCCATCCCCCTGCGCCCGCTCACTCCATTTTCCGTGATGACCTAAATGAGAAAGACACTTGCTTTCCTTCCCCCTCTGCTTGGTCCCCCACGCAGACAACCAGGCTGTGTCCCTGGCAGACTGCACCGGGGTCATGTGCTGTCTCATCTACTCAAGAATGATCTACGGCTTCGAAGGAAAAAATAAACAAACAAGCAAAGTCCACCCCTGCCCTTTGTCCAGGGGGAAATGGATGGGTTCCCTGGCCTCCACCTCCCCTCTGTGTCGCCGTGCCCCGAGCCGAGGGAGAGACAGCCGGTGAAGGAAAGAATCTGTTCCCAGTTGTGTGTGCGTGCACGCACAGTTGTATTTGTGTGAGAGATGGAGATGGGGTGGGAGTGAGCGAGCGAGGAGAAAGAAAGAGGGAGAGAGGCAGGGAGAGAGGAGGGGGGAGAGGGGAGAGGAAGAGGCAGGGAAGTAGATGGGCGGGGTGATAGGAACTAGCTTTAAAGAAGACAGAGGAGTAATTCACATATTTGGTTTCTGGTGTGAGCAGGGCTGCTAAACGTATCTTTTCCCTGCCCAGTTTCCCCTCCGCTTCCTTCCTTCCCTCCCTAGTCGTCCTGTCCGACTCTAGCATACCCTGACGGAGCCCCAGCACACGCCTCGGGCAGCCCTCCGGAGCGCATCTTCCTGCCCTGCGGCTACAGGGGCCGGGGAGACGGGCCGCCTTCCTGGCATCTTTGTGAGCTCACACGCAANATCGAGAGCACAGTCCCGGGAGGCTGCACCCTCCCTGTAGGCCCCACGAGTATTGGTACTAGCGGGATGGACAGCCCATTTGGCTTGCCATATATATGTACTGTCACTCTTTAGCGTGCACATTAAGTGAGATAATCTATATCAAGCGTATGGCACATAGTAAGTGATCAGGAAATATTAAGTTACGAGTATCTGATGTCACAGTAATAATAGCTGACTTTTNTATGAATGCTCGGGTTTCTCTTCCGATCGCATAAATCTCTCACCTCGTTAAAAACACCCCTATGACATAGGTGCCGTTTCATCCCCTTGTAACAAATGGGAACTGAGGCGTGGAATAGCCCCAGTTTCCAGGACACAGACATGAGGATCTCTTTGAACGTGGCATCCAGCCGTCGTGCAAAGAGGCAGTGGCTGTAACGAGGGCAGACGAGAAATCACTAACGTCTGCCTCTCCTTTTCGCCATCTCCTGCACCACCCCCCGAGACCAGGCCATCACCGCTTGCCTGGACCGCAGCGGCTGCCTCCTCTCTGGCCTCCCTGTGTCCATTCTGTGCTCAGCGGTCCTTTAGCCCGTGGGCCACACGATGACGTGCCCCTTTAAGAGCTCTTCATTCCCTTCCCATTGCGCGTAGAATGAAATCCAGGCCTCCTGGAAGGCCCTGCCTG
>NW_027529583.1:152722-178463 GCF_008692635.1 Crocuta crocuta | reverse complement strand
TGACCTGGGGAGGCCCCCCAGCCTCTCCGGCTTCGGCTTCGTGCCGGGCCGCGCTCCCCCAGGCCCCGCACTCTGTGCCACGCGGGCCCATCGCCAGCTTTTAAATACACACAGGCTCACTCTTAAGTGCTGTCCTGTCCACACTCTTTCCCCCCACTTCATCCTTCAGAACCCTACTCTTACTTCAGGATCCCCCTGTCCCTGTTTTTCTGTATCTCCCCACCTTTTTCTTCACTGAGCTTCTTGCAGGTGACACGTGTTTTCGTTTGTTGAACTGGTTCCTTGCTTTCTCTCCACTTCCCCCACTAAATTGATAGGTCCGTAAGAGCAGTCCTTGCGTCTGTATTGTTTGCTGTTGTATCCTCGGCATTTAGCACGATTTGCCTGGCTCATGCGGGGCGTGCAAAAAATATTCGTGATCCACAAATGGCGGGTGCATGTGGAATGTCTGAGGTGTGTACTTGGAGACATCACAGGCCATGGCTAGGGATCACCGTGCCTCACCTTCCTGGCTGCCAAGTCTTATTTGTACACTGTCACCTGCCGTCTTGTGCTCTGGACCTGAGCGTGGGCCTGTCACTGGACAATTGTGGCCTCAGTGGAATTTCAATGAAAAGAGGCCACAGATCCATCGCACAGCAAGAAAAGATGGTGTCTGTTGCAGCCAATTCCCCCCGCCTTGTGGCAGGATGCAGAATGAAAGGTAGAAAGAGAGTGGATGTTCAGTAGTTCTCTTACTGTCTGGAGTATCCAGGAAATGCTGTTTCTTAAGTAACATTTCTAGAATACCCAGCACCATCCTCAGCCACCTGACATGTTTGGATCTAAGACCCACAGCATACTTAACTATGTATATATTCATCCCCAAATAATTTAGTATTACAGAATGTGAACCAATAAGCTAAATCAGTGTACATTCAAGAACTTAGCTTTGGGGGCACCTGGGTGGCTCAGTGAGTTAAGCGTCCAACTCTGGGTTTCTGCCCAGGTTATGATCCTGTGGTTCGTGTGTTCGAGCCTCACATCGGGCTCTGCGCGGACAGTGCAGAGCCTGCTTAGGATTTTCTCTCTCCCTCTCTCTCTGTCCCTCTCCTGCCTGCGCGCACGCTCGCTCGCTCTCTCTCTCTCTCTCTCTCTCAAAATAAATAAGTAAACATTAAAAATAAAAGAACTTAGCTTTATACCATCAAAGGTTAATATGTCCCTTATGTTACTAGAGACGTTCTCTAATAAACCTAAAGAAATGGATAGATTTTGGTCTCTTTCCACCTTCCAGACATTCTTTGAATTTTTCTCAGAAAGATTGGTAAGGCAAATCTTATTTTTTTTTTTTTCTTATCCTTCCCCCTCTGTCCCGGCCAAAGGGTGAACTGTGGGAAGATCTCATGGGTGGAGTCCTAAACAACTTTCCCTTGATTGAATAACCCTCCTCCCAAGGGCTACTTGTGTGGTTTAAGTTACTTAAAAAACAAAACAAACAATCTGGGGTGAGAATCAGTTTGAAAAAAACTGGAGGTTACCAACAGACTTGCCCTGTGCAGCTGGAAAAGACGTGGAAAGCACAGGCTCCACGCACCAAAGAGGATAAATAAATGTGTCGCAAGTGCCATTAAGAAAACACATCTGCGCACTGTCAGCCCTGAGGATAAACACATGATTGTTTTCTCTTTCACAAGGAGCAGTGATGAGGAGAGGCGACTTGATGGACCCCATCCAGGTCTGTTCAATTTACATCATCTTAAGGTTGAGGGACGGGCACTTATCCAGCCTTGATGTGTTCCCAGAATCTCTCATCAGAAGGAAATCTTCAAAGAAAACAAATAGTATATTCATTCTCCCAGAGCACAGACAGCCGAGCAAACAAGGAAAGAAAGAAGAGGTTATCTGGCGGACCTCAGTTGCCCAAGATTGGGGTTTTGAGCCCAGCATCCTTCTCTGGTTTTCTTCTTTGTCCTGATTGCCCTGCCAGAGGGAAGAGCTGATGGAGCAGACATGGATATCTCTTATAGCTGCTGAGCGTAGCCACTGTCTCTTCCCTTAGCCCTAAACCCCAGACTTCCAGGGTCCATGAGCTCCCCCAGTATCTCAAGAAGTAGCTTTGCAAGTTTCATGAACCATAAGGAGAATTCATGAAAGATAACCAGGAGCCTAGGGAGTCTTGATGGTCCATTGAAACCTTCATGGACCTAATTCGAGAGAAGGTTCAGATACACAGGGGATGAAGAGGAGCCTGGGAGATGTCAACCACAGGGAACTTCCATGCTCCATATTCCTAGGGTTTGCCGAGAGTTTGCTATTTCAGTTTTAGGTGTAATCTTCTTCTTTTTGGTGAGGCCAAGTACTTCTTATATTATGTGCCTAAATCAGAGACTATGATGAGTATCTTTAAATTTTTTTTTTAAATGTTTTATTTATTTCTAGGAGAGAGAGAGACAGCGTGAGCAGGGGAGGGTCAGAGGGAGAGGGAGTCACAGACTGAAACAGGCTCCAGGCTCTGAGCTGGCAGTCAGCACAGAGCCCGACGCGGGGCTCGAACCCACGAACCGCGAGATCATGACCTAAGCGAAAGTCGGACGCTTAACTGACTGAGCCACCCAGGCGCCCCGATTATGATGAGTATCTTAAAGCCGCTTAGATTCAACCATTTATATGCCCTTCGCCACCTAAATTTCAAAATTTAATCTAAAGTGAATTAAATATAATTCCAACCTCAAATTTTCATACTAATGGAAAGCGGCCTCCCAGCCACCAGCACCTCAGAAATCATTCACATTTGACTTTGGAGGGTGTTCTTGGTTTATTAGCTGACATGTTGAAAGTTGGCTTCGTATACAATAATGGAGTGGACAGAGATGGAGTTAGAAGCCTGTCTACATTCTCCTCATTCTGTCTTCTCCTTTTTCCTCCACCTTGTCTACTTCCTGAAACTCTTTCCATTTCCTCGTCTCTACAGAGGGGTGGGGATGGAGGGTGACATGACATATACTAAAGGACTCTTGTGATACTACAGCTCTTGTACCACTACCGTGTTGTCGAATACATACGCCCTGATGCAACCTTCAGTTACTCATTTAACAACCGTTTCAGTGCCAGTTAGGTGCTACCGTGCTAGTCGTGCAAGATAAAAAGATGAATGAGATACCATTCTTACCCTCGAAATGATCTCAAACATGTCTGTTAACCATGCGGCCAGCACTTCGTTAACACTGTTGAGGGGCGCAGCAAGTTGATGTCAAAACAGCTGTACGGAATGATACTGTGGTTAATGATGCTCTTGACTTTTGCCAGCATTCAATATCTCACATTAAAGCTTGTAGCATTTTCCTGAAATGCTACAAGCTATTCTAAATGGTCAAGGAAGTGTATTCACCCGGTAACTCTGGAGAACGCTCTCAGACACAGAAGCCCAGAGAGATTATGTACCTTTCCAGGGTTACACATGGGTAAAGGTTGAACCTGGACTAGGATCCAGCCCTCCTGCTTGCTAGCATTGGGGTAGTTGATAGTTAAGAAAGTAGGCTTGGAGCCTAACTCCCTGGGTTCAAATTCCGGTTCTGCCACTTACAGGCCGAGTGGCCTTGGGCAAGTTAACTCTCTGTGTTTTAGTTTCTTCCTCTGGAATGGGGCTAGAAGAGTAAATGGTTTCACAGGACGTGTGGCTTAAGTGAGCTGTTAATGTTGGAGAGCTCAGAGCATAAGTAGTATAGTTTCATATTTAATAACCGCCGTTAGTAGCTAGAAGTGAGGCTGGGATGCTTTCTGACATACAGCAGAAAATCAATTGACGTTACGTGATAATCAAAGCTGGTGTTGTAGCCAGTTCTTAGATCTGTCTGTCCAAGATATCTCATGAGTACATTGTATTTCTGCCAAAAAAAGAAAAACCTGCTTACACCCGCACCTGGCACATAGTAAGTGTTCAGTGGGTGCTAGCTGTTATCTCACTATATTGCTTTCCTTTCCTGTAGTGTTGGAGAGCTGGTTTTTAAGAGCTTCACTGGAACTGGGAGATAATGCTCCCACCCCAAGCCCCACCCTCCCACTCTGTGCATGCGTGCGTGCATGCGTGCGTGTGTGTGTGTGTGTGTGTGTGTGTGTGTGTGAGCACGCCAGTGGATAAGAAGGTGTGTGCTAATGGCAAATCCAATAACTCAGTCAGTAAATGATCTCAGCCAAAAGTTCTGTTGCAGGAAATCAAAGTCAGATCTGTAAACCTGGTGAAATTCAAATTCCTTTTAAACATTTATTGCCATTTCCAGGCAAGAAACATTTCCACCGATCAGATTGTTTTGGCCAGGAAATCTTGCATTTTAAAAGAGAGTAAAAAGTGAAAAAATACTTTGCAGTACGTGACACAATTTACAGTTCGCCTCTCAGGAATGTGTGTCATGTTTTAAACTTGAGTAGGCTGATATTCTCCAAACATGCTAGTGCTTCATATTTATAGAGTGCTTTATTTTAGAGTGTTAACAATGAATGAGAAAAAGCGGAACTTTCTGTAGGCATTTTTCCCTATTTTTTTTTTTTTTATCTTGATGCTATTTTGATTTGGAAGCAGCCTTGTTTTTTTTCTTCTTCAAACACCACAGGATTCTGTTCTCTTGCTCTTTTTCCCCAAAGGAAACACTTCAATTGCTTTTATTGATGAGGAGAGGAAAAATCTAAACATCAGGCAACCAGGCTAATGAGAGACAGGCTGACGTGACATCTAACAAAGAACAAAACCAATTACCCCTCTTGGTGTAGGTATACCGGGTTCACGAGGACACAGAGGAGGGGGGTGTAGCACACACACTGGCTGTGCCCAGCCGTCGTCCCTGGGTCCACCTGGAGGCCGCCTGTGGCTCAGGAGACAACCTGCTACATGCCTGCAGCTCCTTACCACAGAGCAACCTCTGCAGCCTCTCCGTCCGAGGGTGTTCTCTGGGCTGCGGGGGTATACTCCACGCCCTGCCCCTCCCCCACACTACAGTTACCCTCAACCACGGAGTGGGGAGAGTTGGTGAAGAAGAATAGCCTAGACTCCCCCTCCCCCGTAGTGGGACGGTCCTGAGATGTGCTCCACAGGTTCCCAGTGGGTCCTCAGCAGGCCCCACGCCTGTCGCCTACAGTAACTCACTTTGGCTTCCTCCCCTCCCCGGTCTCACCACCCCTGCGCCCACTCTGCTGGACTTTCTGGAATCACCTCTTGCACCCAGATAATCTCCTTTTGGGGGGAACCCAAAACAGGACAAGAACCTAAAACTATTTACCCAGCTGTATTTCTTATGCCGCTCCTCCCCCGCTCTCTGAGTGCCAGAATTAAAGATGAGACCTTTGTTAAAAGATGGGCAATATAATAGGGTCCCTTTCGCTGGAGTGTTTTTTATGCCATACTCTAATTTGGGATGTGTGATGCTCTTTAGGTTCTTTTTGTTTTTAATTTTTTAAATGTTCGTTTATTTATTTTAAATAGTTTATTGTCAAGTTGCTTTCCATATAACACCCAGTGCTTATTTTTGAGAGAGACAGAGTGTGAGCATGGGAGGGCCAGAGAGAGAAGGAGACGTAGAATCTAAAACGGGCTCCAGGCTCTGACCTGTCAACAAAGAGCCTGACATGGGGCTCAAACCCGTAGATGGCGAGATCATGACCTGAGCTGACAGCAAGAATCAGATGCTTAACCGACTGAGCCACCCAGGTGCCCCTCTTTGGGTTCTTGAAGCTAAGAGTTTCTTGGGATGCTGGTTTTCCTTAATCCATTGGCCAAATATTTATTGAGCACTTCCTGTGTGCCATGTAGTCTGCTGGGTGCTGGCATTACATCAGTAAGTGAAGCAGACAGAATCCCCGCCCTCCTGGCCATGGCCATCTAGTGGGAGGAGACAGGCCACAAGCAAACAATGTATAGTACATAGCACGTGCTGGAAAGTGGTAACCTCTGTGGACTACAGAAAGTCAGCTAAGCAAGGGACTTCGGTGGCAGGAGAGGTGGGGGCTGGTTGCAATTTTAACTCAGGTTATGCTGTCACTTTTCTCTCTCCTGCAGAGGGAGGGCTGTGTTGCTTGATTCTGTGACAGGCTGCCCCCACAGTTAGCCCCCCTTCTCCCTTCTCATTTTCCAAATCAGTCTCCAAGCAGAAGCTAATGCTGTTAATAGTCATTAAGGACAGGAAACAAATGTCTGTCTTTTCTCCAGATGAAGTTCTTTGCTCACATTGACTTTTTTTTTTTTTTTTTACTTCTGTCTGGAGCTTGGCTAACAGCGGACACCAGGAAGTAAATGTTCAATGAATGATGCATGCATGTCAGGACCTACTTCTCTGTTTGAAACCCAGTTGAACTTTAATGGCCAACCTTGCTATAGTTAAGATCACTGGGGCAGGAAGGGCAGGGAGGACATTGGAAGCATACCTAGTTCACATTCCCCTGTAATTAAAAATGAAGCTTAATCATTAGTGTTAAGGGCATGGGTGGCTCTCATGCACATGGAGAAAGTTGAGTTTCACCTTCTCTTGCCTTCTGGGACCATGCTGGTATAATACTAGAGGCGGGGTGGTCTCCAGGATGTGGCTTTGGATGGGGTCACCAGGCAGAGAAGGGGCAACTTTAATGTCCCCACACAGTGGCTAAGGACAAAGCTCGGGTTACTTAGGACAGGGCCTATTCCTGCTACTCTTTCCTGAGACAAGTGAAAGTGTGGATGGAGAACTGGGCAAAGTCAGTGGCTGGGGAGGAGGGTGGGGAGCCGGTGTTGGGGAAGGGATGGGCATTTGCACTGAAGGGTTCACGGTAGAGAGCCCCCCATCCTTGCTCAGAGATGGGAGGAGAGGCTGGGGGCCAGGAGGAGAGGAGCCAAAGCAGCTGCCTCAGAGTGTGTTCTGGGCATCGGGAGCACCAGTCATGAAGTGAGATGANGTGACTCAGTTGGTTAAGCATCAGACTCTCGGTTTCAGCTCAGGTCATGATCTCATGATTTGTGGGGTTGAGCCCCGCATTGGGCTCCACACTGATGGCACAGAGAATCCTGCTTGGGATTCTCTCTCTTTCTCTCTCTCTCTCTCTCACTGCCCCTTCCTGCTCTAGCTGTCTCTGTCTCAAAATAAATAAACAAATTTAAAAAAAAAGAACCCTGTTGGAATTGGCTAATCATTCCAACTAAGTACAAGGAGACGGTCTGTGGCTGCTTTGTCCCCCACTCCATGATTGCTGTGGAATCGTGCAGGGGGAAAGGCAGGCGGATCTGGTCTTCAGAATTTACAGGTTAATTAGGAAATTGGGAATTCCTGCTTTCTCGGGTTGCCTCTCACCCCTCTCTCAGTGACTTGAGACTGATGAAGGCAAGATCCCCTGTGAACATTTGGGATGAAACACTTTGTCAGGAAAACAAGCAAATAAATTTGACAGCTGCTTGATATAGGACAGTCATTAAATTTGCAAGAATGTAGGTCTTCTATTATTTAGTGACGTTAATCTCTCTCCCAAAAAAAGGAAAAAAAGAAGGGTTCAGAACTGCAGAGTGAGGAGGCTGTGCTGTTTACTCTGCTAAGGGCCCTGCCTCACACTCCCTTTCCTCCTGGGGCTCCTGGGCTGGACTCATCAGGCCAGCGTAGCTCAGTCACGTGCGTGGGTTTTCAGGGGCTGGTATTTAGGCCTCGCTTTAATTCCATTCCTTCACTTGCCTCCTCTTTTCTCTTCCATCACCTGCTTTTTTGGCCGTTTCCCCACCTTTCAGACCCACCATAGGGAAAATGGGGTGAAGAAATGAAACTCAAATTGGCCATGTATTTTACTGCTAGGGGTGTTTCTGGGAAGAAGATTTGGTATGAGGTGAAGTTGAAATGCCGGCCAAAAGGAGAGTTTAGAAAATTCTGTGGCTTTCTTTGTGCCCTTTTACTCGGGAGGGATGACTAACAATTGATATATTTCTTTTCCAAGAAAGGTTGAAATACCACAGGGGATTAAACACAAAGTTGTGGAGCAGTGTTCCCTCTTGACTCCACGCAAACACAGAAGTAAGATGGAATGTCCAACTGGTGGGAGGGGCCGTTGACAAGAGCTACTTTTCTGGTGGCTTTGAGAAGAGAGAGACCTGTGAGCTTTTCCTGGATGTGCAAAGGCCACTCAGTCATGGAGGGGGCAGCACACCCCACCTGGGCCTGTCGGGGCACACGGGCTGTGCACAGGCCTCCTCAGGGCGCTGTTTGTGTCCGTGCTCCCTAGATGGCTGTACTTCAGTGCTCAAGGGCAAGTCCTGCCTCTGCAGGGTTTCCTGCTGCAGGACCTAGATCAAGTCACTTCGTCTCTGGGTGCCTCAGTTTCCTCTTCTGTAAAAATAAGATAATAAATCCAGGTCATAAAAGTGTGTGCCCACAGGAAGGCATGCAAACCCAAACGTGTGCACACTCGTGACAGCCGCCAGGGTAGGCAGGGCTGTGAGTCTGAGCTAACTTCACCAGGATCCTATGCACACGAGACCATGCCTTGACTCCCTCTGGGGCCATGTGCCCCAGTCAACCGGTCATGTTGTCATGTGCTCAAGTCACCGGTCTTCCTACGATGGACTGGGATTTAATTGCTCTGGAAAGCATCCGAACCTTTGTTTTATGGTCTTTGGAGTAGAACATTCCACGAGACTCTTTCTCCAGGCCGTTCAGAGTGCTACTCTCCAATGATATCCCATGGCTAATTTGGTCATGAGTAACATTCAGCAAATATTTATTCGATACTTATTATATAATCCTGGGTGTTGGAGGTACAGTGGGCTGCTCATCAGATAAGGTCCTTGACCTCATCATCCCTCTGTTCTAGGGAAGAGAATCAGACAATAAACTGTCAGGTGGCAGTGCATGCTGTGGAAAAGATGTCACAGATCCGTCTCTCAACAAGTAATGCCTCCAAATCCATCCATTCATTTTTTTTCAACAGGTATTGAAGGAGCCATTGAGGAGGTAGAGAGCTGCCTGGACTCCAGGTGTTTACACAATCATTCTTCTCCCCTTCCTCCCTAAACAAGTCATCTTGTGTTCAACAGAATGATCTGGGCCGGTTAATTTTGAGCCAAACTCATTTAGCATGGCAATGTCCACCAGGCATGGCCACCCAGACAAATGATTTCCGGCAAAGGCATTACACAAGTGCATCCTGTGGGGGTAAGCTAACTGGCAGTTGGGGGAGGAATTTCCAGCACATGCCAGACCCTGAAAGGAAATAAGGGGAAGTCAGTCTTCACACTGCCCCAGGCTGCCCCTCCTCGCATCCACAAATTCTTGTACGTTTTCCCTATAGAGTGTTGTTTGTTGGTTTCGACTAGGGATAATCTATCTCTAATGAAAATCCTGTGCTATTTGGTGAGCTGTAAGTTGACTCTTACTGAGTCTTTTAGAACAATATTCATGTAGAAATATATTTAGGTCATTTCCAAAATGGAGATGATTGATCCAATTACGCAGATGGACGTGGCAACCAGCAGATGTCCCTGATTCTTCTTCCTCTCTCTTTGTTTTCTGAGAGAGTTGGAAGTTGGCACAGAAGAGGCCCTGATCAATGTGGATAAGTCAGTCACTGAGACAGGCTATTCTGTGTCTGTGGAAGAAGACCAGAAGCTTTCCTTTTGAGGGGATGATGGGCAGTGAGGAGAGGTAGGGTGGCCGAGTTTTCTAGATCCTACGATTTGAAAATCAGGGACTCAAAGGAAGTCTGTCCTTCCTGAGTAATTGTATCCCCAGGCCGCTGAACTTCCTCTGGGTTTCAACTTTCACCCCAGCCAAGCTCTGAGGAGGGAGGACAAAGGGGAGTCGGCCCCTCCTCCGGGAAGGGAGGAAGTAGGCGTGCAGTGTGGGGTGATCGGCCCACAGGCTGCTCCGTGTGGCCATTTCTCTGCTTCCTGGGCGCAGGAGCTTGGTGTCTGGTTTCTCCTTTTCCTCTGGCCCTGTGCCTCTGTGGGCCTCTCCATTGGCCTTTGTGCACATCGGGGTCAGCGTCTGTGAGACGGCTGCCACGCAGTTTTGTTTTGCGAAGGGAGGGGGCTCTGAAGGCAACGTTGGGTTTGGCAGTAATCCGTGATTTTTATTCAGTTGCTCTGTCCCTGTGATGTGAACAAATCTTGTTAGACCGAAGGCTACCGGTGTGGGATTTGGGATGTTGATTCGCCAAGAACCAGGAAAAGAGTAACGCAGGGGCTGCTGAGAGAATGTTCCAAACACTTCCGAAGATGCAGCTTTTTAGGCATCGCCAGTCCCGAAGGGGTACCCGCTTTCAAGTATCTCCTCACGAACAAACAGTTGCCCTAGGAAACTGTCCTGCGTGGCCCTCGGTTGACCTGGCTACAACACTTAAAGATGACAAATGGCATCTTGTTTTATAATATTTTATAGGGGCGCCTGGGTGGCTTAGTCGGTTGAGCATCCGACTCTTGATTTCGGCTCAGGTCATGATCTCATGGTTGGTGAGTTTGAGCCCCGCATTAGGCTCCGTGCTGACGACACGGAGCCTGCTTGGGATGCTGTCTCTCCCTCTCTCTCTGTCCCTCCCCTGCTCTTGCTCTCTCTCCCTCTCTCAAAAGAAATAAACTTTAAAAAACTTATAAAAAATACATTATAATATTTTATCTTTTTTACATGTCGCTAATATAAAAACTTACCATTTCTCATTTCGTCTGAATTAGGCTCACTTTACAGTTTGGCTATATCTTTTTCACTTAGAAGGCAGTATAGTTATTTGCTGGTGGCAAATCAAGTAATGAAGATTAAACCCTAATACATACAATTTTTAAAAAGTGGAAAGCAGCTACCCCTCTCCAAGTCATTGCCTAGAGTTAGCCATAGTTTATTCCTCTAGCTGTGTGGCCTTGGCCAGATTCCTGGGCCTCGCTTTCTTCATCTGTAAAAGGAGGATGATAGTACTACTAATCCCATGGGGTTCTTGTGGGGACTAAGTACAACGTCTCAGTTAGCTACCGTTGTCAGTAGTATGTACTTTCTGTATACATTGGTGCTGATGCTGCGTCTTTCCTAGCTTCAGACCTTTAATGGGCTGGCCAGACCTCAGTGAGCCGTATTTCACTTAGGATAGGGCCCATGTGAGTGAGGAAGCCTGGCCTGTGATTTGGTTTTATTTAGCAGGATCTGGTTTAGTTCGATTTCCTTCATGGCTTCTAAGAAATGCCAGGCTTTCTTGAGTAGGAGAGGGAAGGAATTGGAATGGGCCTCTTGCTCTCAGAAGGGACCTGACCAGTAAGGTCATTACTTCTCTTATAAGACCCTGGACCATCAGTACGGGTGCCGTCACCCAGAGGCCGCTCTCCTACCCAGAAATGTGATGGGAAGATTTATGGCCAAAGGAATAGCTCTGACTGACTTGGACAGAAGAGGGAACCAAAATCTCCTACTAGATGAGCGGATGGAAAATTAATTGGGTTTTTAGTTTAGTGTTCCTTTTTTTTTTTTTTAAATGTTTTATTTATTTCTAGGAGAGAGAGAGAGAGACAGCGCGAGCAGGGGAGGGGCAGAGAGAGAGGGAGACACAGAATCTGAAGCAGGCTCCAGGCTCTGAGCTGGCAGTCAGCACAGAGCCCGACGCGGGGCTCGAACCCACGAACCGCGAGATCATGACCCGAGCGAAAGTCGGACGCTTAACCGACTAAGCCACCCAGGCGCCCCTCCTTTTTGTTCTTTTAATGAAATGCGGAAGAGCTAGTTTGCTTGTTTTGCCAATTTCACTGTGAAAACCATAATAAGAGTGTATATATGTGGCTGTTTGTCCACAGAGAGCAGAAGAAATCACCTCTGAGCCATCTGACAAAAGACATGAGCAGACTGGACATGCTTTTTGTCTGCCTTCAAAACCAAGGGTATTTGTTCAATAACTTAGTTTTTGAAGCCCAGGGAAGGAGTCCGAGAACCTGTCTCCTTGTCCCGGTTCTGCCGTGTGTGGCCTGGAACAAGTTACTTAACCTCTCTGTGCCCCAAGTGTGTCATCTATTTAAGAAAATGAGGCTGGAAGTCCCTGCCCTCCAGAGCTATTTTGGGGGAATGAGAGATGTGATCATGGGTCACGCTGCTGCGTTGTTGGCTGCACAACGCGCACCCTGGACCAGAGGCTCCCCTCTCTGCGCGGGTGCGGAGCCCTGTGGGCTTGCACTGAGGGAAGCTGCTGGAGAATCAGAAGACAGGCCACTGCCCTCAAGGGACTTTGAGCCAGAGAGAATTCAAAGCACACATGTGAAAGCTGCCTGAACCCTTAAGAAGGAAAAGGATAAAATTAGAGTCACCACAAGAGCATTTGATAATAATAAGATGCCAGAGAGAAAATGTGCCTGGAAACCCACAGGGAGTTGACAGAGTNTCTCTTCACTGTGCCGTAGACTTTATGCAGGCTTATTAGGTCTCTTTTCTGAACTCTGAGGTTCACAGGACAAGGAACGGTGACAAGATTCCTCTCTTAAGTTCTTCAGTGACTTGCTTAGAGTCATCTTGTTTATTAGTGAATCGTAGGGGCGGGGAGGGCGTAAAAAGTGGATTTCCTAACACCCAGGCCAGTGTTGATGAAGTTGCTGGAGTTTCTAGGGGAAGATAAAAATACAGCGACAGATTTCAACTTATTGATTGATTCATTTATGCAGCAACTGCAAATCTACATTAAAGAATGCACTTTGTTTTTCCCTTAATAATAGAGATGAGATACCTCTCACATGCTGCTTTAGCTTCTTCTGAAAACAAACTACCAAACTGGTAACTGTCCAGTTAGTTGGAATTGGAGTCAATTGAACAGGTGCCCAAGTTAATTGTTGAACTGAGGACTCTGAAAACCACATACACCTGCCCAGCGTGAGACCTTCTGTCCCTTCCCCACCAGGTCTGCTGCTCTAGGGGTAGGGCCAGGACCCTCAAGGTTCAAGTCCAGCAAAAAATCAGTGCCTTGGCCACGTACTAAAAGCAAGTCTTCCATACACTGCCTCTCAGGCTGAGGCCAACGGTCTACTAAATCTGCTTGGGAACTGATTTGTTAATTATTCTTTTCCTTTTGTGTCATTTTTCAAGATAAACTTACTTGGGCCAGCCTCCTAGAAAACCTTTTAAAATGCTAATTGTGCAGTTGTGTGAATAATGTAAAAATGAGTCACGTGCTACACTCAGCACTTGACTAATTAACAAGCAGTAAATGAACCCTTGCCTAGCAAATTCTGTACCAGCCTGCGTGAATGACAGGGAGCTTCCTGGAGCCGCAGTTGGAAGCGTTTGGCTTTGTAAATGGGTTGTTACAGGAATTGGTCCGTGGAAATCAAGAATCATTAGGCATAGTACTATCTTTTACCAAAATTGAACACCATTGGTGGATTCCATTCAGGGAACGTTTGTTGAGCCCTTGTAGGTCTTTGTGATCGGCCCGCGGGGCAGGACTACAAAGATGAATTAAGTGCGGACGCTCCTAAAAGTTAATAATCTGGCAAAAGACAGAGGTGAATAATCAAAGACAGGCGTAGGACGCTGTAGACCACAGGGACAGAATCTCCAATTAATGGTGGCTTACAGGATGAAGATATTTAATTATCTCCTAAGATCTGACGTCTGAAGGAAGGCGGTTCTAGGGTAGGTTTAGTAGCTGGGCCATGTGGTTCACACCCCCTTCTTCCCACACGTTAGCTCTGCCGTCCTCATCATGTTGGCTTTTTGTCCTTAGGCTTGTGGTATCATGGTTGCCATGTGATGGTCTCGTGCCAAGGATCATATTCTCAAATGACAAGAGTTCACAGGTAGTAAGCAAGGCAAGGGCAGTCAAGGGCTGTGCCCCACTCCCCTGCCATTCATCCAAACAAGTCACACGGCTACACCAAGATGCGAGGCTGGGGTGCTGGAAATCCACACTGTCTGGACAGCCACTTTCCATCGTCAGCCCCATCCCTATGATCCCTATGGAAAGGAAGGGTTATAAACTCTGTGAGGCCATTGGACCTCTTTGCCACACGATACAGAAAGTGCTCATAATGCGGTTAAGTACAGATGCACACGGAGTACAGAGACAGTTCATTCTGCCTGGAAAAATGATGGGCGGTTTTGTAGAGGACCTGACATTTCAGCTGAGTCACCAGGTGGATGAGGGGAAGAAATCCAAACAGGAAACCCGGTGCACAGAGACGGAGCGGCATGAGACAGCTTGTCGGAGGTACTGTGCTCTTGGTATTTTCTTGCCCTCTTTACCCCATCTTTTTGGGCAAACCCTTATCTAGCAAGTCATTTAACTCCTCAGAGTCCTCGAGTCCTCATCTGTAAAAAGGAGGCGGTTGGATTCTGCAGCTGTGAAAAGGTCTGCAAGGTTTTCTCGCTCATCCTGTCTCTCCATTACAGAGGTTCCAGTAGACATTTCGTATACAGCTGACACAGGAATTCTGTAATCTTCTGTCCTCTATAGAAGCACATTCCAAAAGAGAGGCAATGTGGCATCATAAGCAGAGCATGACACTGGGAATCATGGACCTGAATGTGAAGCCTTACTTTGTCATTCACTTGCTCTGGCTCCTCGAGAAGACACTTAAGCTCTCTCTAGCTCACTTTCCTCATCTGGAAAAGGGAGGTTATGGCCTTTATCCACACGGCTCTTTGGAAGACAGTGATAATTGTCATTAATGCAGCACAGTGCTAGATACTTATTAGGCTCTCGGTAACTCTCAGATGAAGAGAGAAACGTGGCCAATACACAAAGGTTTAAATGTTCAATGAGGCATTACGTTGCATGTGTATTTGTGTGTGTGGGCGTGCGTTAAATGGACAAGGACTTTTGAAGTCACTAATCCCCGGTGTGGGCAGTGTGGCTGCCACAGGGACTTTCAGGTAGTGCTGATGAGACTGTGAATGGATAATGACATTTCTGGGGGACAGTGTGGCCATTAGAATGTGTCTTTTAGAAATGTTCAAGCCCTTTGACCCAGCAATTCAAAGTCTGAGAATTTATGCTGGGTGGATAATTAATGATGTGAACATGGGTGTAATTAGTATAAAGTTATTCATCATGATGGTATTGGAATAAAAGGTTTGGAATCAGCACAAATAACCAAGAGTAAACAATTCATTAAGCGAATTAAGCTTGACTCATATATTTTAATATTACCCAGATATTATTAGTCCTGTTTGGGGAGGATATTTGATGATGTAGGGGAAATGGTCATGATAGAATACTTATTTGGAAAAAGCAGCCTACAAAACAGTATGTACAACCTGGTCCCAGTTTTGTAAAAGTAAATAACTATCATGCTTAGAGAAGTCACTGGAAGGTAAAACACCAAAATGTGAAAATGATTATCTCCGGGTACTGGAAACACAAGGGGTTTTTATTTTCTTCGGTGCTGCTCTGAATTCTACACATCGCCTTGCATTGCGCATGTAACAATATGGAAAAACGCTTCCAAAATTAAGAGGAAATATCAGTTTAGAAAAATTACCAAAAAAATGAGGATGCATCAGCTGCAGTCAACTGTGTAAGAATACTCCTACATCCCCAAAGAAAAAGAAGATTGGAAGGAAAGATGTCCAAATCTATTCATTGATTTTCTCCACTTGGTGGAGTGATGGATCATTGCCCTTTTCTTCTTTATGCTAGTTTGTGTTTTCCACCTTTTCCAGGTTTGGCATATGTTGTTTTTATGAGCAGAAAAAGAGAGCTACCACCACATAAAGCCCAGGCTTCTCTGGCCCCACAGCTGCGAATTCATTCAGCCGATGTGGAGACCTGGTACCCATGGTGACCATCTCTGCCTCCCGAATACACCAAGTGCCATGTTCCAAAAGGCAGAGGGGCGAAGCCAGGGGTGCTGTTGGTGGGGCAGATGAGTACATTTTGCAGGCGTCAGAAGTTACAGTAGAACCTGTCCTCCACAACAGGGCAAGCCTGCTTTTTAAAAACGTGTGCGTGCTGATCCAATAGGTGCCTCTGGCTGGATGCATAGAGCTCTCTGGTGGCCGAGAGGTGTCAGCGCAGCAATGTTTGTACTTCAGAACCAAATCCAAGTTCTCTTAGCCAAACCAGCATGTCCAGGAAGTGCCGCATACTTGCAGATGAAAGTCCAGGACCTCATAACAGGTAGGAAAACGTCAGCCAGCACCATTCCCATAGTATCTCTAACAGAGAAGGAATCCTCCGTATCTACCAGCTAGAGGGGGTACCGGCTCCGCCTTCATGTCCATGTCAAAGGCGCTCAGTCCTGCTTGGTTTTGTAATAACTGTGTATTAAAACGCACGCCATAACAACTCATGTGTGAGCCTTGGTCACACTGCTCGTCTCACAAGCTCATACTGTGGGAAACTATCCTTGTGGGTTGTTTTCCAAGCAGGTCTGGTCTTCATGGCATCATAGAAGGTTAGAGCTGGAAGGAGCCTTAGAAACAAAGAAACTGAGTTCCAATAAAGCCAAGTGGCTTAAAGAGATGACTCATTACCGGCTGATCCAAGAATGGAACCTATTCCCACCTGGAGAATTTCTTCCAGCAGCCTCCCCTGTTTCCCTCAGGCTGCCTTCATCTCTTGGGTGGCTGACTTGAAACCAACACTGAGGCTTCAGATTCTCACTGTTCCTGGGTAGTCTTGTGTTTCTCTTTGTTTGCATCACACTGTGACTCTGTGCATCTTGAGGTGGGGTGGTCAGCCTGTGTGTCTAACTAACTAACACTATGGTCGTTAGTCTGTATGTAACTGTCACTGTATTCCTATTGTATCTCTGTCTTTTGGTTTGGGTATATTCCATACCCTCTACTGTGTTATAAATTCCTTGAAGATCATCTTGTGTGTCTTTTGTATTCCAACATAATACTCTATAGAGGTGTTGGGACCATTGACACAATTCATGTTACCTTCTTTGTAAGGCATGAATGAAAATAATGTCTGAATCATTTGGATCCTTAGACTCAGGACTTTGTTGATAGGATATTGTTCTATATTTAACTTCTGTATTGGCACTGGCTTTTAGAGAGGCCTGAAGATTAGTGGGAATTTACCCCCTGGGCATTCTAGAATGTTCCATCGAGAGGTAATTAAGGGGAAGAAAAGGAACAACTTGTACTCCCCAGTTGGCGAGCCATTTATTTGGTTATATATTTATTTCTGCTGGATAAAAAGTGCTTTCAGTTTTATTGCACTCTAACATCGTCTCAACATCACCATAGCGATGGCACCTTAGAACTTTGCTGCACAATTGGAAATCTGAGGATAAGCTCTGAAGTGCTCTCTGCAGTCAATTTGAGTATTCTGTCATTTTATTCATTTTGACAATCAATTTTTAAGGAAAGAGAGAAATGTCTGACTTCATGCTCAGGTCATATCTCACAGTTTATATGGGCTCAAGTCCTGCATCGGGCTCCGTGCTGACCACTTGGAGTCTGGAGCCTGCTTCAGATTCTGTGTCTCCCTTTCTCTCTCTGCCCTTCCCTGCTCATACTCTGTCTGTCTGTCTCTCTTTCAAAAATCAATAAACATTAAAAAATTTTTTAAGTGGGCATTGGGAGGNAGACCAGCGCGGTGAGGGGTTTTGGGACCAGAGCCATAAGGTTTGATTCTTGGCATTGCCAAGCTAGTAGGAAGAAAATGGATGGGGGTGTAAATGGGTCAGATGGGCCTTAGATGATTGTCGAGTATGTGTGAGGAATGTGGAGAGTTCCATTGTAAAGTTCTATCTACTTTAGGGGTTATTTAGAAATGCTCCATTAGAACCTTAGTTCCTCTCTCCAAAAAATAAATAAACAAACAAACAAATAAGGAAATTCTTAAACTTGGCCAAGGTTATTAAACAAATAAATGGAAAAGAAAAACAACATGGTTAATACAAGACTATACTTATTAAAACACAAAGGTTATAATGAGCACAGACTTTGAAGTAGGACATGGGTTTAAATCACATTTCTTCCTCTGTTTGTAACCCTGGGCGTCTTTGACCTTCTGTCTCCTCAGCTATGAAAGAAGGATGTAAGACTCACCTTCCAGAGTTGCTGGGGCCATGAGAAATTAATATGTGTCAAGCACCTAGAACTCTCCCTGCCCTTGGTAGACATTTCCTCAAAGTAGTTCCTGCTTTTTTATATTATTAATTTATTATTATTTATCACTAATATCCTAAGTGAGTTAATAATCCCAGTGAATCCCAGTAGGCTCACTGGGAAGGAGCGTGCCTGGGAACAGCCATTCCTTTGGTCTTCAGGCAAACAGGAGCTCCCAGGTCGCATGAGGAGGACCAGCCCAGAAGTCTCATTGTTTTGGTACTTGATTTGGGAGCCTTTTCCAGGAGCAGCAGCAACTTAATGGGGGAGAACGTCCCATCAAATCCCAAGGGATACCTAGTTTCATTGGGCGTGAGAGTTCAAGGATCCTTTACACAGGAAGGATTTCTAAAACAAATGACTCCTCAGTGTAGAACTCATCCCCAGACCTGCTTCCTCCTCTGTCCCAATGTCCCTCAATTCCCAGTGAAAGTGGCCTGCAGCTTTCACCAGCAATTCAGTGAGCTTCTCCCATGGAGTCTAATTTACTTCTGTATCCCCAGTACATGGCTCCTAATGAGAACTGAGGGAATTTTTTTTCTTTTTTGGATGGATGGATGGGTGGATGGGAGGAAGGGTGGATGGGTGTGTGGGTGGGTGGGTGGATGGATGATAGAAACTGACCTGAGGTAGGATGTCTCTGTGTTCCAACAGTTGAGTTTTATTTTTTAGTCTTTTTAAATATCTTGTTTGCTTTTTAAGAAAATTCCCACTAATAACCTACCGTATACCAACTGGTCTACCACTGAGCACCTGTTGTATACCAATGAGCATCTAGTTTTTGTATCATTTAATCCTCACAACACTCTGAGGTAGGCTTTATTAATATCATTTTACAGATGGAGAAATCCATGATCAGAAAGACTGAAGAACTTGCCCAAGTTCACGTACCATTTATATCCAAAATTTCTTTCCTGTGTGTCCTGCAATGCAGGCATACCTATCACACCAACCATTCATACCAGTATAGAACTGAGGAAGAGAGTCTCTAACCCAATACATTTCTGAGAGGCCAGGGGTCACTATTCGGAAGAAAATCTGATGGCAAAAGGGAGTTTTCACTTGGATATGCATTGGAGGGTGGCGGATGAGGGGAGGGCATGGATCAATGGAGGAAAGAAGTAGCAGGCATTCTTGCCCCCCAGGCTGCTCTGCCAAGTGGAACTCAGTCACAAGTAGGAAGGAGTGAGACGGATTGTTCTGTCTTGGAGCATCCCTGGGATCAGTCCACGCCCCCTGCTCACAGGGCAACCGCCACTGAAAAGTTCTCAGGCAGCCTGGAGACAGTGAAGGGGGACCAAATGTTTTGCCCTGTCCCACTGTCTTTGTTTAGGTTCAGAAGAAGAACAGGAGCAGACACTGAGACATCAATTCCTGTGCACATGCTTCACTGAAGGAGTGCTCTGAGGAAAAGGGGAGTCAGGGAACGGGACAGGCCAAGGGGAAAAGAAGTCTGTTTGCGGTCTTAGCCAGACACTTGCCTCAGCACCAGAGTTGATCCTGCCTTGAAGCGAGGGGACGGCCCTTCTGTATCACCGAGTCAGTCAGTCATTAGCTGTGGGCTGCCCCTGGAGAAGGGCTAGGTAACTCCCGCTGACCAAAGGCATCTCTCCAGACAAGGGATCACCTGTTGGGTGCTGTTAACAATGAATACTCAAAGCATCCGGGGGAGGCGATCCCCGCCCAATTAAGAGGCTCTGGGTAGGACATCAGCGGTATCCGCTGTACCCACCAAGCTCCCATATATGGTCTTGCTCGCGTGGCTTGTATGCACAATTTCCGCAGGGATTTTAACCAATGCCCTTCCCGTTCGGATGCAGACTGACTTGGTGGGTGGAGGTAGTCCAAATGAAAGTTCCTTCTTTGCTTCTGAAGGAGAGGGGATACCAAGCAGGGATCCCTCCCGTGACCTTGCCAGTCTAGAGACTTTCTGCACTCATTCTTTGTTGGCCACCTACTGCTGGGGTCCCCCTCTGACTCCGTCAAAACTTGACATTCTTGGTAAAGTGTAGCCTAAGGTTTTCACTTTAATGGAATTTATCATGCATAGTTCCCTTTGATGTAGGACAGCCAACATCATGACGTCTAGATTATATTTTCCTTCCTCTGTCCCCAAGTTTTAGTTCTCCTCTTAGTTCCGATGTCCCCCACTCCTGCTAAACCCCCATCCAACACTTCCTTCTCCAGTCCTGTTAATACTTAACCTGGGGTCAAGGTTTCTTTGGGTGAAGAACAATGAAAAAGCAATCAAGCTGGCCTTGAGTGCTGAGGGAGTGAAAACTGGTTATGTGTCTAATTTGAGACATTCCTAAGAGTAGGCTTTTCTTTATGGTCAAGATTGAAAGAAACTAACGGATGTGGGCTTTTTTTTCCCCCTTGCCTTACACATTAAGGATTAGTCATAGGATCATGTTGAAATTATTCGATCGAGAAATAAGTGATTAACATTTAACTTTCTTAATGGGCAATTACTCAACAGCTATGCCAGTGGGTAAATATTTACTCATCATCTATTCCAAGGAGTGAATGTTAACTTGAGTCAAACAGTTACTTGTGTTAGTTCTTTAATAATGGCAAAGTGAATTTTATGTAGCTCTAAGAGCTCCAATTTCCTGCCAAATAAGAGCTGACTGAAGGATGTTCAGAGCTCTGAGCCGGGTTTAAATTACAGATAATTTACTCACCTACTCCCCCACTCCAAAACAAAACAAAACAAAACAAAAACCAAAAACAAAACCCAACAACAAAAAACACTGGCGATTTGTTATACTCCTTGCTATTCATTGAAATCTGGCAGCCCCAAGTCTCAGAAAGTCAAATATAATAAATCAACTCAGTTTCTAAGTCCGTAGGTCTGTCAGCCTCTGTTTACCACAAAGCTGCCTGTTTCTTGTCATTACGGATGCAAGTCAGGGCACAGGCAGACCGAAGATGCCGAACGGCTTGTTCTTTGTAATGTGCTTGTAATTTTTGTGCCTGAGAATGGGAAGGATGGCTTGGGAGAACTTGTCCAGCATGGACGGAGTTGGCAGCTTCCAATCTCTTTGCTTGTTTGTCTCCCGCTGCGGCCAGCGGGACTAATTCAGATACCCTGAACATGCCCCAGGGGCACACCGAGCATATGGCCTGAAGACTCAGTTAAGAGAATAATGGGTACCGTCTCTTGAGTTCCAGCTCACTTCCAACCAGGACATTTTAATCAACAGGCAGGAAGCCAATTTAAAAGCTGAAACATGAACCAAGGTTAGAGGTTGAGGGTCACAGTACGGGACTTTGATGCGAATACGTCAGGTGTGGCCTACATGCAGACAGGTCAGAGATGTTTCCACGGGGAACCAGTGAGAGAGAGGGGGGAGGAGGGAGGGCGGCCTGGCATGCCGAGGCTTGTAGAAAGAAGTTCGAGAGGCTGGAACTTGGCGTGTACGTCAGGGCAGGCTAACCGCTGTAGCAACCGCCCCAAGTCTGAGGCCTTCACGCACATTTATCTCTTGCTCATGTCACATTCCAAGAGGAGGGGACCCGTGTTCGAGCAGGCATTCAGAGTCACCACCTCCTTCCAGTTTCTGGCTTCACTGTCCCTCGGGACCTTTGAGTTCACGGCCGCCTGAGCTACTACATCCACCCGGCAGGCGAGGCCCAAAACAAAACAAAACAAAACAAAACAAAAAAACAGAGCATGGAGAACAGTAAGGCCAGGTTTACGGGCACCTCCGCCTTCCGGCCGGAGCTGCCACGTGACCGCCCAAGCACGCAAAGGAGGCCGGGCAATCTGCGTGCCCAAGATGTGGAAGGAGACGGCTCNGAACAAGGCGGCCGGCCCCCCGCGGCTCCGAGCCCGTGAGAGCCTTTGTCCACCCTTCTTCCGCGAGCACTTGGGAACGAGCTAGAGCAGGAGCAAAAAAGAAGACAGGCGAGAAGCGAGTTAAAAGTCCCTGCGGCTACGCCGGGGGGTGGCCGCGTTAGGTTCACTCATCGTGGGAGATAAAAATGGTTCTCGTTTGGGTTTGTTTTGTTCAGGCCCAGGCTTCAGAGGGTGAGTTCAACTCGCTAGAGCAAAGGACTGGATGAGAGGGCAGTGTGCTTTGATTGAGGCCCCAGCTGCTCAGAAAGGCACCTGGGACGGGAGCGGGTCGCGCCCCACTGCGGGCACCCGATTGTGGGGACCCTGGAGGAGGCCTGTAAAAGGAGGCTCCTCGTTTGCCAGGGATGTTCAGGGAGGAACAGGGCCGGCGGGGAGAGGGTGCCGCGGTGTGTGCCGGCTCGATTCTGGAAGGGTCGGACACTCCGGCTCCCGCTCTGTGGCTTTTCTTCTCTCGCCTTTGAGCGCAGGCCTGTCTGGGTCGGCCGGGTTTGGAGGGGACCCGTGATGGAAGGGAAGGTTCTGGAAGGAGCGGGAGGGAAAGCAAGGGCCCGGGGCCTACCCCAACCGGCAGGTAGCGTGGGGGCCTCGGGCCTGGCGGGGCGCCTAGTGCGGCTCCTGACTGAATCACGCTCTCCTCCCCGGCAATTCCCACAGGCCCTCTGGGGCGGACTCTTTTGTGGCAGTTTCTGACAGTCCCAAATGTGGCTCATTGTCAAGCCCCTGGACCGGTGCCCGGGAGCCTGTTGGAAGTCCAGACTCCCAGTCAAGAATTAAATGGCCAAAAGCCAAGATAATATTTTCCCTTATAATCAAGAACTCTGCCTAGGAAGTAAGTTCACTCCTTTCTTATTTTCCTAACTGTTCTTCAATCTCCTTTTAGAGTAGCCGTTATTAAAAGATAATTTTTAAGTGCATCCCCACACACAAAAAGTGGCTTCATCTAGTTAGCAAACACTTATATGGCACTTACTCTGGGCCTTACCCTCTTCTAAGTATTGTACAAAGATGAACTATTCGATCTGCACAACAGCCCGTGACACAGGTACTCTCATTGTCTCCACTTTACAGATGAGGACGTAGAGGTAAAAAAAAAGGTTTGACGGCTTACCTGGGGTCAGGCAGTTGAGAGGCGGTGCCCGTGGGATTTGAACCAAGTCGGTCTAGTTTCAAAATCTGTGTCGGGAACTCCACTAGGCTGGCTTGTTCTACATTCTTTCCCCAGTGAAATCGTCCATTGCTTTTGTTAAATGGTGTCACATACATCCGTACAGAAAAATGCACCACCCCTGAGTACACAGCTCACTGAATTTTCACAGACTGAACAGCCACGTGCCCAGAACCCTGCCCCAAGCAGAATGTCACCTCTACCCCCACCTTTCGCCCTTATGCTGACTTTTATTGGCATGGATTAGTTTGAGCTGTTGACAGGTAGAATCATACAGTGTGCTTTCTTTTGTGTGTTCCTCCTTTCCCTCTGCATTACCTTTGTTGCTGCGTATACTTTAAATTTATTTCTTTTCACCGCTGTGTAGTAGTTCAGTTTGGGACCATATCACAATCGATTTATCCTTTTTTTTTTTTTTTTAATTGATGGGCAGTTTGGGATGATATGAATAGTGCTGCTATGTATGCGTCTTTTGGTGAACTCACGGACCTGTTTCTGCTGGGAAGTGCAAACCCATGGCAGATACAAATACGTAGCTTTAGTGGGTCCCACCAAGCAGTTTTACAAAGCAAGCGTACCAGCTTACAGTCCCATCAGCATTGTGGGGACTTCCTGGTGCTCCTCAATCTTGCCAACACTTGGAGTTTTCTTTTTATTTCAAGGCATTCTGGTGGGTGGCGTGTATCACCTTTTTTTTAAATAGCCTATTGTGCGGACAGCTCTGAGCCTGCTTCAGATTCTGTTTCTCCCTCTCTCTCTGCCCCTCCCTGGCATGCTCGCTCTTTCTCTCCCCCCCCCAAAACAAACATTAAAAAAAAATAGCCTATATTTAGAAGGGTTTTAGACTGACAGAGAAATTGAGGTGATAGTGCAGAGAGCCCCATGCTCCCGCCACCTGCTTTCCCCTGCTAGTGACACTTGACATTAGCGTGGTAGCTTATTGTACTTACTGAAGCAATACTGATAGATTTTCACTCATGTATCGCTCCTCAAACAGCCAGCATACTGAGGAAATGAATGACAGTGTCAGCATCTTCTCCCCATGTCACATGGAAGACTGTTGGGGAACAGCTTCACAGTCAGTTTATTCAGATGGACCAGGGTGATGACTCCAGGGCAGGCCTTTGCTTAACAAAGTCAAACCCACCAGATGATGTGGGGACATTGTGACCTGGTGTAAACCTTTGCGATCATCATTCTCGATCAGGGGTTCTCCAGATGTGGCCCAAAGCAGCACGCGGGGCTCCTATTAAAATGCCAGTTCTTGGGCCCCACCCCACACTAAGAAAACCTCTGGGGATGGAGGCCAAGAATGTGCCGTTTGGGCAAGAGACTTCAGGTGGTTCTAATGCGCCTTAAGTAACCTCGTCTGGACATAGAAAAGCAACCCAGTAAATAGTGCCTAGAATATTTTAACCCCAGGAGGCATTCTTTTTCGAGGCTGAACATCTAGCATTGATACTCATTCAGTTCACTCTGTCCATTTTTTTTTAAATAGTTTATTGTCAAGTTGGTTTCCATATAACACCCAGTGCTCATCCCCACAAGTGCCTCCTCCACTGTCCTCACTTTACTACAATAAAAGCTCATGGGCCGGGGCGCCTGGGTGGCTCAGTCAGTTAAGTGTCTGACTTCGGCTCAGGTCACGATCTCACCATTCGTGAGCTCGAGCCCACATCGGGCTCTGTGCTGACAGCTCAGAGCCTGGAGCCTGCTTCAGATTCTGTGTCTCCCTCTCTCTCTGCGCTCCCCCCCCCCCAAATAAATATTAAAAAAAAAAGCCTCATGGGCCAAAAGGCAGCCTGCTAATACCAGAGTCCTAAGAAGGATGACTTTTGAGTTAGGTTTCCCAAGACCTTGACTAAAAAAGATTGCACTGGAAAACATAAATGATGCGGCTGGTCCCCAGTGGGNNNNTGCAGCTTCTCCCCAGTGGGTAAGGAAGCTGAGACAGAGAATTAGGGCTCTTGGTCCCCTTGGAATCTCAAAAGGAACTTTAATGTCAAAGAGGGTGTGGAGGACAGCAGGAAGAGATCAGTGTGTAAAAGATTCCAGTGGCAAATTCCAGAAAAGCAGCAGTCAGAGCTAAATGGGACAGAGAGACAATACGCATTAATTTAAGACAACGTCGTCAATTTAGTGGCATGTTTATTGAAATAGCCCTTAATGTTCTAAAAAAAAAGCACTGGGGTACAGACCTCTGAATCCCTGCAGGAAACTACGAATTCCTGGGAGGAAACGGCAGCCCTAGTCCTGACTTTAATAACAAAAGGCAATTATTTTTAGTATTTTCCAGTAATCTCAGCTGTCTGGTATTGTCAGACTCTATTCATGGACCGCTGGAATTTAGCGAGTGAATTGAGTAAATGGGGAGGGGAGGAGGGAGGGAGGAAAGGAGGTAGGCATAGAAGAGGGAAAGAGACCGGAGAGAGAAAGGAGAACATGAGTGGGAGCTTACAAGCTTTTTCACTCTGGTATATTATCCGGCATGATGGGCCCCAAGGCAAAAGTGCCAGTCATGTAATAATAAATGTCAAGATCAAACCTCCAGGAACAAATATAAAGGGACTCTAAAACAAGCAATTTGTCAGACCGGTTTTGGGGTACAGGGAAGTGTAAAAGAACTAGAGAGAAAGTAGGGCAGTGATGGATTCTGGTGGAAACGCCTGGGAAGCCGTTGTGGGTGTTAGTGTTGTAACTAATTAAAAGGTGATG
>NW_027529583.1:151143-152049 GCF_008692635.1 Crocuta crocuta | reverse complement strand
ACTGCTTGGAAAAGACAAGCTTGTAGACTCAGCAGATCTGATGGCTGAATAGCCTGGTGAGACAGAGAAATGGGCTCCTTGTCTCTTGCCAGTTAGGTCTGAAAAGTCCTAGAGAAGCAGGAAAATCTGAATGAGCTTTTCAAGCAAGGTTGTCTGAGACGCCATAGAAACATCTTGTGAAGCTCTAGACCACGTTCTCCTTCCTCATCCAGTAATTGTGTAATGCTTAGGACAGCGGCTCTTCTCCATCACCAAACCCATTTATCTTGTTACAAGGTGTGCACGCCTCCTCTGGTGAACATTTCTGTGCCCAGGGCCCTTCAGTACTTCTGTCCGGGGTTTACTCTTTACCGTGGGAGGGAACTGATAGTCATTTTCTGGCCTGTAATTGGCAAGACTGGGTGGTACCACCTCCTCGCCCATGACAGGCCAACCTCTGCCGTCGTCTCTCCATTGGACAACTTCCCGCTTCTCACGGAGTGTCCTAAGTGGCCCAAATGAGAACTCATAGAAACATTTCGGCCTGGGAGGAACACAACTGCTTGTTTTTTAAGGGTTTGCTCTTAGCTGGTACTTCAGCTGACCTTACCCTCACATTCTGGGNGGCAAGCTGTAAGCTCTTTTTAGCACCGTGCGAGAGATCAGCTTCTTTTACATAAAAGGAGACTTAAACTCAGAGGCGTTAAGTCACTGTCTAAAGTCACAAAGCTTATTAAAAACAGCCCAAATCAAGTTTCCAACTGCTGTTATTTAACCTTGAGAGTTGCTTTCCATCAGTTCTCTTATAAAGTGGACTTTAACCTGCAAATGTGAGGCGTCCCTGAATGCCAGGAAGGAAACGGGACCAACACCATAGTCCTCCTGGGAAGCTAAGGCTCTTGGCTCCGACAGCAAACACAGTTCCTT
>NW_027529583.1:141895-151089 GCF_008692635.1 Crocuta crocuta | reverse complement strand
CACACACACACACACACACACACACACACACACACACACAAAATCCAACCTATGTGATTCTCAAGAGGTTCCTTGGTGCACTAAGGGATAATATGAGAAATCATTTGAAAGTCTTCCCAAGGAAAACATGCTGAATACTTGGAGTTGGTAGCACAGAGAAGGGATGGAGAGTCACAGTTTCCTTCCACACGGGCCTCTGGTCTTTGGTAGTGACTAAAGATGCCGGCTGTCAATCGTCAGAAAGAGAGTTAAGTAGGCTTCTGGGAAAGATGCCCTCAGATGCTCCCTGGAAGATGGCCCGATGCAACGCTAAGAAAGTAGGCTCTGGAAGGCGCCAGCAAGACACCACTAGGGCAAGGCAATGTATTAACTGCAGATTGGAGAGGCGATCTCCTGGTGAGGTAGCTGTGGCCTAGCGTGGCTGCTGGATGCCCCTGCTGCTTGCCCGAGCGAGTCAACTTGTACCTCGCTCTCTCTGAACAGTGTTTAGGGAAAGGAAAAAGTTCAAAGACAGAGGAAAATCCTTTACACTTCTTTAAGTGGGGTCTCTTCTGTGTGGGGGGTCCCTTCGAACATAAGGCTACTTGGCAATGACCCAGTTACTGTTAACATGATAAACTGATTAGACTCCTCTCCATTCCTCCACACATTCACGAACACACACTTGCACGTCTTTTCTGAGGAATTTAACAACAGTGATTTCAGGCTTGGGGGTTTAAATCAAGATAAACTACTTTCCTTCTTTCCGAAGAGCAGGATTTGAGAAATATGTCGGCCGAGTGCCAGAACAGTGTCAGACAAAACATGCTGGCTTCATTCGGGGACATTGAATTGATACTTGTAACCATTTCAAACTTCTCTCGAAGATATTTCAGAGCTCAGAAAATAGAACAAAAGGAATTTGAATTCTTTTTTTCCTCTTTCCAGAGTCCACAGCTTCTCACGAATGCCTGCCAAACCAAGTATATAGTCAGACATTTATTCAGTCATTCACATTGCCATTATTAATGGTTCAAGTGAAGAGCATAATAAAATATAGTTCTCAATGCTAGAAGATGTTTCTGTGGCTTCACACCGTGGCTCAACAGCCATCCTAATGGTCCTGCTCCAATGGCCAAGTCATTAAGCCAAGTCATTAAGCCTCTTTAGTCTTCCCTCTGATTGACACCCACAGCTAGAGTGGCAGCAAGAGAGGGGCACAGAGCTTAATGAGCTACTAGAACTTTCTTTGCTCCACGCCCCTGGGTAGGACTCATGGCCCAAGAGGAAAAGAAATCGGCTTGGTTTCAGTGACCTCTCATTGAAGACTGTAGACTCTTTAAGGGCCCTGAATTTGTCTCTTCAAGGACATATTATCATCACCCCACGTCATTCTACTCTGGGATCTTAAGAACATTGCTTCAGCAATATTTGTGTCCTGTTAATGAAGTATTGTTAATACTATTTTTAGCAATAGAGTTAAAAGCTATTAATCAAGGCAATCACAGTGTACAAATATGCGATTCTTATATCAAATGGTAGACAAGTTAAGGATGCAGTGGCACCGCTTTGGTAAAGTGCTTCCCAAACTATGTAGGTTCCTCAGGAAATAGTAGGTTACACATAGGTATTTCTGTGGTCAAAAAGGTTTGAGAAAACTGGATGAGGTATATATAGGTACACACACGCGCACGTGCGCGTTTCTTTGCTGCAGAACCGATCAGAGCCTTTAATATCCTGAAATACATTGTGATTCTCTGCATGAAGTGTTTCCCAAATTCATCTGACTACAGAGCTCTATTAACACATGTGGGTCGTGGATTCCGTGAAACATATTTCAGGGCATGCTGTTTGAGAAAGCCAGTTTTCCATAAGGGTGATCCTTTATAGCACAGGCAGGCTGTGCCTCTAGTGATAAAGACTTTCAGGGGCTTCTCAGCGGGAGGAAGAGGGGAAGGAGTTGGGGAGAGAGGGTGACCAGGTATATGAATAAGCAAGCAAGGTCTTGAACTCCTCGAGGCCAGGAACTCCAGGAAGACTCCTTGAGATCACTCTCACCAGCATCTAGCAGCCGTGTTTGATAACCTGATTGTTGAGTGAATGAATGGATTAATGCTTTCTCCAAGCTTGAGCTAAGCCAAACACTGGCTGATTCTGATTATCCTTTGCCTTAGGGTCATATGAGAATTTAAAATGCATCCTGAAGGTTTGGGACCCCTTATATTAGATAAATGACCAAATCAGGTGAAGACCTATTGGAACTGGCTCACCTTGGGTGTCCCAGAACTGTAGGCCCACCCCAATAAAATGCTCAAGAGTGATTTTGGTTGGGGCAGGAGGTGCTGGTACCTTCCCATTTGACTTGAGAAAGATGAAAGCCTGTCTGGCTACACGTTGAGGTGGGCTTTGAGGGCAGCACAGGGGCTATTCTCTCTGCGTCTATGCTGATACAACCGGGCACTGGTTCTTAGATGCACATCATGATACATCAGCATGTTCGTTGTGAGCTCAAGTTGTAAGCCTCAAGTACTTTTGTTATTAGTGACAGGCATTTGGGAACGATTTACTTTTAAATATCAATTAGGGAGGATTTAAGGCTACAGCTAACCTCACTCTCATCCCATTTTGATACGCTTTCTTGAGTGAGAGAGAAAACAGCTTGCTTAGTGGGAACTGTGCATGCATGCACAGTCCGTTGTAGGTATCTGGTTCAGAGGTTAGGGAAGTGTCTCGTCCAAGCAAATGCCCAATCTGCAAATTAGGCAAAGAGCCTGTCTGAAGACCCTGAACTGCAGATCAGTGAGTAGTTTGGTTAACTTAGATTTCCTTCTCTTCCTTTGGGGTCCGTGATGTTTTCCCAGGAGTGTGACTCGTGATGCTTGGTCACCATGGGTCAGCCATCCTGACATCTATAGTGTGGAAGGTCCTAAAGACCTGTTGGCCTTTCCCTCGCACACTGAGCCCTAACCCCAGTCCTAATCATTCGTTGCCAAGGAGGCGCCATTCCCCTTAGCGTTTGCATTGGCCATCTTTTGCCTTCAGGCCTGGGTTGGCGTCTCACTTCTCTGCATTCCTTCCCGTCCCTACGTTCAGCTAGCAGGGCCCGGCAGGCCTGCTTCCATGCAGGAGTTGGTCACTGTTGGTATGTGGGTAAAGGGTTAACGTCACCCTTTCCCCTTTTCTGTGGAAGTCTGTCCTTGTGTTAACTTCCCAGCTCTGTTGCCCTGGAAACCTGGGCAAGGTGGAATGTCAGCTGTGTTACCAGGCAATATTGCTTATAGTAAAAATGACCCAATTGTTAAATTGCTTCTGGTGCAGCAGGGTTGTAAATGAGTCTAAATACCTGGCAGGAAGCCACCGCTTTGGGCTTCCCTGAATGTGGGACTCTGGGTACTGGCATGTCCCATACGGGGCCCCTGGAAACTGTAGTTGCTCACAAGAAATAGCAGCTCTGTGGGGCAGGAGGCTTCTAAGCCAAGACGGGCCCTGCACTCTCTGATGTGCATTTCGTCTGTTTGCACCTGAGCTGCCACTTAGGGGGACCCTGGACAGCATGTGCACTCCTGTAAGGACCCCCCGTGGAGGAGGGATGCCCGAAGCTGCCCTAGTGGCCAGTGGTGCTTCCTAGCGAGTTTCCTTCAGAGTAGACTGACACCAGTGGTGGCTTGTGGTAGTCTTGGGAGTCAAGGCTGGAGGCCCCCAGTGGACGTTAGAGTTGCGAGAGGGTGGGCGTGCTCCCCATGCTTTGTGGAACTGACATGACACATTGTCTAACTGTCCCGTTTCAGGACCCGTGCTGGTCTGAGCTTTCAAATCCCACTTTACAGAGAGTCCTTTCTCCATCATTGGAAGCCATTCAAAGCCCACTTCCATTAAAAACGATCCTGTCAGTTTATCTTCCTTGAACAACAGTGACCAGCTAGAGGGGCCAAAAAGGATTTCCACTCTGAAGTTTTCTGGAACTTGTATGTTTCCTCTTTATGGGGTTGTTCATTCTGCTTTTAAATCCCTCGAATTCCTCACACTCCCAGAAGCCTCCTGACATCCATGCTTCAGATGGCTGGAGCAGATTTTCCGCGTTTCATTTCATTCAGCATATCCACTCTGCTGCTGTTTGTGAGCTCGCTGGCCATGGTTCAGGCTGAGACTCCTCCTTTAGCAGGATGGACTTGGCAAGAAGAGTTCACTCGCTATTTATCGAGTGCTTCTCATGAGCCCAGAGCTGTTCCAAGTGCTTTGTATGTACTGACGTGTAAACAGCCCTATGAGGTAGGGACTGCTATTTATTCTTGTCGTCTTAAAGATGAGGCAACTGAGGCACAGAGTGGGTTGAATGACTTCCCCAGGGCCACACAGTTCATAAGGGGCAGAGCCAGTGTTCACACCCTGAGAGCTGAGTTTTCAACCCCTGTGGCAGACCGCCCCTCTGACTCTCCTCCTGAAGACAGGATTTTGCCCAGCCTTGGCGAGTGGAGAGCTGACGCTGTTTGAGAGTGTCCCTGATGTGCGTGGTGGATCCAGAGAACAGCTTCCTACCAACCGAGCAAGAAGTGGAGGATGCTTTAGCATTCTGTCTGGTAGAAGAAAGTGGATACACCCCACCCCACTGGGACCATTCATCCACCAAGCACTTACTAACCACTGGCTCTTAAGCACTGTAGTGACTGTGAAGGATACAACATTGAACCACAGGGCCCCGATTCCCTGCCTGTGAGGAGTTTCCATTCTGGTGTATTCCCTGATCCGTAAAAGCTCCTATCCACAGAAGCAAGGAAGAGGGGAATCAGGGATAGGAAAATAAACAGAAAAGCAGAGAAAGAGGAGGAAGGAGAAATGTTCCAGAATTTTCTGTTCCTCCCCCTGATAGGGAGTTTTCTGGTTGCCAGCATGACTCTCCCAATTCCTGACCCCCTGGGCCAAACAAAGTAAAATCACTGATAATACTGCCCAATAGAGCTTTCTGTGATGATGGAGATGTTCTGTAACTGTGCTGTTCAGTAGGGTAGCACCTAGCTATAAGTGGCTGTTGAGCACTTGAAATGTTGCTAATGTGAGTAAGGAACTGAATTTTAAATTGTATGTAATTTTAATTAAAATTTAAGTATAAGCAGCCACATGTAACAAGTGGCTTCTGTAGCGGACTATACAGCCCTAGAACTTTCCTACCCTATACGTGACATCAAGCACCCTCTTCCCCAGCCTAGTCAAGGTTACTCTGAGTTTCTAAATTTCACTAGGAAAAGTTTGAATCGGTGGCCAGAGCTGCAGCTTTCAAATGTGCCCTGTTGGATTAAAACCTAAATCCATGAACATGGGCCACAAAACCCCAAATTTAGTCTTTCTCTTCAGAGTTGAATTTCTTCCCAGTGCTACTTACTTTGAACACGTTTCCAGGTAGCTAAGTAAAACAGGAGCTTCTTAAATCTCTTTTCTTTAAAAGGCAAGTAGGAGGTAAGAAAAAGGGCAGGAGGGGGGTAAAAGAAAGGTCGATATTGTAGCATCGTACCAATCTTTGTTTCTAAATCTCAGCAGCCTTGAAAGAGAACATTAAGATATCTTTTACTCTCTGGCCTGGCTTCGCAGAGAGAGGGAGACAAATGAAAGCCTGCTTTGTACGGCTGTACTGTGACTACAGAGNTTAACAGTACCCAAAGCCTCAGGCCGTGGCTGAGCTAATGAGCTTGAAACTTGAGCAGCTTTTAAAGACTGGATCAGATATGGAACACCCTTCTCTAAAAGTCCTGGCTGTTGTGCTACGGGCAGGGTTGATGAGTTGGGATGCACTGGTTGGTTTCCATGCTGTACAGTCGTTAGATATTTTGACTTTCACCCCTGAATACTGTGGCTGTGGCAAGCCTGCAGGAAATGAACTTATTTCACTGAGAAAGCACTTAGCCATCCCTTTTGATTTATTTAACAGCAAATTGACTCAGACAGTGAGGAAGACAAATATGCAAATACCTGATGGAAAAAGTTGAGCCAATGCTAAGATGGAAGTGTTTTTAAAAAGCTGTGGGAGGCCAGAGGAGGACATCATTCTTTGACATGGGGGTACCAGGGAAATTTGAAGAAGAAAATGATATTTGATCTGGGTCTTGAAAGATGAGTAGAAGCTCACCAAGACACAGGGCATTCTAGGCAGAGGGTGCCGTAAAGCCACAAGGTGTGACATGCCACAGAGAGGAATGACAAGTGTCATGTGTTTGGAGCACAGACTTTGGGCGGTGGTGGTCAAAATAAGTCCGGCAGGAGATGAAGTGGGAGATTTCTGTGGGTGTCATATTCTCAAGTGCTTTGAGTGCCGTTCCAGAAGTAGATTTAATTCTATAAGCAACAGGGAGTCAATCAAGCTTATTTTAGCATGTAACTGATAGTGGGGTTTGATTTGGAGGAAGATGACATTTATAGCCATGTGACAGAGTGATGGAAGGGGAGAAATGGGCCACTCTCAGGGAAACCAGCAAGGTGGGAATAGTTATCATGAGAGTTAAGGGGACCGTTGGCTTATGGCAGTAGCTGAGGCAATGGGAAGAAAGGAATGGATGGAGATGAGAGCCACCATGAGGTCGGATCTACAGCAGTTAGTTACCAAGTTTGGAAGACAGGGAGGAGACGAACTTGGTTCTGAAGATTCTAGCTCAGTGAACCTTCTTAAATAAGAGGCAGTAGCCTTGGGTGGAAATGGTGTGTGTGTGTGTGTGTGTGTGAGAGAGAGAGCGAGAGAGAGAGACAGAGACAGAGACAGACAGACAGACAGCGCGAGCGCTGGGGAAGAGCAGAGAGAGAGAGGGACAAAGATAAAGAATCCGAAACAGGCTCTAGGCTCTGAGCTGTCAGCACAGAGCCCGATGTGGGGCTTGAACCCACAGACTGTGAGATCATGACCTTAGCCGAAGCCAGATGCTCAGCTGACCAAGGCACCCAGGCGCCCCAGGAGACTTTTAAGGTGTTTGTCCCAGAAGGCATATGAAGGCTTCTCTCTTTCAGTTCTTTCTGAGTTATTAATGATTTGTTACATTCACTTGACTTTCCTGATTTCTTACACCATCAGATAATCCAAGTCCCGTGCTGACTGCAGAGTTTCTACCTGAGAAACCGCCTGGATGCAAGGGGGCTCCCTCCCCCTGTGGAAGGTGGATGGTACAGGAAGCACGTTGCTTTTAGCCCAATTGCTAAAAGACAAAACAGGTCTATAAAAGTGGGGCAGGGACAAAAGAACAAATAAAAAATAAAACAAAGCATTATAAGACTATTACCAAAACCCAGTTCTTTACTCACAGCATGAGTGATGTCATCAGCTGCCCAGGACTAATTAACACACAATGAAACAAAGCAAGCATGATTAATGAGCAGGTGTGGCTACCCACATTGTTCTCATTGAAAAGGATACGTAAGTGAGTTTATAGCAGCAGAATTCTTATTTGTCCATTTCAGGTGGTTTTTGGTGGAAGTCTGAATGACATCTGGAGGGATTAACACCCCTCCAAGCCATCTTTTAGTGCCACCATGATAATGATAAAGGCTCATTCCAATATTAGGCTGAACAGTTTCTCCTCTAACATCCAGATTTATCAATTCGTGGCCACACTGCTTCTTGAAGATCCTGTTTCGACGACAGAGATGTAGCTACTGGAGCTTTGCTTGTTGCTACTGGGTTGGATTCTACATCTATTGAACTATTTCTTTCATGGATCATTCACAGGATGTAGCCAAAGTAATGTAACTTTGTCCCCCTTTATTAAGGCTTTTACCCTCCTTGCCTACGCAGAGATAACGCTTGCCTCTGGAAGGCTGTGAGAAGTCATTGTATGCCGTGAATTTAGATACCTTTGTGGGCCTGTGATCTGCAAACCCCACTCCGCAGAATCACATAGATCTGTAACCACTACTCATGTATGAACTTGGGTGACGTCTGCTAAAGATTACAGCAGATCTGCCCATTTAGAAACTTTTACTGGCTACTGTTTTGTTTCAGGATGGCTGGCGGAACCACAAATTGAGCTTAAGATGTATCTTGAAACCCTTTAGCCGTGCCCCACATTTGATCAGAATCAGTTAACTCCTTTGAAAGTTATCGTGAAACAAATCGGGGAGATAAAAGCAAAACGCTGAGTGGCTGAGGTGAAACAGACCCCTTGTTTTGGTTGGTTATTTGATCTCAAACCATATCCTGTCATTAGGCACATTGTCAGATTTAAGAACTAATTCCAGACTTCCATTTATATGGGGGAAGCCGGCGAACACAATAGAGGGGGAAATCCGCACAAATTTGTTGGATTCCTTCCCACCCTCCATTTTCCTCTTCCTTGTTCTAGAGGCACCTCTCCTGCGTTTAGGCCCAAGGCTGTGCCTGCAGTGAGGCATACGGGGACCTAGCTCAGTGGGCAAACTGTGTCCTTTCGTAGCCCATGGATGGTAGCCCTTCCATTGGTAANCTCTCTCTCTCCTAGAAATAAATTTAAAAAAAAATTTAAAAAAAAATAAAAAAAAAAAGTTGAGGAACGCCTAGGTGGCTCAGTCAGTTAAGCGTTCTACTTTAGCTCAGGTCATGATCTCACGGTTTGTGGGTTCGGGCCCCATGTCAGACTCTGTGCTGACAGCTAGCTCAGAGCCTGGAGCCTGCTTCAGATTCTGCGTCTCCCTCTCTCTCTGCCCCTCNGAAGACCTATCAGAGAAAGAAAGATTTTTTTAAAGTTTCTTTTTTTACTTAGTAGATACTTGATTGGCTTTTTCATAATGAAGTCGGCTAGCAATGTTAGTTCCATTTATAGTCCCATTCATTGGGGATTTAGGGAAGACTGTGGGACAAAATTCTCAAACTTTCAATTTTTTCAGCAAAGTAACAAGAGCCAACTTATCCCTACCCACATAGAAGGAGGTGAGTCTTAAGCCATAGTTAAGTCCAGAGCTATTGTTTTACCAGCAGAGAGCTCTTCTCTTTGTTTCTGTCTGAACATATAGAGAGTGTGTCTCCTTGGACGTGATGGCAAGGCTCTTCAAATCCAGAGTCTCCAGCCATCAAGCCGGGACCCTCGCCAGATTTGTGTGTCCTCAACGAGTATAGACACAGCCAGTTAGAGAACCGTGAGGGCAACAAATGATGTAAATCTCTGTTGCAGTTCAGATTCCGTGCATTTGACATAAAGTAGAATTTAACGTTCAAGGAAGCATAAGTGCATGTTTTAGTCAATGAGATTCAAAAACAGTTTTTTCTA
>NW_027529583.1:139688-141789 GCF_008692635.1 Crocuta crocuta | reverse complement strand
CCCCCCAGCATTTTATTATGAAAGATTTCAAACAGACAACACAGTTTTTCCAAAGTACCCCGCCTCACCTACATGGCACAAATAGCAAGTGGGAATTTGAATCAGACGGATTCAGACACCACATTCACCTTGCGTGTTTCCCCAGGAATTTTAGGTGCCTTTTCGTGAAAACGGAGTTGTTCGTGTTGTTGAAACAGACACGGCTTTCTGGCACTTTGAGCACCACGTGGTGCCTGGGACGTGGCCTTTCCTGCCCCTCCCCCAGGTTCTGCCAGTGATCTCTCCACGCCTCCACTTTCCAGACCCCAGATTTCAGAGTCACCTTCTTCCCCGTCCAGCCGAGTCATTGACAGGTCTTCCTTGGGGACAGCTCTTCCAACCTTCTGTGCTCCACTGTCCCACTGACCCCAAATGGGTTTTTTTTCCACGTGCCACACCCATGCACAGCACTTCCTACACATTATCACATTCAGTCCTCACCGCAATCCAACAAGGAGAGCCGTTACCACCCCCGTTTTGCAGGTGGGAGCACAGCCGTGTTACTCTGTGCCCAGATGACTGTGCTTTTCTCCCCGGCACCGGGGAAATGCCTTGGATCCTCCCCATCTCTGGGTCTTTGCTTCCCTTGCTCCGTGAGCCTCCCTCTTCTCTGTGCCCGTGCACGTTCTGTTTCTCTAGGCCGGCCCTAGCTTCCACAGCTGGAAGTGATCTCTCCTTAAATTGCAGCCCTGACCGCCCATCCCGCTCCCTTGCTTACCCTCAAAAGCAGCCATGCGAGTCGTTTTCTTCCCCCACATGCAGGTCTCATCTCCCAAACTGGATTGCGTCCCCTCAGCTGGTTGTGTATAATCGGTGTGCTGTAGAGACGTACTGACCGATTCGTGTTCAGGAGTAACCGCTGTGGCCACGGCTCTCCCACCCACGTCACGGTAATGCCACTGAACCGACACCGCGGGTGCTAAGGGGGCAGTGGGGATGGGCCCTCGGCGTCCCGCGCTGTGCTGTTCCAGACCTTCCAGGTGCCAGGGTCCAGATCTGAAGGGCCTTTTTACTGAACTTCCCCAGATGCAGTATACCTGGGGGCCTGGCTTCCTTTCCTTTAGACCCTCCACTTGTTCTGATCGTCACAAGGTTTTGAACAAGAGCTCTTTCCTTCTGACTTTACCTGTGATGAAAGCAGCATTTTTCAGCCCCCTTTCTTGAGCCTGAGAAACAGTTTCTGAAGGCGCGTCGGACGGCAGCCGTGGGGGAGAAGCAGTCTTTGGTGTCTGACTTCAATCTGCATCCACGTTTCGAGCATACTTCCGCTTCTGCTTTCCTAATTTCCCAAAGAGAATGACCCTTCCCCTCCCCAGTACGTTCTCTTCATTTGGTTCCTCTCAAGGCAGACTATTTTCAATCCACTGCAGCAGAGGGATAAATACTAAAAAGCGCATGCAGTCAAACTCTAAGGGATTTGCACTTTGGATAATGGTCGACTAGATCTTTCTGACTGATGGGTCTATCGAAGACCGCGAAAACTAACGGGTAAAATACAGGAAGCGTCAGGATGCACCAGCTCCCGTGAGATGGAATTAATTAGTGGGTTTGTGGTTAATCTGCTAGTGAGCCTATTTTGCTCAATAGGCACTTTCTTTTGGGGGCGGGGACAGGGACACAGTGTTTGGTTTGTTCTTGTGAGATCGAGAGGCGCCTGGTATCACTTAGTATCGATTGGGGGCGGGAAGATGGTGTTAAAGCGCCCAGCGGTCTCCAGAAGAAGGTCCGCATTGTTGAGACGTGATACGGGGAGAGAGGATGAGTGATAGCTAGAAGCAATGGCCCTCACTTTTCAGAGGCTCGGAGCTGTTGACAGAACAAATAATCACATCTGAGGGACTTTGAAGCTCCCCACATGGTCAGCAGAAAAGGGGCCACAAGGCTCAGCCGTACATGCTGGAATTAGTTCAGAGAGCAAAAAGCGAGGACTTGCCTTTGCTTGAAGCCAAAACCAATCTGAAATCCCAGGACCTCAGCCTGAGGGCCAGGCAAACAGCCTGCATTTGAAACCTGAGCTGCCGTTGCTGTGGGGGTGGGCGGCTGGGGCGGGGGGCCGGCTGGG
>NW_027529583.1:139305-139644 GCF_008692635.1 Crocuta crocuta | reverse complement strand
GGCTGATTTGGACCCTGCAAAAATTACATAATCCTTTCATCACAGCAGGTTACATTTTCCAAGGGCACAGCTCTGACTTTCAACTGATTACAGGTGTGTTGTTAGGACTCGAGCACCCACGCTTGATACGTGTTTGTTTCACTTCCAAAGTTTTGCGTATTAAGTGTGTCAACAGTCTACGCTCATGCTCCCTCATGTCGGAAAATTAACTCAGGAAATCCCAAAATGAAAAATTTCCCCCCTTGGCAATGTCCCATCTCTATCGTGTGATAACGGTTTTCTGTAACAGCCAAGTACAGCACTAGGTCCAGGGGGCTGGAGCTCTGTGAGCAGGGTCTG
>NW_027529583.1:137928-139242 GCF_008692635.1 Crocuta crocuta | reverse complement strand
CACCCATGTTCCCCAGTCCTGCCTGAAGACGACACCATTAGCTCCATCTTCTCTTCCGTTACTGCCCTGACAGCCTGATACTCCTCCTCTGGGCCTTTGCACCTACGCCCTCCCTGCCACTTCTCTGCCTCCCACCCCTCGTGCCGTCCCAGGGCGGGCTCTTGCCATACTGCCTTGGAAAAGTGCCAGAGTCTCCGTGAGCTCGTCACACCTGTCTTCCAAAAGCAGACTGGTTCCAGCGGATTCATTTGGTACTCCCAGTTCATCATGTGGTCTCTTTGGAGGGCCCAACCTCATCTTTCTGGCCTCCGCTGCGAGGACTCCTCTCCCTTTACCCCCTCGCCATTCCCAGAGCACACCACATGCCTACCCACATCTTTCCCTTGGCTCCGGCTGTGTCCATCGTCTGCAGTGCCTCCTGCCCCTTCCCCACGGATGAATCATCCTTGTCTGTCATGTGCGTCTTGTGTGCTACCACGTGGAAAGCCCACCCTGATCTCCAGAGATCGAGCTCATCACTCTTCACCGTCAACGTCTGGATCCCTTTGTTGCGAGCTCATTTCCAGTGTGTATTTCAGCCCGAACCAAATAGCTAACTAGGAAACAATCTAGGTAGTCAATTACGTTCATGGACACAGCTCGACTCCAAGCCCCTTGAGCCCAGGAATGGTCTCTGGGCCCGGCTATAGCGCCTAGCAGGGGGCCTGGCCCTAAGAAGAGCTCAATAAATGAACTGAGTGAGCAAATGATAGCCCCGTGTTGGAGGTGACGGGAGGTCAGCACCCACTGCTGTCAGGACAATAGAAGAATTCGTTTGCCCCAAGTCTTTCAAAGGGCAAGTCAAGTCAGGGACATTATAGCCTCTGTCACAATCCTCAGTGGCTGGGTGATGCCACCTCTTCACAGATCTTGGTGCTCGATACTCAGTTGCCAGTTGTTATTTTATACCTGGCGGTTTGTATATATGGGCATCTGTGGTGGGAACGAGGCAGGCAGTTAGATGACATCTGGGCGCCTGAGACCTTTCACTCTTAAGTAGCACTGTCCCATAGGAAAACAACTCAAGCCACACATACAATTTTAAATTTTCTAGTGCTCAAATTTAAAAAGCAAAAAGAAGTGATATTAATTTTAATAATATATTTTATTTAGCCCAGTGTATCCATACTCTTACCATGTCAGAAGGCAACCAATACAAATGAATGATTTTCATATTTGTGTTTTTGGTGGTAAGCCTTCAAACTCTGGTGTATACTGTGTACTTACGGCACATCTTCATTCAAATGCTAAACTTTCGTCACAAATCCTTGGTCT
>NW_027529583.1:133220-137684 GCF_008692635.1 Crocuta crocuta | reverse complement strand
CCTTGTTCTGGGGTCAGATCTTAGAAAATTTATTGTTGAAAAGGTAGATTCACATATCCACATTCTTCCGCATGTGTTAAAAATTTTTATAACAACTGAATTTAACAAACAGCTTTTCAATTTAAATTTGAACTAATTAGGGGCACTTGGGTGGCTCGATCAGTTGAGCGTCCAACTTTGGCTCACATCATGATTTCATGGTTTGTGAGTTGGAGCCCCGTGTCGGGCTCTGTGCTGACAGCTCGGAGCCTGGAGCCTGCTTCGGGTTCTGTGTCTCATTCTCTCTCTGCCAACTCCCCCTGCCAACTTTGCTCTGTCTCTCTCTCTCTCTCTCTCTCTCTCTCTCTCTCTGTCTCTCAAAAATAAATAAAAAGTAAAAAAAATTAAATTTGAACTAATTAAAAATAAAGTTTTAAAGTTGCATTCCTCAGTCACACCAGTCTCTTTTCAGATACTCGGTAGCCACATGTGGCTAGTGGCTACCGTTTCACTCATAGCTCACTTATATGCTCCTACAGCAGTCTGTTAAGCATCCAACTTTGGCTCAGGTCATGATCTCACGGTTCGTGGGTTCAAGCCCTGTGTCAGGCTCTGTACTGACAGCTCGAAACCTGGAGCCTGTTTCAGATTCTGTGTCTCCCTCTCTCTCTGTCCCTCCCCTACTCAATGCTCTGTCTCTCTGTCTCTGTTTCTCTCTCTCTCAAAAATTAATAAACATTAAACAAAAATTTTTTAAGGGGGAGGGTATGATTGGGAGAGTTTTTAGACAAGTTCAGCCTAGCTAGCCTTGCCAGCAAGTTCTTTGTGAAATCAGGGCCTGCTGCTGGCCTCCTGGGCTGCCATGAAAGGTAATAATAGGCTTCTGTTGAGGAAACATGTGAAAATCCAGGGATGAAATGACCCGTGTAATTCCCAGGCTTGTTGGCCAGGTTGGACTGTGGTTTGGGGGTCCGTCTACACAGCAGCTGCACCCCCCACGGCCACACTGATCTGTGCTTCCTTCCATAGTCGAGGTCTACACCAGCGTCTGACAGTACCTGTGTCAACTGCATGTTTTATTGTCTGCAGCACTGGGGTGACATGCTTCTAGATGCTCACAGCTTTTATCAGATTCGAACATATTTGAAGTTTCATTGCTTAACGGCTTTTGAGTGATCAAATATGTGGAAAACGTCTTTCTCAGCCAAAGAGCATATTTCCCAAATCCAAAAGAGTTGAATATATTTTTCCCTTTCCTGCAAGTTTCCCATTGGATGGCACCCCAGAGACCAATTTAAAGCCTGAGAAGTTTAGGGCAAAAATGTTCTGGAACAAATGAAAATGAGGTGTGTCACTTAACCCGGTATCTAGCTGCCCGCGTCTCGTGCAAAGCCGTGAAAACAGCATTACTTATTTCTAACAGGAAACTGAGCTTGGGGATTGACGTCCCCAGATTTCTATGAGGGCAAGGCATGGCCACGTGGCTGGCTCCGATGTGAGATTTGAGGCCTCAAGGGAAACCAGAATGGCTCTAGACCCTTAGGGTTGGGGAGCAGGTGCAGCCCCCGCCCCGTCCCTCCGGGAAGTGTGCTGTCCACAGTTGGACGAGTGCTTCAGCAGTTCACTGCGCTCCAGGATGGAAATGGCAAATTTCTCCCCAAATGAGCTTATTATCTGCTGCTGTTGGGTGCAAGGCGTCCTTCAGCTATGGTGGGAATTACAGCGTCCATCTGTTCCCTAATGTGAAAAATGTGTGCGGGCCTCTATGCTACTAAGCTGCCTGAACTGTGGATGTCCAGATCTGCTGACACATTTGAGTCACAGCCCTCAGAATGGCTTTTGTCAATTATTTCATTACGTATCCAAATAACCATCCTGAGGGTGGTCTGGATTTGTGATCTGTGACAGTGTGGTGCTGACACATTTCTTGCCCTTGGAACTATCTGTTTTTTGGCTTTGTTTAGGAATCGATGATATATAAGGACTCAGTATATTTAACCATTATTACTTTTGAAGTTAGCACGCTGCCGCCAAATCCACATCATTAATTCTTGGCTTCTTCCCAACGTCTCCAGTCTTTCACCTTGCTCCACGATTTCGTTCAGACAAATCAAATAATGCTTTGTGCTTAGAGAGCAACTTTTATCAGAAAATTGCAAGGCCCTCTGCAAACTTTTATTTCTCTAAGCACAAATAAATATCTTCAGAGAACCATACATATTTTAGTGTGTTTATTTGTGCTGGGTTTTTTTTTCCATTGGGCAAGAAAAAATGCGGCTTTTTACGTGTTCACTGTGGAATATAGACATGTAATGTGCAGGCTTAAATTTGGCTTGACACGTTTAATAAATATCCCTTGAGTAAGTGATTAGCCACAGAGTCAGGTATGCTCTTGAGAATATGGCCAAGTATTAGTTTCTTCTACAAATTTTATATACTTGAGCACTCTCAGAGTTACATCATGGGCATTAGATGGAGAAATTGTTTTCATCAATTAGAAACTGTTTCCGATTGTCCCTGGAAAAGAGAATGCTTTCACTAGATTTATTGCAGAATTAACTCACCAACTGAAAAAGATGGGTATTTAAGACTTAGATCACGGTTTAATTTAAGACTTAGTGGTTGGATGGTTGGCTGCTTGGTTTACACAATACACCAATCTGTTTTTACTACATTGACCCATTCCGTACGTTAGCTCATGGTTAAGTGCATTCGCGGCAGAGACAATACAAGGTGTTCACCCAACCCCATTTTCTTTTCTTCCCATACACATAGGTAGACTACATTTCCCAGCATTCCTCGTACTTAGATGGAACCCTGTGACTGAGTTACAAGCAATAGTAACCAACCCACACCCTTTCTCTTCCTTTGCCTGCTGGCTAGGTACAGAATATCTGGTGGAGGACCCCAGGCTCCTGGGGAATGGCGAGAACACAAGACAGAAAGAGCCTGGTTCCCTGAATGACTGCACGGAGCAGAGCATTTCAGCTGAACTGCCTTAGGTGTGACCTAAGCGAGAAATTGCACTTTGTTGTACAAAGCCAGTGAGATTTGGGGGTTGTCTGTTACACAAGTTATCCTGCCCTAACTAATATTCTTATAGATGTGGCAGGGAATCAATCCTCTCCTTACACAGATTTTACACATTTCAAGAAGGAATGGAACGTGCAGAGCACATTGCTGGTGTTGAACAGTAGGCTGTGGAAAAGCATAACCAATGAGCCGTGTGGCTCTTTGATCACCATGTCTAATTAAGCCACATGGTTACTGTGATTTTCTGGTTCGAGTCAGTCTTTTATCTGGGGCAGATGCAACTCTGGACAGTTTCATGCAGTAAAAACCGATCATTTCGAGTAAGCAGCTTCCCCAGAGGACAGAGGGGAGAGTGCAGAAATCCTTATGAATTACCAGGGACTTCAGGCTTTTGCTTTGATTTTTTCTTTTTCTGGGAAGACTTTCCTAACCCCCAGCCACGTCTGGGTTGCTCACCTCCCTTGCCTCCTGCCTTGTAGTCTTATCACTACCCCTGTGCTTTCATCAGACTTCTTACCCACTGGCTGGTGTTGTGTAGCCCTTGATCTTGATTCTATTCCCCTATAGACCGTATGTCTTAGAGGGCAGTGGCCATTTTAACTTGGCTCACTGTTGCATCCTTGGCATTCAACCCAGTGCCTGGCATATAAGTACTGTTGGCTGAATGATAAAAGGCATGAATGACAGGGTGATTTTGGTTATCAGGCACAAGCCATAGCCTTAGGATCATTCATGAGCTGGTCCTCTGACCAATTAAGACCACTCCTGGATTGGGAACCTTAAGGAAGTAAACTGACTTTAGCTTTATCCATGATCAAAACACAAATCAGTATTAGAAACAAGAGCAGCATCCATTTTCAGGTTTCATTTGATTAGTTGCTGTGAGTTTTTAAGAGCTGAAACTGAATTAATTGATGGCCCAAGCCCCTTAGTGAAAACGTTCGAGAACAAAAATGCAAGCAGCAGTTAGAGCCACATCAGGACAGATTTATGGCCTGGGACTGATCGTGATGTTTTGCTCTTTAATGCATTCGTTTGGCAAACATTCATTGAGCTTTCTTCAGGGTGGAGGCTGGTTCTAGGTGCTGGGACACAGTGGTACGCAAGGTAACAAAATGGCCCAGCTCTCATGGCTGTCCCAGTCAAGTGGGGGACGGACCAACAACATACAAACAAGAAAACATCACAGGGAGATAACGTTCTGTGAAAAAAACTTCAGATAGGTCAGTGTGATCAAAAATGCCCAGGTCAGGATTTCACTGGCAGTCAGGAAGGCCTCCTGGGAATGGGTTTTCCCACTACGTGTAAGCTGAAGCCTGAATAACAGAAAAGGAGCTAGCCATATAGAAATCTGGAAGGAGAACACTCTGGACAAAAGGACATATTTTATCAGGCCCTGAGGTGAGAGAGTAGCCTGTCAAGGAAGAGGAGAATGTCTTAAGTGGTGGAAGC
>NW_027529583.1:130254-133068 GCF_008692635.1 Crocuta crocuta | reverse complement strand
GGGTGAGGGTGGGGATGGGATGGGGGGGCGGGGGGTGTGGTGGTAAGCGCATACGACAGAGAGCCGTTAGTGGAGAGCCTTGTTTCTCTGGTTGCAAGGTCTGGAAGGCAGCCTGTGAGTAGTGGGGGCCGTGGGAAAGCCTGAAGGCACAGGAGAAAATGGGGTTTGGGGAAGAACCCGGGCTGCTCTGTGGAGACACTGCCCCAACCCAAGCCCCAGATGGAGGCCTGATGAGGGGGAGGGTCAGAAGTTTTAACAGAAAGCAGCCAGTTGGGGAGCTCCATGGGAGGTAGAGCTTATGGCAGTTGGAAATAGACTGGGCCTGGGGATCTGAGGGATTGCGATGCCTTGTTGGCAGCAGAGGTGGGGGTGCCTTCCCCTGAGACAGGAAGCCCTGGGGAGGAGCAGGTGCGCACTGGGGGCTGAGGAGTTCTGGGTGTGGTGAACTTGAGGGAGGCGTGGGAGACAGGTGAGTAGGCAGCTGGGCCACGAGAAAAGAGGAGGGCATCTAAGCACAGAGTCAGGTATTGAAACAGGGGAAGGACACTCGGACAGGCAGGTTGAGGTCAGATTCTGAAGCCTCACCGCTTGGTTTTGTGTGACCCCTATTTTGGCTTCCTTGCCCAAGACGCAGAAGATTCATTTCTGCCCCTCCCGGCTGGTCCACGCCCATCTTGACTTCTCCCGGCCTCCATTTTGCTTCTACCCATTGGCTTTTATCCTCCAAGAGCCTTCTCTTCCTCTCATGGGGTCTTACTCCTTACTTCAGTCCTTCTCTGCAGCTCTAAGGAAGGAGGCCCCCAAATGACGGCTCGTGCCCTCAACGTTACTGACGAGTGTGCAGGCCTGGGATTCTGTCTGAGCTCTGCCATCCTCTAGCTTTGTGGTCCCAGCCGCCTCTTCCTCAGTCATCAAACGAGGGGATTGGACCGAGGAATACTTTGAGCTGTAACATTTTCTGATTCCAAGTGGTCTCAGCTCTCGGGGTGAAGTGAGTGGCCTCTTCCAGAATTAGCAGTAGGAGCTGGTATAATAGCCCTCAATGCCTGAGAGAGAATAGCTTTTGTTCTTTTGCACAAGGCCCCTGTGGAGGCTGGGTGGGCCGCAGCTGTTCGCCTTCAATTAAAAACACACACAAACCTCCCTCTTTGTTTCGGTTTCAAACCTTGACCATCTGACCGAGCACATCTGAATGCCTGACTCCGGCGTAGACGTGAGGAGGTCCTACTCCGCAAACCCGTTTCACCCCCTCCTCTGGTTTCCCCAGTTCCATTTACTGAGTGCGGGAGAGACTTCGGAGTTTTAGAGAGATGAGGAGAGAATGTGTCTTGGTTTTGAAGCCACCAGTAAGCAGGTTCCAGTGCACAATTATCCAGCTGAGGCCTTTCTAAATGCCACCGTGGGCTTGGGAGGCCTGGTATTTGAGCAAACACTTCAGAGTGCCTTAGAGAGAAAATGGCTGTTACGACGACAGCCTACCACGTTTCTCTGCTCGTCCTGAGGCAACGCTGCCTCCTCCAGCAAAGGGCAGGGGTCAGGGCCTCCCACACGAAATCGTGTCCTAGGACCTCAGGCAGCTGTCATCCCACTTCAGGGGGGGACAGGCCTGTGGGACCCAGGCCTCCGGGCTGCTGGGTACACTGGGCAAACCAGGTAACTGGAGATAGGTTGCGATTCCAGTCAGCAGCAGGGGTGGCCTAGCCAGCAGGCCCGGAACAGGGATCCCAGAGGACAGAAGCTGTGATGGGGACTGGAGTCCAGCTGGCCGTGAATTTAGGGCTCTGGAATTAGTCCAGGTCTGAGAGGGCCAGGAGTCTGGAACCCTGGAGCCGGAGGCGAAGCGCGTGGGAGAGCTCCACGTGAGTTCTGATGCCAGGGCAGAGACACGCTTGGCACTGGGCCTCTTTTATGGCCCCTGCCAAGCGGTGTTGGTTCTCCGGGCAGGAAGAAGGGGATTAACCTGAGGCAGAGGCAGCCACTGCTCACCAGTGTCCACATTTTCCTCTTCCTCCTGGGCATGTGACAGACTACATCTCCCGCCCTCCTTTGTGGTAATGGAGCCAGGCCCGACTGTGAAGCCCTTCCACGAGCAGGGGTCTGTGTGTGGCGGGGGTGGGAGGTAGAACCAAGGCCCCGTTAGGNGTCAGCACAGAGCCCGACGCGGGGCTCGAACCCACGAACCGCGAGATCATGACCTAAGCGAAAGTCGGACGCTTAACCGACTAAGCCACCCAGGCGCCCCTGTAGCTTACTCCCAATGAAGGTTGGGGTTTGGGTGCTGGGTCTTCTGAAAGGTCTTTACAAAGCCCCACAGAAACCTGTGTGAATAACTGGATGCAGGTACGAGTCCTGATTGACAGGAAACTCGGGTACTGGGAGCAACAGAGATGGCAAAGAGTGACTGACTGACTGGAGAATTGTCCCGGGGGCCTACTGGCAACGTCATATCATATCCCCTAGATGGTGGTGCCCTCATCACAGATCCTGGCCTCTCAATCTGTCTCCTTACCGTCTCCCCCAGAAGGCCTGGCAGGAGCTCCTTTCCACCCTCCGTGCTCTTCTTGCTCAGGTCAGCACCCTTCCGTGCCCCTCTGTAGCCACACCCGTGGCCATCACTGTCAGTACGATGAGCTGGGTCTCCATCACACAGTGGCTCAAGTCCCCTCTGGGATCATCATTTATGTCATAGGCCTCAAACCCAACTGCCTTCAGAGTCAGGCAGGTAGCTTAAACGTGGGACGGAGCTAGCGGTGCGCGAAAAAGAGTGGCAGAGACTGAGAGGTGTGCGTTCTAAGTAAATAAAAACCCTCCAAG